>NC_051180.1:4797222-5140555 GCF_013339695.2 Rhipicephalus sanguineus
TTGCAACTCTGGTTGACACGTAATGGCGCTGGCTTCCAACTGAGCTTTTTTTTTGGGGGGGGGGGGGGGAGGAGGGGCGCGGAATTATCGCACAAAATTAATTCTACAAACGTGATCCCGTGCAATAAAACAAAAGGAAAACACAAGCACTGTGCGAAAAAAACACACAAACACAATAAGATCCTTAAGACGAAAGTGAGCCGTTATCGGGCAGGCAGCGGCCGAAATGGCTCGTCTTGGTCACGCCTGTACTAGCCCGCCTTCGCTTGACCGCTAAGAAACTTGAAGTTGGGGATGGTAAGGTAGGTGTCGACAGCCCCTCGATGATCCGCGTGCACGCTGGCAACGCGAAGGAAGAGCCAGAGTCTGGTTGAAGGCCGCCTTTATTCACGCTGCGCCCGGCGAACTCCCCGAGTCCCGTCTTCCAAGCGCGCATTCGCGCTCGTTCCAAAAACAATCGCAGCGTGCCTTCCCAGCAAGGAGAAACGGAACTCGCACGACATCGGCAAAGCGGTGACCGCCGACGGACAGCCTCCCTGCTCTTCTGCCGTCGCGCGCGGCCGCGTGGCCTGGACTGCGGTGTCCGTCCTGAGACTCCGCTGCGCTGGTCGCTTGCCCGAAACCAACTCTCCAGGCTCAGGGAAACCCGCCACAGCTTTTGAGCCACTTCTCCCGACGACCTCCTGTCCTGCGATACATTAGTGGTGCAGGTCGCGTCTCCTACAAGACCCTCTCACATTCTGTGGCGTCGGCGCCACGGATCCGCATACGCTGCCACCTAACAGCTTGAAAACAGAGCGAGCAGCAGCCTGAGACGCTCACACACTCTGAGACTAACTCTATCTCTTAATTGCGGTGTTGTCTGCTATGTGACGGTTCACCTTCGTTATCAGTTTTTTTCCCCGCACAGTGCTTGTGCTTCTTTCCATTTAGCTTGCGCAGTTTTATCCCTTCGAACATGCGTGCTTTCCCAAATAAGAATCAGGTGGCATTCAGCGCTTATCCGCGTGTCGCCTCTATTTGTGCGTTCGTTTCTTTTCTCGCCCTGCAACGTTCTCACAGGATCGGGTGACTGTTTTTACCGTAAAGTGAAATAGCGGCTTGTAGACGCGCTATTCTTCCAGCTTACTTTGACGTGAGCCTTAGTCACAGAAGTGCAACGAATGGACGACCTCAAAGTACGCCCGTGGTATTGCGGGTGAGCAACGCCGGCTAGCTTACGTCGCGTTTTTTTTTTTTGTAGTGTTAGCTACACTGGCATAGCCGAGCCAGTTTCGCGTGGACCCTCAAGAGCCGTGCCGCGCATGCGCGAGGATCAGTGATGTCACGCACCGGAGCCGCCGATTCCCGCGCACTCCGCCGCCGCCGCGCGCGACCCGCCGGTCTGCACTTTCCAGAGGAGTGACGTCGTAGCCTTGGCAGACGTACTGGCGCCGGCGGCCGCGCGCAGCTATTCGCCTTCGCTGTGCAGTCGCCGTCTGACACTGCGCTGGAGCCGCTTGATAGCGCCTCTGACTGGCGTTTGCCAGTGTGGTATAGCCATGGAGAAGGAGAGCGTGAATGCTGCTGAACGGCGCAGAAGAGCGGAAAAGCTTAACTCTTCGGATCCCGAAGTAGTTGCCTGGCAAAATAAATATACATGTGCTACATAATACGTATACCGTGTGTGTGTCATTGGAGCAGTAGTAAGCATGATAATCAAGGTAATCCTAGACAATCAGGAAAGCTAAGAATAATTAGCTGACCCTTTGCTAACGCTACGTTATCCTGGCATAGCCGAGCTAACCCACTGCAACATCTTTTTTTTTTTTCATTTCTTGAGTTAACTTTGAATTTGGATGCCACAGACACATTACTTGGTCACAGTTTTTATGTGGTTTTCTCACGGGTATACAGGCAATGTGCAGGGGTGTTCACACGATTGCGCTCGCTTGCTGTTGTCGACTTCGAGGCTGAGGCTGAATATCCTGGCTTTAATAGCGAATGCTTTAAAACCACCTTTTTGCAGTTGGGAGACCACAGCGCAAAGCGGCTTTCACGTCGAGAAGATAAACACATGGACGGACAATGTACTAGCCACGAAGTCATTACTAGAGGCCGGATTTTTAGGCATTAAAGAAGCTCATTTTAGGCACCAAAAATACGCAGGCAAAACATCGTTTTAGGCCTCCAGTATCGTAAATATAGGCACAAAAACTTTCACATAAATGCAAATAAGTTCAAACAAAGACGTGCGCAACCTCAATCTACGACAGGAAAACAAAAATGTTATTGCTTAAGATGGCACAAAGGCGCCAACAGTAGAACATTGCCGTGCAATTGTTTTGTCCCGCACGGTTCGCAGAACACGGCCTGACCCGTGTTGTGCACGGTGAGTCAAATGTCCACTGTCGAATCAACACACTCCTGGGTGTATTTTCAGCATGACCGAGAAGGGCAGAGCAGGAGCAGACAGGCAGACCGCTAAAAGACCAGAAGGGAGGGATTCCTTCTATTGGCCGGGTCGAATCGCGTAGAGCCAATTTCTCCCGTGGCAGTGAACCACTGGCGTAGCCAGGAGTGGGGGGGGGGTGCTTCGGGGGGTTTCATACCCCCCCCCCCCTTTCGAGATCTTCCGGTTTTGCATGTGTGGTTGAAACTGAGCCATTTATAGGCACTATAAAAACACTATAAAAGCCCTTCTTAACCTCTAATTCGTGCTCTATATCAAAATGTTGTGCGCAAGGCACAACATAGGCATTTGCCTAAAATCCGGTCTCTAGGCATTACAAGATGCGACGCTGTGAATACCTGTGTCGCACATGCCCGCATAAGCAAGATAGAAATCCGTACACAGAGGGTATGCCACAAGCAAAGCTATATAAGATGCACTGAAGTTAAGTGGTGTACCTGGCGAGCTGGTATGGATTCATGGCGAGACTTGACAGAAAAGCAACCGCAAATGGAGCAAGAAATGAACGCCGGAAGAAGTTCGTTGGCTGTAAGTCGGGGGTGGTGTACCGGGTGCCATTCTCGTGTGGCGATTCATATGCTGGGCAAACTGGGCGCTCGGAGACACAGGGAAGAACACGGCACAAGCGCTCACAGCATGCCTGAACGCTTCGTCTGAACATCACAGCTCTTTGAAATGCACGCCTTACACGCCTTAGCTATGCGCTGCGAAGATTGCAACGGTTGTTCGCCGCTTTTTGAAGCAACACAGATTTTGTTTGCGCACAAGCATCAAGTACCAAAAACACACCAGCACCAAGAAAAGCTGCCATGATTTGCACACAAGCACCAAAAGAAGCTGCCACGATTTAAAATGAGACTGGCACGTGGGTTAGCCGCCCATCGCTACATCTATCGGATGTTGAGTACGCATACCTTCAGCAAAAGCCTGTAAGACAATTTTCGGCATGCAGTGTCGGTGACCTTAGCTTTGGTGATGACAACCTCCGATTTATGTTTTTCACGCGAGTTAATTTTTTTCGCTCATGGATGTACACGTCATGGCATACTTAGTTGAATTGTTGTGACGTCATTGCCAACTATAAGAATATAAGAAGCTGGTTTCATTTTCAATAAACTTGAGTTTTTAGTCAGCGCCTGTCCCGTGTCTTCTTCTCTCTGTCCAGGTGTCCATGCGCTAAGCCTTGCCATGAATATATCCGATGCAAAAATAAAGCATGTTATGACGTGGTAGAGGCCCGCACCCCGGAATTGGGAGGGGGGCACCTGCTGAAGACTGTGACTATTTTAGAAAAACGCCTATTTTCATTATTTTCAGGAAAACACCCCCTCCATAGAAATTTCGGGAAGACAGGGGGCCTAGGGCACACCCCATGGCTACGGGCCTGGCGTGGCAGAACAAATGCCTACAACGTGAAACTCCTCAAAGCTCCCTTTAAATTAGTATGCCCCGTTCACACGGCTTTAGGAAGCGATCAACGCCTGCCTAAACGTTCATTTAAGATGAGGTGAGACTTCGTTTGGCCAACAACTTCCATTTTGTGATTTTGCAATCATCTGATAGAGAATTTTTTTATCTTTCGGAAAATCTATCACAATTCAGTACTCGCGGTTCAAAAAAAAAAATGTTTTGTCCTTTTTCTTCGCGACGAGGACACGAAATGTGGGTGTCTACGTAATCTATGCGTCTTTCCAGAAACAACATTTTCGGAGTTTGTGTACCTTTTTCTTGGGAACTGTCGCGCATAAGAAAACAATAATTCTCACACATGTTAATTATTGGCATTTACATACCTGGAACTAAAATCAGTAGCCTAGGTGCGTTCCCGTATTATTAGTGTAAAAAACCTTCATTTGTGGCATTTGTCACATTGACAAACGTAAAAAAAAGACCTAAGAAATCCAGTTTTTGTTGCTCGCTCACAATGTCAGTTGCACTTCTGTGAAGCGTTAGTAGCTACCCTTGTACAAAATTGCAATATTCTGCATGTAGTACATCTTAAGAAAGAAGCACATATTTAGAAAAATTATTAAAAGAAAAATAAAGAACAAAAATGCAATTAAAAACTAATTTTGAGCTCCAAATGCAACCTGCGTCTATCTTTAAGATACCTTGCAAATTTTATAGCCATAGCTTTTATTACAACTGCCGTACAGGCAAATTTTGAAGCTCACTTTCAATGTCTCACCCCACCGTAAGCGTTCTCGATGTTTTTATCACCATTTTTTTTAATTTGATGCATGATGAATGTGGTGTACAAAATTTTATACACCACCAATGGGGGCGCGTAACTGTCCCTTAAAGGGACACTAAAGAGCAAAACGATTTTTCTCTCATTAGTAAAGTAGTCTTCCACGATACCAAAAACACCACGCTTGCTGCGAGAAGACGCTTAATAAGCGGGAAAATGCGCAAGAAGAAAATACAGGTGGCGACGCCACCTTGGAATTCCCGCACTATTTGCCGTGACGTCACATAATTTTGACGGCGCCTGCTTGGGCCTACGTAGTTCCTAATTGGTTAAATCGAAGTGCATGGTCCTCTGAGGGGGCCAGAGACTTGACATAACGAGTGTGTGGAAATTTCGTCCAGCCAGTGGCGCCAAAATGCGTTAAATGCTCTTTGAAATCTTTTACGTCACGAATTACAAAGTTCGGCGCGAAATTTAAAAATAAAAATTTGAACTTGGTTTTCTCCTCTAAAAATAAACCTATGGTGGTGAAATAAACTACACAAGAGTTCTCCGAGCACACTTTATCAATCTAAATTAATTCATTGTTTCTCTTTAGTGTCCCTTTAATCACGCGTCTCCATTGAACGCTGCGGCGCGTCCGCGGGAGCTGAGGCTAAAAATTGTGACGTGCGCAGGAAATCCGAGGCCGCGGAGGACGGCGTCTCTTCTTTCCTAGATCGATGGGCTTTACGCCGCACCGAGGTGGTGTGGAGAAAACTCGAGGGTCCTTGTGCTGCGGTTTGCATGAAGAGCCTCGAACCCATGGCATTTATTATTGGCATCGCGTTACTGATCTAGATTTATTATTTTATTCGAAAAAAAGAAAAACAGTCTCTTACTTTATCATGTGCGATTTTAACGCCATTCAGTGTCATGCGGAAATTCGTGGTAGCCAACGTTGACTTCCCTCCAGTGCTGGGCAGTATCGAAGATACATGTATCTTAGATACTATCTTAGATACTCTTTGGGTATTTTGTATCTGTATCGCGATACGTCTCGCAAAACGAGTATCTGTATCTGTATTTCCGATACAT
Source organism: Rhipicephalus sanguineus (assembly GCF_013339695.2). Classification (NCBI taxonomy): domain Eukaryota; kingdom Metazoa; phylum Arthropoda; class Arachnida; order Ixodida; family Ixodidae; genus Rhipicephalus; species Rhipicephalus sanguineus. Next base: position 4,802,943 of record NC_051180.1, read on the forward strand.
TCAATAATGTATCGCGTATCTTAAGATACAAGATACTGCTATCGCAACACCACCGTGCGAAGCAATTATCGCTGGCTGAACTCCGCTTCTGAAGCTGGTACTGGCGCCACTAAACCACCTGAATAAAACTAAAGGCAGTGGCATAAATTTATCTTGCTGCCACAGTCCTAGTGAGGGTGATGAGTAAAGTAAAATATGACGAGGTCAGGTGATGAGGTCTGCGCGTCCTTATTGGTGGAACAGAGTCAAGTGGCAGCGCTCGCGCAGTCTCGACACAAACGCGCGCGAACATCTACACCCAGCCCACGTAGTACTTGTTTTCTCGAATTTTTGTTTTGTTTTCTTTGTGTCAGTTTCATGACACTTTCTCTTAGCCACGGTCCTGCGCCGCGCACTCTAATGAGCGCAGCGTCTGTCACGGACATTCCTATGCCGCTTTCGTGTCGTTATTCAGATTCTCCTGCGTGGTGCTTCGTTACGACATCTGAAGAATGCAAGAACGAAGTCGCTTGGCGTCTCATGGCTTTCACACACCAGCGACTTGAAGGACTTCGTGGGTTTGCCTTGCATACGATGACCTCTGCTTACATGCAGATAATGTTCTAAGAACTATAGCTCCACCGATACCGATGGTCGATCTATTAGAACAAGCCTTTACATAGCGAAAGATATATCGGCGTACCGTATCTCTTTCTTCCTTTTATCTTTTTTCAAAGAGTTTTTGAAATCATAATTTGATTGTTAGCACAAACGCTTTTTATCTGCGCTTCCTTCGGATATGATACATTACCTAGGTCTCTATTGTTTTTTCCGGTGTTGTCGATGAAATATCTCTTGTAAAGGGCTGCCAAAAGAAACTCCCTGCTTTGTTGCTACTTTTAAATGTCTGCGTTATATTTGCCACTGTCTACACATTTATACTTCACTTGAATTTACTGTTCTGTCAAGGAGATTTTGAAAACAAATATATAGTTATGTGGGTGTGCCTTCAGTTTACAGTAATAATAATAATATTTGAGGTTTATCGTCCGCAAACCACGTTATGATTATGAGAGACGCCGTGGTGGAGGGCGTCAGAAATTTCGACCACCTGGGGTTTTGCAACGTGCACCTAAACCTAAATACACTGCCATCAAGGATTTTTGCCTCCATCGAAGATGCGTCCGCCGCGGCCAAAATTTGTTCCTGCGACCTTCGGGTCAGTAGTCGAGCACCATAACCACTAGGCCACCACGGCGGGCTTTGAGTATACAGTAAAAACCATTCTACTCTACCGCTTAATAAAATAGTTAAATTGAGTTCCCATTATAATAATGGAAATTATTAGGATCTATCTTATAGATGTTAGATGGGGGATTCGAAAAACATTTATACCAAATGCACTGTTTTTCTCAGGAGCGTCCCAACGAGTGTGTTCAGGCAATTTTGCATAGGCAATTAACTTTCTATCGCCTTACCTTAACAGCTAAGCTGACGATGCTTCATCCTTAATTGGCACAGCTAATAGTGGCCCCGCCTGCATCGGGTTTCTATGCTTATTCACTGTGAATGTTTGATACAGAACCCCCTGTCTATTTTACTTATATTTTCTTTTCCTTTTTTAGGCCTCCCTGATTTTTTTTACTATTACTAGTCGCCAGATCATCGGAGCTGTAAGTGGCAATAGCGCGAATAGCGGCGGTGTCCTGCGACGCTTTGTGCAGCTATACTGCTATGCGCTCTTATTTATTTATTTATTTATTTATTTATTTATTTATTTATTTATTTATTTATTTATTTATTTATTTATTTATTTATTTTAGTGCGATTGGGTTTAAACCGCAAAACAACTGTTAGCACCACTCAGCGCAAGCCGCGCCGCAATGTTCCGGAAGCTTCGCAATTTTTGCCAATGTTCTGTTACGCGCAGGACGCGAGTAGTCTAGTTTAATCGGGAGCTTGCGGGAGTTCCAGTGAGAACGCTGGAAGGTTTGATCCCTGATGTGTGAACGACGACGCGTTCCGCCGATGATCAGATTACCGACGACCGACGAATGTGATCGCCGCTACCGGCGTGCAGCGTGCTTTGCTTGTACTCGTTGTGTCCAGATAAGATCGAACACGAGGTCCCGGTCACCATTCCCGATTGTGATGAAATTTACTGTAGGTCTAGGCATTACACCCAGAACAATGGTTTCGCAGTTAGTTCTGCGGAAAAAAATTTTGTTCGCCTGAAAACAAAATATACAACTTTTGGCCGCAAAAAAAAAAACGCTTTTCCGCTAATTTCGCGATTTCTGAATTTTGAGCGCACCTAGGGAAAAAACGGTGCACTTCTTCGTCACAATATTTATTCCCCTTAAAGAACAAGTGAAATAAAATCTTATGAGTTTATTATTTCCCTTGCTTGTCGAAGCACGTTTGAAGAAAAAAATCACAAACTTGGCAAATCGCACAAAATACCTCTATTTCAGGAATTTATTGCTGCAAGCAAGTTAAAGTGAGGATAATGAAAATCGGTACATATTAACTTTGATACTTTCGCTCTCTTTTAAAATAATTTTCGTGGTTTTATCGCGCTCCGTTTTACTCGATAATTGGGCTGAAACGTTAGTGATTTACCAAAAACGCCGAAATTTGAAAATGATTTTCTCAAAAAGGCCATTTTTAATTTTTTTAAAAATCCCTCTGATTGAAGTCAAGGACGTCATCTACCATTGTGCAGAAAAAAACTTTGCATTATTTTGGTTGATAACAAGTTATAGTGCGTCAAATGTGACCATGCCAGCCGAGCGGCCGCGTCGTTCGTGATGGGCTGAAACTCGGATATAAGTTGCTAAAAATACTTGTACGTGACATAATCACAAATAAGCAGCTCCACACCAAGAAATGCACTGCCCGGTGTCATGGTCAAGCAAGCTTTGTCTTGGGATCAGCCGCTTGACAAACCCGCAGCAGCGGTCGCTCGATGCTGCGGGCACTCACATTACATGAGTACCGCTTCGAGTGCGGATGAGCTCCGCTTGAGCACCAAACTACGCTCAGAGGACAAACGAGAGAAGGAATTCATCACTATGAAAGTTAAAGGCCGTTAAGTGCCAACAAATGTCATAATATGGAACGAAAACTCTGCCGGCAATTTCCCAGTGAGCGCCTTCAATACAGCACGGATGTATTTTTTTTCCCTGCTGTTATGCCCGAAGCCGCTTAATATCGTGATAAACGCTCGACTTGCGTTGAATATTCTATATGCGGATGCACAACAATACAGTATTGTAAAAGCGGTTCTTTAATGAAGCAAAGGACTTGGACACACTTCTTTTCACAGCCGGCTGACACAAGTGTTCTTGCACGAGAAGAACAACTGCAGTTTGAGTTGCTCGACCATCGGAAGCACGTATGACAGCTTTCTTTAGATGTCAATGGCTTTCTTTTGTGCCATATGTTGCTTATAGAATGAACCTAATTATCTTTAGGCCATCAGAAGAGAGAAAGCAACACGTGAGCGCACTACTGGAGGCGCTCACTGGGAAATCGCCGGCAGAGTTTTCGTTGCATACTATGACATTTGTTGGCACTTAACGACCTTTGACTTTCACAGTGATGCATTCCTTCTCTCGTTTGTCCTCTGAGCGTAGTTTGGCGCTCAAGCGGAGCTCATCCGCAGTCGAAGCGGCGCTCATGTAATGTCAGCGCCCGCAGCATCGAGCGACCGCTGCTGCGGGTTTGTCAAGGGGCTGATCCCAAGACAAAGCTTGCTGAACCACGACACCGGGCTGCACATTTGTTGGTGTGGAGCTGCTTATTTGTGATTATGTCACGTACAAGTATTTTTAGCAACTTATATCCGAGTTTCAGCCCATAACGAACGACGAGGCCGCTAGGCTGGCATGGTCACATTTGACGCACTATAACTTGTTAGCAACCAAAATAATGCAACGTTTTTTCTGCAGAATGGTAGATGACGTCCTTGACTTCAATCAGATGGATTTAAAAAAAAAAATTAAAAATGGCCTTTTTTGAGAAAATCATTTTCAAAGTTCGGCGTTTTTGGTAAATCACTTACGTTTCAGCCCAATTATCGTCTAAAACGGAGCGCGATAAAACCACACAAATTAATTTAAAAGAGAGCGAAAGTATCAAAGTTATTATGTACCGATTTTTATTATCCTCACTTTAACTTGCTTGCAGCAATAAATTCCTGAAATAGAGGTATTTTGTGCGATTTGCCAAGTTTGTGATTTTTTTCTTCAAACGTGCTTTGACAAGCAAGGGAAATAATAGACTCATAAGATTGTATTTCACTTGTTCTTTAAGGGGAATAAATATTGTGACGAAGAAGTGCACCGTTTTTTCCCTAGGTGCGCTCAAAATTCAGAAATCGCGAAATTGGCGGAAAAGCGTTTTTTGCGGCCAAAATTTATATATTTTTTTTCAGGCTAACAAAATTTTTTTTCGTAAAACTAACTGCGAAACCATTGTTCTGGGTGTAATGCCTAGACCTACAGTAAATTTCATCACAATCGGGAATGGTGACCGGGGCCTCGTGTTCGATCTTATCTGAACACACCCTACTTTCAGTTACTTAGTTTTCTTGGCGCAAGTTAGCTCAATAAAGAGTTTCGTTTCAATTTGACTGCGGCCTTCATATTCGACACTATGCCAGGTGACAATACAATACGTCTGAGGCGTTTCCTGGCTGCACATCTTCTTTCGTTGAAGAAAAATTGTTCAAAAATTGCACGTTAGTGAGTATATTGATAACGAACGCTTTACACTAGAAGATACGTAGAATATGAACAGCCATTTTTGTTTTATGTCCTCTACGTATACACTATGCGTCATCAGAAATGTCGCTACCAGCTTTGTTGCTGCTGTACACCTGTCCGGGGATCCAGTATTGCGTAGCGGTGGCTTACGGACAAGGTAAATCTCCACGCCGGTATTTGCAAGCATCCTGACAAGGCTTCTTATTGAAGTTGGTGCGATTAGATGGCAACCCGCTAGCTGGTCGGCAAGCTGAGCAGTGACTCCCATCAGTTACAAAAAAAAACAAGCAAGAACCGCTGTCAGCGAAGCTTATAAAGAGGTGTCCCGTTAAGCATCTTAAACAAACCCCAGTAAATTATTTCGGAATTGAGCTAATGTACTTTGAGCAAGAAGGACAAAACTTTTAAGACACTAACAGACATCTCATTGAAATGAAACAACGTGGGTCACAGTTCATAAATTTCAAGCGGACATTTTTGTGCAGGTGGCGTTTGCTGCTACATTATATGGATCTATAATAACAAATTTGCGAATATGTCGAAGTATCTTAAGATACATTTGGCAAGTATCGTATCGGATACACTTATTGCGGTAGTATCTTGTATCTGTATTTCAAATACTTTTTGCCCGAGTATCTTGTATCGTATCGCGATACAATTTCAAAGTATCTTTGCCCAGCCCTGCTTCCCTGCTTGTCGTTTAGGCACCATGAAACTCGGCGGCTTCTTGGCATGTTCCCGTATGGAGAGCCTCGCGCACCCCTGCTCGGCCCCTCGCTTTTCGCCTCGTCTCTCTCTCTCTTTTTCTAAAGACGCGTGGCTGTATGTCTACTAGCGCCGACTCGGACGGAACTGTCAACACAATGTTCCCGCTTGTGCCCGTGTGTTTCAGCGCAACGCAACGGGCCGCATCTTTTATCGAGCGGCCGTGCCTAAAGGCTGACTCGCAGCTGCACCGGTCGCGCGACCGTTTGTCACTGGCGGTCAAAAAACTACTCAAAGCGACCGATGTTTACACCCGCGTGCGACTATGTACGTCGTCACATAGATTTCACGTCTGCTCGTATGTAGCTCGCATTGTCATGGCCCCGTAAAATAAGCGGACGTCTTGTTCCTGCGCATGTGATTGGCTGAGAACTTCGCGACTGCGGTCGCGCGACTGAAAAATCGAGCGGTGAGCGACTGAGCCAAAGCAATGTCCTTGCGACGAAAACGGCCATTTGCGACTAACTTAGTCGCGCGACCGTTGCTAGTCACCGCTGTGAACGAGCCTTAAAGGGACAAAAAGAGAACTGAATGTGGCAGGGAACAAACGCGTGACAAGACGTCTGACTCGAAATTAAGAGGAAGAGATAGGGAGGATATGTAGTGAGAAGCCAAGATGGCAGCTGGTCATTAATATTAGCAGAGTGGATTCGAAGAGAAGGCAAGCGCGCGAGGCAGGTGCGCAGATGAGATTATCACGATAACGTGTCTGCAGCAAGCACAGGTTTTTTGTCGAGGTCATTGCACTGCAGTCAAGCTGATGCTAACATGTTGAACATCTTTGCTAGTTCGCTATTTTTATGCTGCGCCGTGTGTTCGCAGGTACTGACCTCCGCAAGCAGGCGACGTATCGATGCACTTGGTGTGCCCTCTTCTGCCAAGAAGCGCAGTTGCGTGGAGCAGCCACCCTAGCTCCAGAGTCAGTCGATACGGCGCGACATCGTGCTCCCTTCAATTTCCGGTTGACGCGATATATATGTGTGCCGCGTGCACGAAATGCTCCTCCGTCTCGTTCGCTGCACATGGAGGCTATCCAGTTGCTGGAATGCAACGTTGGGCATGCATAGTTAAACGCCACCGTTGTTTGGCATGGTGTTTCTACGGATTCGCGCAACTGTCTCTTTTTGCACGTACATATTGATTCGCGCACGTACGCACACACACTCGCACACACGTTTCACTATATATATATATATATATATATATATATATATATATATATATATATATATATATACAGAGTGCTCGCTGTACTCTGAAGTCTTCGTCCGACATCGGGCTTCTTGAGAGACACAGAAAGCCCGAGCTCAAGTGTACCTTCGCACTTCTTGCTTCGGCCACGCTGCGATCGAAAATGGCCGAAGGTGGCTCGGTCGATGGCATGGACGTCAGCTCTGTGCAGGTTGGAGATGCAAACAACTCGTTTGGAGAAAGGGAGGCAAACGTTGCGAGAACGAAATGATACTTTAGAACTCTCTCTTATAGGGATGTGGCTGGATGACGACCTTTCTGTTCAAACGCAGTGTACAGCAGTACCTGACAAGAAAAACATACGTTGTCCTGTTACACATTGCTGGAAAATTCCTTCCTCAATATGCCCCTTCTCTCTCTCCACTGGCGCGTCATTCAGGACACTGTGTGGTGTGTTTACAAAGGTGCAAGCACATGGGACGACTGTACAGAGTTTTCGAACGACATGTATCCAGAAAGTAGTTTGCGTACAAGGGGAACGAACAAGTAGCACGGAGAACTTTGATCGAATCGAGGCTGGGGAACGCTAGACAGGAGCAGCGTTGCTTTCAATCTGTCACCACTGGCCGGTGTGATGACAAAGCATCAGCTCACAGGTTTCCTTTTACGCTGTCGATGTTGTGCACATTCGCTCATAGGCGGCCACCGCATTTAGCAATAATTTCTTTAGCCTTTGAGCAACGGAAGAGCTTGCCTGAATTGATTTTTGCGGAGCGTTACCAGCTAAAATTGAAAAAAACTAATAACAAAACAATTTTTGCTTATAATCATGTGAATACTCCGCTCACGTATCTGCATGCTTTTGTATATGTGCATCTTACGTTTACTTATGTTTACAATTCTTGTTACTTCCTCGGATAAGTAATAAGTAGGTTACATTTGGTGCCGTTTTTGTAATGTAACATAACTTCCTCGCTAATTGTCCTTTTATCGTACGCTGATCGTGATTATTTTTTCTTTTCGCTCTCTTTACTAACTGCTGTCCCTAGCTCTTATGAGATGCCCCTGAAGTGGCCTTTAAGCGTCTAATAAATGACTACGATGACGACGATGGCAAGCAGTGTCCGGCTGACATATAAGGTCGACACGCTGAAGCTGATTTGGTGTGAAAGAATAGCCACGACAGCGGAAAGCATACAGGAATGCCACAATAACGCAACACTCAAATAAGAGGTGTTTCAAGGTTTATGGAAAGTGTAATGGTTACAAGGCATACATTTCGAAACTCGGAGCTCGGATCGCCATTACTAAATGCTTTGTTGGCCTTCGTATCTGAGCCTACACAGTGCACATGAGATGCGACACGCACAGAACCGCAGCCACAGTGAAAAAAGAAGAGATAATGGTTTTCATTTTTTCGTGATCGATCGAGGTATATATTGACGTGTACAAATATGCTGCGGATTTGCTGATGCGGCCGTCGCCGTTCCTCTTGATGGGGCAGTGAGTGAGTAGAAACTCTGTTGAACTTTATGCCCGGTGGTACTGAGCGGTGGGGGGCTTCTAAACGCCTCTAAAATTTCACTGGCAACGGGGTTCTTCCTATAATTTCTATATCTGAAAAGCTTCTGCAGGCTCATTGAGCAGCTCGATGGATTCATGCAGGAAGACAGTTGACTCGCATGGAGGAAAGGAAGGAGGAGGCTGAAAAGCAAGTATGCTTCCGGCAGTGTAAGCGATGCGGTAAAAAAACAACAAAGAAGAGTTATGCGCAGTCAGCGAAAAGGAGATGATCGGATATCAGCGATGGTAAAAAATCTCCACGAAGTGAATGATGGCGAGTGGGCGAAGCTAGCTCATGACGCCCATAATGTCTAAGTTGTAGTCGCCGACTATACTCCATCTCACAAGCTCGTTGCAGCAGGGTAGAAGCTACGAGGCGTAAACAAACCATATGCTTGCGCAGCAAAACATATAGCAAAACATATGTTTGTAATTGCATTACAGCTGGAGAAGGTTAAGGAAACTGCGTTAAACATGATGAGTGGTTTTCAGCGCAAACGACGAAACACAGAGAAGGAGGAATACGTCTTCCGTGCAGCGAACAGGAAGGCGCGCTCCAAATTGCGAGAACAGCTCAATTCACGCTCTCTGATAATTAATCAATCAGAACATGAACAACGCCACCGCATTTCAGATTTATTTATTGTGCAACCTTTACAAACGCCATGAACGTGCGTTTGCTCTGCTTTTTATACATGCGATTACTTTTGAGCAGCAGCCGCGAATTCAAACTCGAAAGGTGCGTAAGCTGCCGCACGCAACGGTTCATTGTCGAGATAAGTATGCGACAACGAGCGGGCCATGGGCGCGCGCGATAACGTAGCCACGAGCAAAACGTGGCGAAAACGGGATGCCAAATGACTGCATTCGGCCCGCCTGTCAAGCAGACCGGAAACAGAAATTTACTAGTGAAACCGACGCGCGCCCCATCTATCATTAACTGCAGCAAGCATGTCATTTTCAACGCTTGGCGGCGCTGACCTCAGTCCTAGTGAGCCGAGGCCACGCGTCGGAGCGTTCGAGTTAAAAGTGCTGACGGCTGTACGGCATTGAATTATTGTATCGATAACAGCCGTATAACTGTGATGTTGAACAAACATGGCAGCGCCCAAGCGGACGCGATCGCCCTCTTCGATCCAAACTCACGCTTGCTGCTTGCCCACTGTGCTGGAAGCAATACATAAACGGTGGAATCGGCTATCGCTTGGTGTCACTTCACGCTGAAAGCAATGTATCAGGTACGCCTTAGATTAGCTTTTTGTTCAGCCACGCCTGCTTATCGTTGTGTCCTAAAATTTGAGAATGAATCTGGAAAACAGCGCAAGGATAGACACGAATACATTGCTGTCGAAGCGTCAGGACCCAAATATAATGCAAACACAAGCGTCGGTTTAGAGCTTACGAGCCACAGAGCTCACGATGGCCACTTCATAATATCGATGCGTAAGGAACCAGCTTCGATGGTCGCTTCCATGTTTTTTTTTTCCGGCGCTACCGCTGGTGTCCAACGCTGAGTGCGTTATTGCTATACTAGCGGACAACTTTTCTTGGCAATGAAGCGAAGGCTACAGAGCCACAATGCGCGTATCCTACCGCTAATGAATGTAGTCCCACAATTGCGTCCATATTTTCTGCGTGAGATATAAAATATACTCCTTCATTTTCTACATGTGGCTTTTTGAGACGGAACGCAGCACTCACAAGCGAGATATATGTATTTCTTTTACTTTATACGTTGTCACTTTGCGTTTTTGAGTGCGTGAAAAAGCCGCGCCTTTTACCCGTACCTTAGACGCTAAGCAGCGTCTGTGTCGAAATGCAACGCTAGCCATCACTTTCCACGGCGTTACGAGACGCGCGCCAAACCGGACTACTTCGCGTAGCAGTACATGTGCAGACGCTCCGCCCCCGTAGCTTTCCCTTCATTGCCAAGAAAAGTTGTCCGCGAGTATACCATGCGCTCGCTTTAAGGGGTATTCACGCGAGGGAGAAATGGGCGGGGGAAACAGGGGGATTGCGGATCACGTGACCACGTCGTCACAGGTTAGTGAGCGGCCCCCCCGCGACTCCTCGGAGGAGACGGGGACCTTTTCCCCGACAGGACACACGATCCCCCGGCGGTGGGGGATATGGCGGAATTTGGGGCTCTTGTTTGGCCACATTGTTGTATACTTGCTCCTGCACAGAGCTGCAATGGGCGTCCAGTCTGCAGCTGCATGTTCGTCTGCAGCTCGTCAAAGGGGCAGTACAGGCCACCAGAGTAGTCTAGTAACACTGGTCCCCCCCCTCCGTTCGCCTCGTCCGCGTGAGTGGGGGGCATTTGTGGAGTCCTCTCCTCGCGAGTTGACGTCACTAGGCTCCGTCTTTATCCCCCGAGGATTTCTCCCCCGTCTGAAAGTAGTATTCAGACGGGGGAGAAATCCTCGGGAGATAAAGGCGGAGCCTATTGACGTCAGATCGCGAGGAGAGGACTCCACAAATGTCCCCCACTCACACGGACGAGGCGAACGGAGGGGGGGGACCAGTGTTACTAGACTACTCTGGTGGCTTGTACCACCCGTTTCACCAGCTGCTGACGACGATGACCCCAGCTACAATTGACCCCAACTGCAGACTGGACACCTACTGCCGCTCTCTGTAGGAGCAAGTGCAACAATGTGGCCAAACAAGAGCTCGAAATTCCGCCATATCCCCCACCGCCGGGGGATCGTTTGTCCTGTCGGGGAAAAGGTCCCCGTCTCCCCCGAGGAGCCGCGGGGGGGTCACGCCCACCCGCTTATCCGTGACGTTGCGGTCACGTGATCCGCAATCCTCCCGTCTCCCCCGAGCATTTCTCCCCCGTCTGAATACCCCTTTACTGACAACGCGTGTTTTTCGGGCGCTGCCGGTGCTGCCCAACGCTGAGAGCGTTGGTTGCTGCAGTGCGCTCGCTCTACTCGCCCAACGCGTGAGCGCAGACGGTACGGGGACACCGTTCAGACTGGTACAGACGACGCGGCGCGCATGAATACATTGTGAGAGGTGTTCGCTCTTCCTATTGGCTAACGAGCCCCGTAGCTTCCACAGTGCTGCAACCAGCTTGTGAGATGGAGTTTAGTATAAAGGGTTTGTGCCTGTAGGAGTTTTAAATTGTTCGGTCCCAATTATGATTGATATTAGTCTATTGTTGAAACTTTTTTGAGGGGATTTTTCACGGTGCTGTGCCGTGATCACGGACACCACACAACGGAAAAGCCTAGACCCTAAGATGCTTCGCCCCTAAAAGAAAAAAAAAACAGCCGTCGCGGATTTACTCCCAAATGTAAAGGTGGAAGCCGACGGACGGCGACAGACTGCGCCGACAGTTTGAATGGAGCAGCCTGTCTCATCCGACCATAGACGGCGGTTCGTCTAAGGGGGCTCCAAGTCAGTCCCACTCGGACCTGTGCTCGTCATTGCTTAAAGGGCAGCGTTATGGAAATGCAGGGTTTCGACGACTGTTGCATTCCAAGAACTGTTTACTTTTCGCCTTTAGTTCCCGGGAAGCCGGGGACCAAATTAAGGCAGGGCGCTGTGAGCTGCACGCCTTTGCAGTGTTTTCATTTTTGCGTGCATTGCAAAGCTCGTTTTATTTACGACACGTCATATTGGGGCCCCGCTTTCACTTCAATGCATATTCCTACTGACGCCCACACAATCAACCTCTACCGGCAACTTAGCGATGCAGACGCAGCGACGAGCATGCTTGCCATCGAAACGCTCTGAAGGCCTCCGATGGCGCTTTGTGGTTTGCGTGTTGTGTGGTTGCTATCGCCAACCATGGATTCGCCACTGATCAGACTGTAGTCTAGAACCCAGAAGTGTCCGGTGAGCCGCCCGAGGATCACCATGAATGCTCACGGCAGCTGTGACAGAGCTGGCACGGTCTGCATAATTGGTGGCCGAGATGTCGATGGCGTCGTGGAGTTGATATCCGTGTCATGGGAAGCGTCAGCATTGTCCTCAGGCAAGAGGGGAGACGTTTTGCATATCTAAAAAATGGGTATGCCATATATTTTGACGCAGTGCAACCTTCCCATATAAACAACGGCCCTCAAGTTGTCAATAAGAAGATAATGAACAAGCCATTGTTAATTAGCGTTTACAATGGAAATTAGCAGCGGCACATATTTTCGCTTCGACGTCGACTTCGTTTGCGATGACGACAGGTACTTTACTGTACTAGCATTTTTATGAAAAATGTCTAAAACACACCCTGTGTCTTCAGCATAACACATAGACGGTGTTCCGCAGCGGCCTACGGGGGCGGCCATGTTTGATCTCGTGATCATGACTAGCCTTGGACCAGCGAGGCGGTCTTACCACACAGGCTGGTTGCAGCAGGGTGCAAGCAAGTGACATGCCCGCGCAGCAAAACATATTTATACGTGTAATCGTCCAAAAGTTGATAACATTGAGATATCTGCGTTTGTTCGTCATGTACTACGCCACAGCGATACGTGATATGTTCATTGAGGTGAAGGCCTTAGATCCTTCTTCATAAAACACGAAAATTGACCGTCGTCAACACGAGTGATGCAAAAGGTCATTGCCACGTGATGACGTCATCATGACCTCACAGACGGCCGAAATGTGTGCCGTCCTCATGACGTCACAACGTGACGTGACGAGGTGGGCAGATCACGGAGGCAGTGCAAAACCAGGTGAGGTGCACGAAGCTTTCGTAGAAGCGGAGGAGGATCGACCGAGAAGAGAAAGAAGATGGCTTTCGCCGTCGAGTCGTCTTGGGCGAATGCATTAGGGACCCTGCGAGTTGTTTTTTCCTACTTGGAATTCATGGAGTGTGCCTTCAAATGTTGTATCAGTAAGCGCCAGTAGCTGTGGTTGCAAATCAACATGGCAGCACCCATGCAGACGCGACCGCCCGCTTCGATCAGAAGTCGGCCTTGCTATTTGCCCACTGTCCTGGTATGAATAAATAAATGGTGAAATCGGCTATCGCCTTGTGTCCCCTCACGCTGGGGACAAAGCACCGGGTAGTTTTGGGTTTATTATTGAGATCAGCTGTTCTTCAGCTGTCTTTTTTATCCGTGGCACGTTCCAAGAACTAAGGCTGGTGCTGGTGGCGCCATCTGATTCTACAAACTAGCTGCAGGAAATCTTTAAGAAGGGTAAAAGCGCACTGAAGACGAACACACTATGAAGGCACACACACGCACACACATAGCGCTTCTTTCAACAGTTTATTTTTGTGATCTCGACGCTACTTATAGGGCAAAACCATGAGCACATCTGCTGCGCAGAAGTAACAGCAACATTAGTAAGCATCAAAACGGACACCAAGGAAATCAAATTCCTTTTTCGTCAGCGCGATAGAAGGCATACTAACACACCTGTCACCCAACTAGAAATAGAAATCAGCTTACACGTGAGATAATCGAAGCAGGAGAGATTGAAAAGTTGGGTGACCGGTGTGTTAGTATGCCTTCTATCGCGCTGACGAAAAAGGAATTTGATTTCCTTGGTGTCCGTTTTGGTGCTTACCAATGTTGCTGTTACTTCTGCGCAGCAGATGTGCTCATGGTTTTGCCCTATAAGTAGCGTCGAGATCACAAAAATAAACTGTTGAAAGTAGCGCTATATGTGTGTGTGCCTTCATTGTGTGTTCGTGTTCAGTGCGCTTTTACCCTTCTTAAACATGGAATACCAACATGCCCACTTTACCACTTTGGTGCAGGAAATCATCTATATTTCTGTGCAAATGAAATTTCTGCGTATAACATGAGGCACAATAATATTCGTATCGCAACAATAAAACTCATAGACGCGCACACACGGCTCCTGAGCCATGCCTCGCAAACGTCAGCGATCGAGTGTAGCCTGAGCGATGTCGTTCATGCGTGCGACCAGTGGTTCCTTATCTTGGTAGAGCACGCGCGCGTAGCAGGCTCCATTGGCGTTCATGCCTAAACAAGAAAAGCACATTGTGCAGGCCTCAGCGGTGCTCTGTGCAACGACCACGGTAGCGCCGCCTGCAAGCAAACACCATTAGCGCCCTGCGGCGAAAAGGTCGCGCCTCTTATCGAATGCGTGCTTATCCTCTTGCTCATGCCTCTAAACAACCTGCGAGGTCTTGCGTGACGTGACGATAATTTGCGATACCTGGGCAGAATTTCGCGTGGGGACTGCAGTGATATATGACAAGATGGCGTCATTACTGATCTCATTTTCTGACGTCAGAGATTGTCCAAGTTTTCACGTCAACACCCCCTAAATTCCTAAGATCTTTCCGATGGTTGCGTGACGTCACCACATGTTTCCGCACGGGCGCTGCGTTCCGGAGCGTAGCGCTCGCTTCTGCTGGTGTTGTTAGAGCCTGTGATGAATGCGAAATACTATGTCATGTCTTTGAGAAGCTTTCTCGGGAACGAGTGAAGCATCCTGCACGTAGTTTGTTTTCACCTGCGTGCGCAAAAAAAAGAAAAGAAAAAGGCGGCTGTTATAAATGCGCTACACGTGAAACACACTACGCGTAGATATGACCTACGAATAGCTGTTACTTCATAACTATTTTACTGTGGTATACGCACGAAGTCGTTCAAAAAAAGAAAGAAAAAAAAAACGCCACAGTGATACGTGTAGCGTAGCAATCAAACGTAGTTTTTTTTTTTTTAACGCGACACCATGAAGTTTGACATCCATGGACCGGGCAAGTACTGCGCCTACGATTCTTAATTTAAGAAAAATAAAGGAAGCAAGAAAAGGAAAAATAAAACCACCTTCGGAGGAGGGTTTCTACATCTGCAATGAAAGGAAGTTACAATAAGGTGCGTATTTGGGCCGGTTGGTACATGTTCAACGATACGAGAAACAGCGCGACACACGGGACAGTGAAAGAGACGGACCGTCTCTTTCACTGTCCCGTGTGTCTCTTTCCGTCTCTTTTCACTGACAGTGAAAGAGACGGACCGTCTCTTTCACTGTCAGTGAAAGAGACGGTCCGTCTCTTTCACTGTCCCGTGTGTCGCGCTGTTTCTCGTATCGTCGAAAGGAAGTTACATTTTGGTTTTTGACTACTTATGTTTTATTTCTTGCATCGCATCATGAAAATGCCATTTTTATTGTCGCAATAACTTTCTACATAACACGCTTGGCATCGGAGGTTGGTCGCACACATCAACATGCAGAAAACAAAACACAGAGACCAAATCAGACGCATTTATTTTAACTCTACTGTGAGAAGGATATCCTTCTTAGCACCGTTCATTTACAAATGCAGCCCACTGCTCAATGAATATTCACGAGAAATGCAGGCTTCCTCATCGTTGTGTTGAAGTATTCTCATTATGTACGAAAAGAGTACTCCCCTTCGACAATTACAGCTGTTGCAGCTAAGAAGGAAGATTCGCACGCCCGATAAAGCAATGTTACAATTCCTTACCTTCGAATGGCGTGAAACCCTTCCGTGGAATAGCTCTAAGCCACGCTTTATTCTGCGCGTCATCACTTGGGAATGAATACATGCGCACTTTTGGCCCGTTGTCATAGTTTCCGCGGCACCCAGGAATACAACACCGACCCATGTTGCACGAACTTGCAGTCGTTGCGATGCTATGCAGTTCGCACCAAACGTCACATCGTGTATTAACACGTGTACGCCGAAAAAAGAACAGTCACACGCACACGAAGAACACCGAATTGAGCGAGTACACACGGCACAAAGAACACAAATTGTGCAGCAGCTTGGCGCACACGCACTGACTTGCCTGGGCAAGCACGCCGAGAACACACGTGCAGCCAGACTACAGTGCAACGAGACGTTTTTCACGCGGGGAAAGGAGGGTGTGAAGAGGCCTGAAGAATTTTCAGAGGGCCACGTGGTTGTGACAGTGGTGACGTCATCACCTCTTGGCCAATCGCACCCGTCGGTCTGGCGCGTCTGTTTCGACAGGGAACTAAAGTCCCTGAATATTTTGGGGAAAGTAGCGTCTTTCTTTTAACCGAGCCGCCACGCCGAGCACCCTCCTCTCCCTCCTTCCACCTCCCCGCTTCACGGGCCGTCGCCTGGGAAACGCGCGCGTTATCAGCGTGACAAAGCATTCTTGATAGGAAAGTGGCACGAGCCGGGTTATACGGCCGGCGCCCGCACGATGGCCGTTTGGGAGAAGATATAGATAAGGTTTGGACACTTGGGAGAGTAGGGTTGGACGCTTTGGAGAGGATATGGAGGAGAGTGTCGCTACTTTCTATATATTAAGGGACTTTACAGGGAACTGGTGTGCAGCGACACCACGGATCCGAGCTTGGTGGCTGCGGGAACTTCGGTAGAGAAAGGTGTCGAGCCGATGGTGGACATTTTAAGCACCCCGGCAGCTTCACAAGAACGGCATTGGTACACCAAGAATAAATGGGTAGTTCCTATTCTTTCCAGTCAGCCCCCTTTCTATTTCCTGATGATTAGTGTAAACCGGAGTTTTGGTTAACCATATTAGTTGATAGCGGCAGTGTACTGCTGGCGTTTACAGGACTAGTGCATGTGCATGGTTCATCGATCACACGCTCCACAGCAGTGCGAAAGCGCGCAGTCACGCGGCATTTTTCGCATTTCGCAGGCTTTCTTTGCAACGCGGAAAAAAAGATATTTTTCTCTGGGGAAACGGCTGATGACCTCATTGTTTCTGCTAATGAAATACTAAATAAAATATATGCCTGGACTGTGGCAAATTCTCTACACATTAATTGCTTTAAAAGCAAGGCTGTACTGTTCCGTGCGAAAGCCAGGTCATTTGAAACGTCTCACAGACTAATACTTAATAACGTTGAAATTAAACTTTGTGAAACAGTTAAAACTCTCGGTGTCCATTTTCACGAACACATGGCATGGAATTACAATGCCGAACACATTAGTCACAAACTTTGTAAAGTTTTAGGTGTGTTGCGTCGATGCCAGAACATACTACCTGTGAAACAAAAAATATTAGTGTACAATGCTCTTTTTTCTTCACATTTACACTATTGTCGCTGGTCTGGTCTACAGGCTCTAAGCATCTTTAAAGAACCTGGTCGTGTTACAAAAAATGCCTTGTGGTGCATTGAAGGTGTATCCTATAACGCACACACTGCTTCAATATTTGCAAAATATAGAATTTTAAGAATTACCTGTTATTACGAATACTAGCTTCTGTCAGCTATTAAATCAGAAATACGCAGAGGAAGTATCTTTTTACACACCTTGGCCACCTTGCAACCAAATAATGCCAGTCGCGTTACTCGGTATACGGAGACTTGGCATGTACCTTGTCCTCGCACAAACTATGGATTTGAAACACTACGTTACCGCCTTCCAAGTGTGATGAACAAATGGAAACTAACAATTGATAATCTGCGTATATTGTCTAAAACTGAAATGTTAAATGTGTTGTAAATGAATGTTGGGTGATTTCTGTAATGGTTATTCAGTTTTACTCCTTTATACATTGCTTTGTTATGAATATTTTTGTATGTATTTCAGAGTTGTCATTCTATTATGTGCTGTCATGGGCCACATGCGTGTTTCTTTTTGTATTGTCGCTTTCCGCTGCCTGTAATTTTTGTAATTTTTGTAAATTTGTAGTTTAGATTTTTTCTGGGTGAAGGGGCCAGTCACACTGTGAAATGCAGTTTTTTTCCCTTCGCACCAAACCACGTATGCAGTGTATTTTCTTGTAAAAAATTAAAAAATAATAAAAAAATAAAAAGATTGAGAGACACGTGGTACAGGAAACAATTCAATCGGTGGTTTCTGAAGGTGCTCTACAACTCTGCTTTCATACTTTGGCTCTTCGACGGGTAATTAAAAAGTTGGATAATTAAGAATAATTAATGGGTTAGTTAAAATAAAAGTAGAAAATAGCTCCAGTAATTATACATAGGCCAGTGCAAATAGTATGCGTTTGGTGTGATTGGCTTCCGACGCGCCTTTAATTTTTATTTAAAGTTTTGGCTCAAGCTATGTGGGACGACCTGTATACCTAATTTGGCATATACAAACATTGGCACGGCATGACACGAGTGTACAGCGAACATGCATGAATGGTCGTGTCGCGTACGCCACGAAGTGAAAAGTCAGTTTCGCCTCAAGGGCAAAGCAATGAATGCAATAGCAAGAACTTGCAATCGCAGGAAGAAGGGCAAGCAGCTAGAAACTTGCTGCGCGCTGCTCAAGTACAAAGGACGCAGGAAACGAAAACACACTAGGCAAGCACGAACTAACAAGTTTCACAGCACAACACTTGCAGCGCGCTGCTCAAACACAAAGAAGGATGCACGAAAAGAACGCACAAGTATACATAGGACGAGCGCGAACTGTCACAGTTGTTACTTCAACTAACCCGTACTGTGGCTCTTCTAGCTAGCAGATCACTCCTTTCGCATAGAGATGGTGAAATCGATGAACGATTAATTCATTAAAGGAGCACCGTTAATCGATTAATTGTAATCGATTTCCGCCTTTCAGTTAATCGAATTAATCGATTAAAACTCTTCGATTAATCGATTGCCGGCAATCCCCCTACCCCCAACACCGACCCTTGGCCGGTGCGCATGAGTGCGAGGCGAGCGATGCCGAGACGCAGAAGTCGAACGCAGCTACTCCTTTTCACTACAGCGCATACTTGCACACCGGGCCCGCGCCCCCGCCGAAATCTTTTTTTAAATGCGAAGCATTTCTTAGCGAACTTCTGCGACTTTGAGCGTATCTATCTATCTATCTATCTATCTATCTATCTATCTATCTATCTATCTATCTATCTATCTATCTATCTATCTATCTATCTATCTATCTATCTATCTATCTATCTATCTATCTATCTATCTATCTATCTATCTATCTATCTATCTATCTATCTAGCCGCCTACGACTTTGTGCTCTCCTGGTCGCTTGGTTAATTGAATGTACACCAAAATTGGTATGATGTAACATGACTGTATGACGAACATAAATGACAAGTCATAACATGAAAATCATGACACGCATGTCATGTACAGCATGATTTACATGCCACGCTCATGGTGCGCTGGCGGCCGTTTCGCTAGCTTGCTATACACCAAAATAGGTATCTTGCGACGTGACCGTGTGACGAACATAAATGACACGAGTTAACATGAAAATCATGACACGCATGTCATGTACAGCATGACTTACGTGCCACGCTCATGGCGCGCTGGCGGCCGTTTCGCTAGCTTTATATCCACCAAAATTGGTATCTTGCAACGTGACTGTGTAACGAACATAAATAACACGAGTTAACATGAAAATCATGACATGCATGTCATGTGCAGCATGACTTACGTGCCACGCTCATGGCGCGCTGGCGGCCGTTTCGCTAGCTTGATATACACCAAAACTGGTATTGCGCGACGTGACTGTGTGACGAACATATATAACACGAGTTCACATGAAAACCATGACACGCATTTTCATCAATGACATACAGGACGATGTATGCAGCTCTTTGCTGGCTGCTTCGCATGACATCGATTCCCACAATGCGTGGGATCTGCCGTCTTTTTTTGCCATGGTATACACAGCTCAAAATGACACTCGATCACATCTGCCTGCCCGACCCCTACTTTAGATCAAGGAGGTGCCCCCCCCCCCGAAAAATATTTCTGGCTACGCCCCTGGTAGAGGCCCGCGTACTGTGCAATGTAGTGCACGGTAAAGAACACCAGATTGTCAAAATTTCCGGAGCCCTCCATTTCGGCATCCCTCATAATCATATCCTGGTTTTGGGCTGTAAGACGTGTTATTAGTACGTAACTCTCAGGTTTTATTTGTCTTTTTTTTCTTGTTTAACTGTGCTATACAGTGGTTCAAGAGGTGCGACATTGTAATATGCATTGTTTATTTCTTGACTGGTTCTTTTGCCGTTATTGTTTACTCCTGAACAAATAAAAGATTCTTGTTTACCAATGAATGAAAGAAAGAAAATATACTAGAAGGCAGGGAGGGTGACCTGACCTAGTACGTCCCGGCCTCATATATATATATATATATATATATATATATATATATATATATATATATAATACAACAAAGGCGTCAAGGAAGCTAATAATAGTTTTTAGGGGCGAAGCTCCTTAAGGCGGCACCCGTTCGTCCCTCGTAGTCGTCGTCGTAGTCCGTAACAAGTCTTACGCTTTGACCTCCAAGGTGGTGCCGGTGGGAGATTTTTCCTGTGCGTTGTTGAACAATAAAAAATTCGCAGCGTGCGCGTTAACTAAAAGCCGAATTCTTCTGTCTCTCATTCCCCATTAGCAGCCATTGGCATGTTCCAGTAGGAAACGTTAGTAGAAGTAGAAGTGTAAGTGCTAGCTAAAAGCCGACTTCTTCTGTCTCTCATTCCCATTAGCAGCCATTGTTTACCTCCAAGGTAGTGCCTGGTGAGATTTCTCCTGTGCGTGATTAAACAACAAAAATTTTGTTCAAAACGCCGTTGATTGATGAAATAAACTAACGAAAGACGCCAGATGTTTTGTAAAAGCAAAACGAAAGAACGCCAGATGTTTCTAAAGCAAAACGAAAAGACGCCAGCTGCTTAACGAAAGACGCCAGATTTTTCGAAAGCAATGGTTTTCTAAACAATGAAAATTCACAGCGTACATGTAAAATTAAAGTGACCGGCAAGTCGTCATAACTCATCTAACCTTTAGTATAAACGCGCCCGATCTCACGTCGGTGATGATGTACTGGGCAGAATTCACGGGAGATTCACGGTTTACCGATGAACCTCCGCAGCTTCGCCCACTCATCATCATTCACTCCGTGGATATGCTGTGATTTTTTTTTTATTATACTATTGGCCGCGAGATCGAGCGGAGTCTAGCAAAACGGCTGTTTGGCCTAGGTGGAAATTGTTCATCATTTAAGAAGCGCAAGATGACACGGGGACGAAGCATAGACACACACAGGACAAGCGCTTCCTGTGTGTGTCTGTGCTTCGTCCCCGTGTCATTTTGCGCTTCTTAAATGACGAGCGGAGTCGCCGCCTGGCGGCTACTGGCTGAAGCGCGCCTAGTGTGGATTGCTCCATGCGTCGTCTGCTAGCCGCGTTGTGTTTGCATGTGCGCGTACGTCATGCAGGGCCTCAAAAGGCGGTTTGTTCCGTTGCGTTGGTGCAACTTTAACCGCTGGTACATATGCCTAACAACATGTAAAGAAGCGTTTGGCCTTGATCGGATGTATATGTACTGTAATAAGATCAGTGAGTGCACTTGTCGAGAGTGCTGTGTGTGGTCGTCGTACCGTCCGTTCACGAGAGTCATATCAGTGTAGGTGCCGCTCTGTGGTTCAAGCGCATTACAAAGTGCACTTGGCATTGTCCTAAAGATGAGAAGTATTAAATCTCATGTGAATATAGCCTTTTAGCGGCTCGGTGGTTAAAAAAAAAGGCTCTCATGTACTTGCGCGTTGTGGTTAGGTGTATAACTTCGGGACTGTCGTTTATAGGTTACGCGACGAGCTTTAGTTGTGTACGGTCCTGGTCCCACTGCAGAGGAATATTTCTGTCAAGTCACGTCTGACAGCTCCGGTACTTCATTGTCCCCTAAACAGAACAGAAAATGGAATGACACGGAAATCGCAAAACTGAGTTGCCTTGCGCAGTTATAACTTGTGGCGAAATGTATACAAAGACACCCGTGTACTTGCGAGGTAACTTATGCCTGTCAAATTTGCGCTTTGGCAAGTTCAGTGTCGGAAGTGCGTCAGGCCTCAATCTCTTCCGGGAAAACCCTTAAAAAAAGAGATCGAGCGAGAAAAATATATTCATCAAGGCCAGCAGTGGCCATAAACTCGCTCGCGCATTTTCATCGCTTACGTGGCGAGTGAGGGCTCATAATACGATACCCTTTACTATGCACCAGATCATGCATACACACTTGCCGCGTTTAGGTGCACGTACTTGCCCTGCGGAACACTGAGAACTGTTCTCGCGGCCGTGTAAACACAATGGAACATGCGCGCACTACAAAAGGGCTCGGGGACTCTCGTTTAAACAGACTCATAGCCGAGCGCGAACAAACTTTGCATTCACAGCGCAGACGGTACATGAATGACAAAGAATAAATTCCATGAATTATTTTCTTCTCTCTCGATTGATTCTCGCTTAATTTTCCTGCGGAAGTGTAGGAAAATCGAAGCACATGGAAGCTTCCCCGAGCGTTCGCTTACTACAACCGTCTTCACGCTCGTAGTGCACAGCAGCAACAAGCATATAAATGCACACATTAGCGAAGTTATCGCTGACTACTCACCATCCGTTCTCGTTCGCGAACGCTAGAATGCACCGTCGTCGAAGTGCTTGCTGCACACCATCGCGTACTTGGAAGGCGTCTTGCGGTTACGAAGCCTAACGAGCCACAGTCGGCGACGTTCCGCGTCGGTGGGATAGAAATGGAAGCTTATCCCTGGCTCTGTGCAGTATGTGCGGCATTGTGGCACCGAACAAAACCTCACCACCGATAACGAAGTGTTTTCTGCGGGTACGGAACACAAAATCACGATGTCAAAAAAGAAGCCCGTGCACTTCTACACACCACACGAAACCAGTATCCACACCAGCAGGGTAACGGTGCTGCCACCTATAGGTCGATCTCGCCGCGAATAGGGAACCAGCGCTAGAGTTTCCGTGGTACGGGCAGCGCCGCCCTGGTGGTCAAAGCGCGCATATCCCAGCCGCTCCCGTGGACGATAGCGGCGACTGGTAGAGACGATGCGGGCGCGGATCGCCGAAAGAAAACAAAAGGACGCTGGCGCTACTGTTGCGCATTCAAGTGCCACAATACGTAGAAATGAGGGAGGACGTATCCTTCTACGTTTTTCCTTCTAAGCCACATGAATAAGAACGGAGGCGGCGTTGTATCCGGGCAGTCAGGCGAGCAGCGTATGTTCTGCTTTTGCTCCCTTCTCAAGTGGCGTCGCGCTGGTTTATAAAGCGAATTGCGCGTGTCTGCTAGACTTATTCGTTAGACGGCTACCAGTGGATACCAGGGCCAAAGAACAGAATTTAGCCGGTGTTTTGCCGCAGATAAAGCGAGCATATTATGAGGCATACGGCATGTGTAACAATTGTTTCATCTGACTGCTGCAGCACCACTAAGCTCATTCTGATGCCACCACGTGAATGATAGGCAAGTAGTCTGCATTATTTACAAACAGGTACTTAGAAGGAAATCTGCCTTATCTACAAGATGTGTGCGGGTGCACGTTCGCCTAAGCCGCTGAACTGTTATAAAAAAATACGCACACAATGGATACTCGATGCTGAGATGCCTCCGTTTAACATAATTTGTGCTGCACACAGAGTATAATATAATTGTCGGCGTTTTACGTCCCAAAACTACGATATGATTATGGGAGACGCCGTAGTGGAGGGCTTCGGAAATTTCGACCCCATTGGGTTCTTTAACGTGCACATAAATCTAAGTACAGTAAAACCTCGGTGGTACGAACCTCGCGGGGTTACCAAAAATATTCGCATCATCCAAAATTCGTATCACCAGAAAACACGGAAAATTAGTATGCGACAAAAGAAAGTTGGCATACGTTTTGATTCAGTGTTTCCCAGGGCCGCAGCGACGTCATGAACAGCTCTGAACGATTGCCAGTACAGTTGTTAGACGTCAAGGATCATACTTGTACTCGTAAATATACGGCGCATGCGCGCGTGTGTAATTAATGAACCAGACCGGATGTGTCAATTGTGCCCCGTGACCGCTAGTAGCCCATTCCTAATCTTACGACGCTTTTCTGCATGACAGTAGAGTACTGCGGCGAAAGTGACTTAAGAAGCGCTTTGCACACGACGGATGGAACTTAGAAGCCAAGCTCCTTCGCCCAGACCGTCCGCTTCGTCTCTTGGGGTCATCGTCCACCTTTAATGAGACTTCATGACGGACCCGCAGCCTAAGTTTCAGTCTTGTTAGATATAGAACGTCTGATTGCGGGGACATGGCTTGCATCGACGTGGCAGGCACGTGTTACTGCTGCCTCGAGCATAGGAGCACGCGTGAACGCGTCCGAAAAAAAAAAAGCGCGACGTCAACGTCATCTGTAATCTAAACGCGAAGGTGCCTAAATGCCTCTAAGATTCTCGCGCACTATCTGGGAGGCAACGAGGCACCGTTGATGGTCGCGCAGCGCGCATATCCGCGCCCGCGCGTGACTGCCACGTCTTCCGCGACAGCGCGGGCAGCACCTGTTCGTACCTGTGCGCTAGCGTACGTTCGTATCAAACATCGCGGGTCGCAAATTGGTTCGCAACAACCGTACTCCAATACACTGCAGCCTAACGGGCCTTGGCCGGGGCCACAGAAAAATTCGTATGACCACGAAATTCGTACGAGCCGTGATCGTATCACCGAGGTTTTACTGTACACGGGCCACAAGCATTTCGCCTCCATCAAAAATGTGGCCGCCGCGGCCGGGATTCGATCCCGCGACCTTCTGGTCAGCAGTCGAGCACCATAACCAAGGTATATGTAAACTGGTAGCGTAACTTCCGTAGAAGCCCGCGTCTCAAGCCGGTGGCTAGTTGTTGCAACAGTCGCCATCTATGTGAGGAGGGGACAAACGGAATTTAAAAAAAGAAAAAGATGACGTCACAACCGGAAATGACGTCACGTTTTAACGCGATGGGCGCGAAATTATGAAATTGTTTGTCAGGGTGCCGCTTCTTACTGTTTATTTTTTATAGCTGCACGTTCTTTTTCTTATCACTATGACGTCTCCATAATGGAAGCCTGCAAGATAACGGGAAGACGAAAAAGACAGATTTGATAAATAAGGTGTATTTTATTGGCGAAATATTGCAGTTGAACAGGATATTACCCCAAAATATATAACACAGAAATCAGAAGTAGCATAACAATTCAACGTGCACACAAACCTTGCACACGTGTTGCTCTTGCATCCGTAGACAGCGCAGCGTTTCTTCGCGTAGCGTGGCGGACTCATCGTCCCGAAGGGCGACAGCACGCCGGCCGTGCGCTGGCAAAACACAGTCACTGTAACATTTGCGCTCGTTGCCTTATGTCCTGTACTTTTTCGTTTGTGTCGTTTGTGTTCACTAAGCGCACCTTTGAAGATGAATCAACACCAACTAGCCCACTTTATAGCTCTTCTCACAGTCAGTGAAACGGTTCCCGATGGCTGCGATGGGCTATAATTACCTTCTGCCAAGTACCACGACTACAAAACAACGCTTATGCGAGGAAATCACCTACGGACGACAGGCACAAACCTACTGCGCAAAAACGAGCGACGCCATTTGCATCTGAAAATGCGCGAAACCGTTGGCCTATGTTACCAGACTGCCTGCATGTGCCCGCTCTTTCTGAAAATAAACGACAAAAATTGGCCACTCAACCACATACCCAAGACTAAAGTTTAATTAAAGTAATCTACTAATTTAATTCGTGACAAATAAAATTAAAACTAATAAAAATAAACGTTTAGTTAATATTTTGTTTTCATTATTTGTCCCCCCCTCACCTAGTAGCGCTTTAATCGTCACGCGGGTGTTGATGTTTGTCGCAATAGGTTTCCGACCACTTTTCGTTCCGACTTTCGCGACCTATTTAGATTGACCTTGCCATAACCACTAGACCATCGTGGCGGGTTGTGCTGCAAACAGGGTTCTTGTCAGGAATAAAGCAGCGGACTACTCGAAGCTTAGATTACTGCAGTCAGCCGATGCGGTAAAGCTTCTTTGAGCATTGGCTGCCGTGGGGAAGTGACATCGCAATTTATGCCTCGCTAGAGAAGTTTCAAATGTCTTGGATTTCAACTCGTCGCTTAATTCGTCTAACGTACTGTTTTTTTTTTTTTCGCGTGCCTGTGTCTGCTCACGATAAATGTGTTTGATCAACATCGATAATGGCGAGAGTTTTACGTGCCAAACATGGTATTATTGTGAGGCACACCGTAATGTGGGAATCAGGATTAATTTTGACCGCTTGTGGTTCTTTAATGTGCACATAAATTTAAGTACACGGGTGTTCTTTGTATTTCGTCCCCGTCGAAATGCGGCAGCTGTGATAGGGATTCTATCCCGCGCCCTCGAGCATAGCAGCGCGACACCATACGTGCTGTGCTACCACGGCGGTTTGCTTGATCAACGTCCGCGTGCATACATACCGCGGACTGGGCCTACATACCACGGCAGAAAAAAAAAAAACGACGCAACTACCCCTTGCCTCTATTTTTTTAATTTTTACTGCAGAATTGGGCTGCATGGTATCGACGCAGCACGGACTTAAAGGGACACTAAAGCCAAATAACAATTTATGTCAGAGTGAAAGCCCAATGTATGACAACTTCTAAAACGGCAATATTATCAACAGCAGCGCCCTACTTACCGAGAAATTAAGCTAAATGTATCACATGATGAGCGCCACGGGTGGGACATTTGCGAAGTGATCCCGATGACGTATGGAAGTCGGCCTACAATAAATCACTAGTAATCAAACTAGCAGCAGTAAAAAAAGAACATTCCGAGCATCAAAAGACGTAATAAAATGCTGTTTGTTCGTTTCCGCTTGATTCATGGAAAACAAGACCTCCGTGGCGTTGCCATGGGGAACGGCACGCGTGGTTCAAAGGTTCCGTTTTCGCCGAACTGCGCCTCGCCCGTCTCAGTGGTAGTTTCGGGATCGCGTACTGCCGTGCGTGTTTTGTGCGCTCGTGAAAGTCGCTCTGACAGAAAGTTCGACAAAATGCCGCATGCGTGTGATATTGCCGGATGCCCCAATGGTGCATAACTCCAGTGCTGCAGCAAGGAAACCGGTGTGTCTTTTCACTGGGTGCCGCGGAATGAACCCTTACGCTCGAAGTGGCTTAGTGTCATGCCATTGCGCCAGTGTGCTAAACAGTCAAAACCTCTGCGTGTGTGCTCGCTGCACTTTCGTACTGAGGATTACGAGACCAACCACAACTTGGTGAAGGCTTTGAATGTGCCCATCCGAGCAAGTCTTTGCCGCGGGAGAGTATTTCGGCCGCGCGTTAAAAAGTACACAGAGCTGCTCCGCGCGCGGCGGTCTCGGTTGCCTAGGTGACGAAGACGCGGCCGCGGCGGCACTCCGACCGTCGTTGGGTTCTGCGGCAGTGCCATGTTTCATTTTGTTATTACAATGCATTCAGTGGGCATTGCGATGACGCAGTAACTGCACGAGCTGCAGGACTGCATCAGCTGCACGTCACAGCGCACAAATGCAACATTCAAGGGTAAAATTTAGCACAGCTTCACTGACTTGTCGTCGCGAAGACTGATGAAACTGCCGAGCTGGTGCCTTTTCCTTGGCTTTGGGGTGCCTTTTTTACGAAGTACTATTTTAGCTGTCGATACAGCGATGATAATATGACGCCGCTAAACGGTCCGTGTGCTCCTGCTTTGGCCACTCGCAAGCCAGGATCGGATTCTCTTCGTTGCTGGGCGGCCGAACGTCTCTCTTCCCGATGAGCTTTGTCGTACAGTTGCCCCTACAGTTGCCGCGACACGCCTCCCTCACTCGAAACTCGGGGTCGGCCCGTCGTCGGTGGGCCCATGCTCTAGCAAATTCCCATCATATTTCCCGCCGCGCCGCTTCTTCTCCCGAAGAAAGAACCTTGTTCGTACTCGCCATACTCGTCGCCGAACGTCGTAATGCTCTGCGCCGACAGTGCACGCTTTTGTACTGCTTTGTTCACGCAGAATTTATTCTTGCGGCAACAACGAAATGAAGCAATGTTAGGGCTGCTAAATCAAGGTGTGCGGCCTAGAGTTAGGGGCAGGCACGTAGCCAGGATTTTTTTTCGGGGGGGGGGGGGGGGGGGGGCCCAAGGCCTAACTGTTCGAAAGAAAGTATTTCCATGGCAAAAATAAAACAAAATTTTCCCGGGAATATAGAAGCCCGGACGAATTTCGCGGGGGGCCCGGGCCCCCCCCCCCCTTGCCTACGTGCCTGGGTAGGGCCACTCTTGTAAGCTCAGAGCGAGCAGTCCGGCCGCATTAGAACACCACAATTAAAGCACGATATGCAACACGAACTGACGGTCGAATGTCAACAACAAGCATGCACGCTAGCAATAAACAAAGATAATGAAGATGTGAGTCTATCCTAGCCTCTCCTAACGCCATCGCACAGTAGTCAGGGGACACCAAGCCCAGCTTTTTACTCTGCCGAAATAACATAACACTACCGCAGAAGGGGAGCGCATACTATCGATACGATGGCCGGAGCCACCGCGTCTACGTGTCTCGCCGGTCTCGCTCGCCTAGCAACGGCCAAACTGTAGCCAAACCCCCGCCGACTCCGCGCGCGCACGCAGAGGGCAGCACAGCCGCACAGCGACGTGTACCACGTGGCTTTTTTAACGCGCGGCCGAAATACTCTCCCCTTTGCCGCAGCGCCGTTGTTGCTACTGTGGGTTCCGCTACTTCCGCTCGACTGCTACTAGTGTCGGCGGCCGCGCAGTAAAAGCGGGCAACGTTGGGCACGGCAGCAGTGACGTATGAAAGTCGTATTTTGAGGCGGGAGATTTGAAGCGCGCTAACGCGATGCGGACCACTAAAAACGTGATTTTATTTCAAAATAAGCACTTCCTTGGCATAAAAGTAGCACCACGACGTTTCTGGACCGCTATTTCAACAATCAACGTCGACTTAATATTTGCCTTTAGTGTCCCTTTAACAATGGAGGCTTGTCTCTTCGCGCCAATATCGCGGGAACGGCGCACGCGCGTGCGCTCACCGCGATGCACTGCCGCCCGCCGTCTGGGCGCGAGCGGCTGTGTTATATCGCGACTCTCCGCCAGGGGCCCTTTTTGGGCGCGCCACCTATCCAGCGCTGGTCTCCCATATACCAACTAGCCCAGATGTCCGCATTATAGCGTATATATACCCTTTTCGTGATTGTAAAGCTGACTTTCCTGCGATGCAGTTGGCCCAGTTCATAGCAGTTAGCCTAGTCACTTCCGCAAACAGCGTGTCCAAGCGCAGTTTGCTTGCGCTATGACCTGGAAAATGTAGACTCAGCAGCTCTCTTGACATAAACACGCATAATAGACAAACCCCAGCACGTGCAACTACGACCTCGTCTCCACTTCAAGGACAACGGGTGCCGCCTTTAGTTCGGCGAATATGCAGCGCAAAGAAGCGCGCTCGTGGATTATGAAGATGGTGTAACAGACCCGGGAGAAATGCAGCTTTGAACTAATGCTTGCACTCCCACATCAGCCAGCCTATAGAGGCCCCCGTCTGCTGCTGTAGCGCGAAAAAAAGGACAGTCGCGAAATACAATGTGTTCTAATGAGAACTAACAGGCAAAAACGCCACGGAAAGTATAGGGGATGTTATTTGTAGTAACTATCATGTAAATGTGAAGAAAGTAAAGTGGACGAAAAGGAAACTTGACGCTGACAGGGACCGAACCTGCGACCTTCGAATAACACGTCCGATGATCTACCAAATGAGCTGCAGCGTCGGTCGTCCCCTAGTCCACTGTTTTGGGTATATATGTTTATCTCTGTGCTTAGCAAAAAAAAAAAAAAAAAAGAGCCCATACTTAAACTTCTCCATTTTTCGTTTTTATGTTCAAATGTCTGATACATTAGACATGCTCTCCGTTCGGTCTCCTCGATGGTCTAGTGTTTACCGTGCTCCACTGCTAGGTCGCGAATCCTGGCTGCGGCGGCCGCTTTTTCGGTGGAAGCGAAAATGCTCGATGGGCGTGTACTTAGATTTAAGTGCGCATTTAAGAACCCCAGGTGGTCGAAGTTTCCGGAGCCATCCAATACGGCGTCTCTCATAATTATGTCGTGGTTTTGGACGCAAGACAAATAATAATAATAATAATAATAATAATAATAATAATAATAATAATAATAATAATTGGTCTGTTTCAGGCCAGTATGTTGCTGCGCAAACTCGCATGGGTGACCTCAAGAAAGAGATCACGTCAGTCTGCAGTTACAGTATTATCGATGGCCTCCACAATATCTAACGTAAAACGGAGAAAAGATGGCGTCCCTACGAGTGGGAGCGTCTTATTTACTTCCTCTTCCTCCTCGTCCCTGCTTTGCCTTTCGCGGGATTTCGCCACGCTGCATGTTTCCGGTGCGTCTTTTCGACCAATGTGGTAGCCGACAACGCCTCCGATTTCGGTGCGCTCGAGGAGGCAGGCTTCGAGGAAATACGACCTGCGGCCGAATCGTCCATGGATGATGGCCACAGATCCTTCAATCCGTGACGTCACCCAAGGACCACGGGCCCCCTGTAACCATTGGGCGAAAGTGCGAATTCTCACGAAGGCGCAATGCGCACATGTGATCTCTAGCGCGTCTGGTAGAAAGACTTTGGTCGAGATCAAACACAAACAATGCCTCTCAAACAATGAGATATCTTTTTTAAAAGCACCCTAAAAAATGTCGATTAATCGATTAAAACATCACATAGAAAACAATTAATCGATGAAAGGCTAAATCGATCAACGATTAATGATTATTCGATTAAAAATTTTAATCGACCATCCCTACTTTCGCAAACGCGGCCGCTGCAGTGAGAAAAGTGATCTTCGTGTGGTATACAGGGTGTCGCGGCTATAACGGAGCACGATTAAAAATGATAGGAACGGCGTTACGCGAAGCAAACCTACTGCATATTGTTCCTAGTACACTGGAGTAGCCACTGCTATGTTTTCGTTAATGATGTTTAATTAACTAGTCATAATTATATTTGTAACTCGACAAGTACTCACCTAATTGTCAAAATGTCAATGAGGCGTTTGTAGGCGTGTTCAAATGACATCTAACTGCACTACTTTCAAAACGTGCTAATTGCGCGCTCATTTTTCCCGGTTGATCAAGAAAGCCCGCGAGATATGAAAAGTGACACGTGACTAGACTGTCGCGCGTGTCGGGAATCAGCGCCCTCAAACAGGCTCCCTGTAAGGTGGACAGTATCAAGGAAAAAGTGCAGAAAACAAAAAAAATATGCCTCGCTCTATCTGCCTCTACCCGGCCTAAGAAACGCACCGCTTGGTTTTACAGTCAGCCCGTAATCAGAACACCTGCCGCGTTGTCAGTGAGAACAGTCGGCCGTGAGATATGGATAATGATTGTGGCGTACTATCGAACGGAATGAATCCCAGCGAAATTGCGCGCATATCGTAGGCGCCCGACCTGTAGCCTTGCCAAAATGCGGAACGCTGTCTCTCGCAGCGGACAACAGGCAAAGCGGTTGTTTGCAGTAAGCTTGTTTGAGGGCGCTGGTTTCCTTTGCGGGTGGGAGCGTAGTCACATGTTATTTTTCATATTTTGCGGGCTTTCTTTATCAGCCGGAAAAAATGAGCACGTAATTAGTACGTTGTTAAAAATTGCGCAGTTAGATGTCCTTTGAACATGCCTACATACGCTTCATTAACATTTTGACAGTTACGTGAGTACCTATCGAGTTACAAATAGAGCAATGACTAAATAATTAAACCTCATTAAGAACAAAAAATAGCAGTGGCTACTCCAGTGTACTAGGAACAATATGCAATACGTTTGCTTCGCATAACGCCGTTCCTCTTTTTTTAAATCGTGCTGCGTGATAGCTGCGACACCCCTATAGCTTCAACGCAAACTTTGCGGTGAAAGCACTAGACGTACAAGACTCCCTCTCAAGAGATATTCGCGCGAGCATGGTCGACCACGCCGTGTATGTCAAAGTACAAGTCGAAGGCGCACATCCCAACTCCGACGAAACACTAGACAGACTTACAATTGGTGACCCAAGAAATTTGCGAGCCGCCAGGACGCATGCGCAGAACGCAAGCCACTCTCGGACTCTTGCGCTCGCGTTGTCCCAAGACCCTGCAGCGCCTTCCTTTTGGCGGCAAACAAAACCGCAGTGTGGGCGACATCAAGAGAAGAAAATAAAGACTCCGCTTGGCAGCACTACGCGTGAAGCCACGACTCGCGTTCTCTGCGGGCGTCGATTCTGGTCACTAAGAAAAAACTTCATTCGGTTGGTACATATTCCTGAGGCTAAAATTACAGCGCAAGCGCACTTCTTTTTCCTTCTTAATTCTTCTTTACTTTATTGTCCCTGCACCCATCTGAATATGATTTCATGTCTTCGCGTATGTAATACACCATCATCCTTGTTACACGTTTCGGTTTAGAGCTATCGTTGTGTGCGCATATGCGGTAAGTTTGCTTTGGGCTTATATATGCATTGGAGTATAAAAGAATAAAGCATTTGTTAGTCAGCACTTGTGTCGTACGTTTCTTTTCTTCGTGGGTGTCTTGTGCGTTTGCGCTGTGATTTAAGCCTCAGGATTCCGGTCGCGGTGTAACATATATACTGCCACGCCCACTTCTTGTTTAATTTTGATGTATTCGGGTTTGACCAGCAAGGGCGGTTATCAACGCTCGACGCTGTCCGCGAAGCAGTGTTCGAGAAGCTTCGCGATTGTAGTAGATCGTATTGTTAAGCTTTGTCGAGAGATAACGCCGCCACCAGCGATGTCGCTGGAAAGTTCAATGGCGCCTGTATAAAAGCCGACGCGCTTGACCGCTTGTCAGTTGATCGACGGTCGACGCTCTGTTCGCCGCTATCAGTGCATACCGTGTGTATTGCTGCAAATTAACTTTCCGTTTCCGGCCCACAAGTCCGGCCTAATAAACAGTTTCATCTTGAAAACGCTCTCTTCGTCGATGTCACGACCACGTGATTCTGGTTTAGCCTTCTCGTCCCTCCCGTGTCTACAAGAGCCGAAGCGAGTTCCCACTAGTTCGCGCAAGCACGAGCCGCGGTACGCTCTTCTTTTTTTATTGCGATAGCAATTATATGGACACTCTCGGCTGGATTTTGCCGTCGCCGTCGCCGTCGCCGCCGTCATGCACCGTATATGTATAAGTATGTATATATATATAAAAGCCCCAAAGAAAAATAATTCAGAAAAATGCTTCCGAAGCGCGGAATCGAACCAGGGACCTCTTGCTCCGCAGCGAGTGGCGCTATCCACTACGCCACGAAACGCAGATCCTCCACGTAGCTAACGGCGAGCGTTATATACATACCCTTTACCGCTGGACGGACTGAGAGACGGCAGGCGATAATAAGCGTTTCTTCATTACCAGCGAGATGGCGCTAGCAGCGCGAGGGGCGCATTTAAAAGTCGTCGTCGAGCTCGCTCGCTTCTTATATTTGCGCAGCGAGAACATTGCCCTTCCGTTGTCTGCTCGCGCGGTTTTCTCGCGGTGAGGGGAAGAGGAATGTTTCACGCTTTCACCGTGATGTCCGCGCTCATGTTACCGAGCGTGCGAAAGTCACTCGAGCTGAAGGGACGCCGCTAAACGAACAAACAGAAGATGAGCGCGAACTATCAAGTGTCACAGCTCGACAGTTGAAGCATGCTAGTTTCCTTCGCTGCTTCGGCCGCCTTTGCAACAGGAACGCTGTTCAAACTGAGAGTATCCATTGGCGAGCCTCACTTCGTATAGCATTAATTTCTTGCTATCGCATTCATTGCTTCGCCCTTGCGGCGAAACTGTGACTTTTTTTCCCTGGCCGACTGACCACGAGTGGCGTGTCGCTACAACATCAAAATGGAAAACTATCGTGGGTCGCCAGCGATACGAAGCAAACGCAGCGCGGGCAAGGATGCAGCATGGCCCGCGTCTCACATAATTTAAATTTCGTCACGTGTGGCGTCCCGTCTTTTTCACCCAAGGTCGCGTGCGTTTGTATTCTGCCGTTAGTATCATGGAGAACGAATGAGGAATAGCGTAATTGTCTGCGTAATTGCGGAGCGAGGGGTCGGAGGTTCGAGCATAGTTTCGTATGTGCCAAGCACCTCCTAGCATAGCACAGGCATGTATACAGCAGCAAGGGGCTGGGAAGTGAGGAGGAAATAAGGGAGGCGGGTAAAGCACAGCATAGCGTTGTATAGTTTAGCAAGAGGAGGAGGGGAAAGGAGTGGGTGAGAGGCTGGGCCGTACCACAACCACGTGCAGTCTAGCGTAGTAAGGGGCGGGAAAGGGTGAGGAGGAAACGGAGGTGTTCTTATCGTATGCAATAATACCACCTCGGTTGAGAGCAAGCGCTGTCCGTGTGTGCTGGTTTCCGTCTCGTATTTTGCGCTGTACAAATAATTTCAGAATGAATCAAGACCAACTAGCCCGGCTGTCCATTTTGTTGCATAAAGAGATAGAGGAAGAAAGATGAGAGAAACGGGAAAGAAGAACGAGGTAAAGAAGGGAAGAAGCGTGAAAGAAATAAGAAGATGAAGAAACTGCATTTGCCAGGTGTCGGCGCTTGCTTGCCAGCACCGCTGTTTGCTCACATTGCACAGGGCCCCGCCACGGTGGTCTATTGGTTAAGGTGCTCGACCACTGACCCGCAGGTCGTGGGATCGAATCCCGGCCGCGGCTGCTGCATTTTCGATGGAGGCAAAAATGCTGATGCCCGTGTACTTAGATTTAGGTGCTCGTTAAAGAATCCCAGGTGGTCAAAACTTCCGGAGCCCTCCACTACGGCGTCTCTCGTAATCATGTCGTGGTTTTGGGGCGTTAAACCCGATATTAATTATTACTCAGATTGCACAGGCGCGGAACTGGCTTTAATTCTTTTGTTAGGCCTTTTCCTTCGTGACATTGATTCTAGCGTTCATCTCTCATTTTTCGTTTGGGAGTGAAGTTTTAAAAGCGCATAAACAGCTTGACAAAATCTTAATGCAAGCCATTCGGTACGCATCTATAGTTAAGAACAGCGCCAAATAAACATGGTCTAGTACTGCACGACACATGAAAAGCGCTGACTGCAAACTCTTCTGACTTGTTGTGAATATGCACGAACATGCCTTGAAATAGTGTACGCAGGGGAGTGGTAAATAATCACAACTTCCAGCGGCTCATGCGTCCACTCACAAAACGGGTTGATTCAAATAAGATCAGTTGCGGAGAAATACACTCATTGTTACATTTACCGTAGGCGCGCTAACAATAAACTAACGCAGTCAGCGCTACTCTACTGTCCTTACGTTTGCGCGTTTGTTTCGCGCTCTTTTTAACTGTGGACAAGTAACGTCAGAGAGCATTGCATTAGGCGAATAACCTTCTTCATCGAGAGGAGGCCGAATTATCGCGAATGATTCCGCGTGAGATTCTTTTCCGACGACTGTTTCAGCAGTTCTGACACTTTTCGGTGACATTGCGTTTGTGGTTTATGCCCGTTGCGTTCGTCTTTAACGTGGCCGCGACTCTCCCACGCAGTGGTGCAACCGTGCATCGACGCAGCGCTTTGCGGCAAAGCCTGCGGTTATTTGTTGTGCGAAGAAGATTTCTGCAGCCTGCGGTGAGGGTGGTCCCAGTGGCGTCCTAATCTTCGTCCAACACGGCGCCTATGTTCGCCCTGACATAGCGGGTACGCAACAGGCTGTTTCTAGGAGCAAGCAGTGACAGTCGCCTTGAGCTCACACGCACGAACAAATGCGAGCGATGCAAAAAGTTCTTTCAGCCAGGCGCACGATGGCCGCCCACAGGGGCTTTTTGTAATTGGGCAAAAAATCAGACGAAACTCGAGGCCGACCACAATTCGTTACAGCTCGACCTAACGGGCCCGTTGATTTTATTTTCGAGCCTTCGCCGTCTTCGCTCCGGATTTGCGGCGGCTTGCCTCTTGTCGTCACCTCCCGTGTGTGCCTTCTCCCAGTCTCAGGAGTGGTTTCCTGCAAGTCACGTTCTCTTCCGGTGATCGGCCGTGATGTGCTCTCAGAGGCTTGCGCTTTTGGGCAATCCAGAATCTATAGAACCGCTAGTCAATGCATATTTGTAGCTCGTACTCCATATGGCTTATGCACGGAAAAAGTAGATACGTAATTGAGTTAATTATAAACTAAAAATAATTATTCATTTATTTACGTGACTACATCACGATACATATTGCAACTGAGAATTCGTAGGTTGCACTGCGTGTGGTGAAGTAATTAATTGAATGCTTAACGGTGTACTTTTATTAATTGAGCAAGTATGTGTTTTCATCTCTCGGTCAAGCAGTATGCGTGCCAACGGTACGTCGCCAACTCTCAAAACGAAGAGTTATGTCATGGTGGGCACTTGCCAACCGCACTTGCAGTAGGCATTCGAGGATAGTTTGAAACGGCCAATGCTCCTTTGCACAGACGTTCCTATGCTTGCGGCACGGTTGTGTTTAGCGAGAAGCGAAGCGAGGTTACAGCGACGGGAGCAGGGTCCGATTACGCTACCGCGTTCTACTTTTGAAGGCCAAGCTCAAGCGTCCTCCGAGTTCTCTTAAGAGACGGCGAAGGCCCATGGCTACCTGGAAGCCGCCCACCTTTGGCGCACAGTGCGCTTCCTCACAATAAAAGTTTATTCTGTCTCTCAAGGGCCATCCTGAAGTTGCAAACTTATGCACACTTACAATGTTTTAGCGTTCCATTATCACAAATTGTCCGGCAATCACAATTACATACCGTTCTGTGTTTCCTCTTTGTGTGTTCCAGTGGGAAGTTTTGCTCTACATTCTAAGGACCACCACGAGGCTGGCAATTACCTGCATTTACAATGTTGTAACGGTCTAATGTCACAAATTGTCTAACGATCAAATTATTTTGCAACTGCAAGGCGTCAGATTACAGAATAATTCTCTGACTGGCTAGTTCGTGCATTTATTGACCAAATTGAGTGCAGCGCGCGAACCAAACCAAATACAGGAATGGAACACAAAAATCAGGATGTTGCTAGGTTTCTGGAGAAAGGCCCCACGCATGTTGGCCCCAAGTATAATAATGATAATATCTGGGGTTTAGCGTCCCAAAACCACGATATGATTATGAGAGACGCCATAGTGTAGGGTTCCGGAAATTTCGATCCCCTGTGGTTCTTTAACGTGCACATAAATCTAAGTACCCGGGCCTCAAACATTTTTGCCTCCATCGAAAATGCAGCCGGGCCTCAAGTATGCCGTTCATGTTGTGTGTGCGCGCGCACACACACACACACGCACACACACGCACACATATGAACGGGCAGTATCGCGATACTGCCCAGCTCTGGCCAATCACCGCCTTCCTCTACGCTGCCTAGTTCGTTTTTGACGACTTTTGACGACTACAAAGTAATAGTGAGCAGGGCGCTGCACTTCGTCGCTGTTGCCTGGGCGGTCTAAACTGTCGTAGCCATTTCGGATATCCTCGCGGTAGCAAACGACACGAAGCCCGTCTTGAAAGAGCCTTACTTGGCGCCAGAGCTCGGGCCTCGGAAGCTTGCACAGCCTGACTTGTCCCCAAGGAGGCTTCCCTGAACCGTACAGAAGGCAAACGTAAATTTCCCTGGGCACAGAGGGCGTAGAACATGGCCCGCCAAGTGGCATTGTCGATGTGGGATCGAAGAACAGAAGAAAGCCAAGCAGAGAAATACTATGTGCGAGATTCTAAAATGTAAGTTCAAGCACATTTAAAAAAAAAATGACAGCAGTTTGATCCCTGCTGAATTCGAAAACCGATGTGAGGGCTCTCAAAAGTGAACAAAAATATCATTTTTTGGCAAAAAATCAGCAGGGCTTCTTGAGATGCTGAGCGAACGCGGCGACGTCACCTTCGGTATGGCGCGTCATCTGCCTCCGCAGCACTGTTAAAGTGTGGCCTCCGCGACCGGCAGCGGCGCGCAGACTAATCTAGTCACGGAGACTACGGTTGAGTGTGCACATTGCGCTCGGCTGTTTGTCTTTATGGGACATACTTGTATCGGGCTGCAGAACGTTCAGCGTCTGTATACTTACTCGAGCTTCGGGTACATAAACAGCGGTCTCGCAGTTCGGATCAGTGAGTGGCGGGAACCTTCCTTCGGAGTGCAGAGCGGCTCCGCCAAAAGTACCGGAGACGACGTAGTTCCTTTCCACGCTCGCACTTACGGCGCGTTCGCGTGGGCAGAGCAAGGCAAACATTTCTGTCGTGTATTTCAAAGCTCCTGCTGCAATAACCGCGGAAAAAGTTACGACATCGTCGACAATGATGTCGGTCCTTGTTAACCGCCAAGTTTTACCGAAACCCTATACCATTTCCGCTTCCCTTTAAGGCTCTGTCCTCGGTTGGTGACCTCCTGTACTGGCTTCCGCGGCTGGCCGAGGGTCGCCGACTGGTTCACCAAGTACAGTTCGGACACGACCATCCCTCAAGTTCCTTTCGTGCGGTGCGTTGGGAGATCGCATCGTCTGGACGGTCGGCGTCACTGTTACGCTGGGTGTTCTGCGTTGTGTTCTCCGTACCAGGGCACGCTTTCGCAAACCGCCTTGTGTAGACGGCATGTAATCGTGTCAAGTGCGGTTGTGTGAGGCGTTGATCTTGCAGCATCTGTTCGTGGACCGCCTCCGTGTCTGCCACCCAGTTGATGAGAAGAACTCGGGCTCCGCCGCGTCGCTTCCCCGCAGGCCGGTGTAGCCCCACCTCGTGTGCTCTCCCTCGAATCGTGGGTTCTGATGGCTTGCATAGTTCTGTGCAGGTCTAAACGTATCACTGCCGGTGAGAGCGTGTCTATTCTCCTTTTCTGCATCCATGAGCGCGAGGGCGATCGCCGTGGCTCCGGCTGTTTCGCTTAATGGAGTGCGCACTGAGCCACCAGAAACGGCCCGATTGGCGACCGCGTATCTCGGATCGCCTTTTGACACGCGTGGCAGCGGCTTGTGTTCGTGTAGCAAGTGTCTGGATCGCCGCCGAAGCACTGGCAGTCAAGCGGGCTCTTGCCGTTCTCCTCGCCCGGCTGAATACATTATGCATTCTCTAATTTGTTTGGGGAGCAGGTGTGTTTCTTTTCCACAATATTGGGAGCAGGTAGCCTAATCTCTGGAGGAGGCCCTGTAGCGTTTTGGTAAGGCGCTACCGCGGTGCTGTGCGTGTGGCGTTGGCGAGTTCTTCCAAGTTCTATGCTATTACAGACTCTGTCTGTGCTTGTCTCATTGCGGGGTCGCTCGTGAGTCTGTATTTGTTCAATAGGGCAAAGGGGGTGACAACTAAACCTGCCTTAGCATTTCATTCTCGGTGAAGCTGTCCTTGCTTCGCGTCATTCTGGCTAACGTTGTACATGGAAAAAGAAAGTTCCAAAATGTAAGAAATGTACTCTCGAAGAATTGGTTGTATGCCTACTAGGTCTTGAGTGACTAGCCTATATAAATTAACGCAAAGGAGAACTACAAGAGAGTTGCTGTTGTTTTTCTCTGCGCTAACTTACGAAATACACTCGGCAAAGGTACGTACGTGCCTGCTGTTCGTAGCTAGCAAGCAAAAAGGGGCCATCGTGAACATGGTGTTATTACTTTTCTGATTTTTTACAGTCCTATCCTGACCGCTTTTGGCCTCCATGTATGCATGCTAGCTTCGTGCTGTTCTAGCGTCGCCATGTAGTGAAATACTGCCTGTTCAACGCGGGAACACGTTGGCCGGCTAGTTGGTCAGAATCAGTGTTGCATGCGTTACCGAAAAAAAAGTAACTAAATACGTTACTCTTTACGCTAAAGAAAAAAGAACGCGTTACCGCCCTGCGTTACCAATAAAAAAAGTTAACGCGTTATCGTTACCGAAAAAAAAAGTAACGAACGTTACTTCCGCCGTTACTCTAATGCGTCTTCGCCTCAAGAACCTACAATAGCTATTTTATAAAACTCATATTTATATGTCACATTAAAGTTGTCACGCAAACGAAAATTTTACCCCAAATACTGATTAAACGAGAATAATTTGCACAAATGTGCCGTATCAAGCTTCTAAAGTTGCCTGTATAGTTACATGTGATGGCTTCTAACTCTGTGGAACACGGGGAAGCTATTTTTCGGAACGGGTCATTAAACACAAAGTAATCGATTTCAACATCAACGCTCTTCGAAATGAAAACATCACTGAATAAACTGCCTTCGAAATGAAAACATCACTGAACAAACTGCAGTAATTATGACGGCGTGCTTCTACTGCCAAAATCAATGCGCAAGTTTTTAGCAATAAAAGAATGCTTAAATGGCATAAATGTGGGGAATAGTACTTGCGCGCACGAACAAGATTTTTTTTCTCCGTTTGACCGGTATAATTGCGGCAAATATTGCGACTGCGTATGTGGAAGTGCACAAGGTCACCCTCGCTTGCTCAGGCGTCCAATAATCAGAAACGTAGGCGCAGTTGCAAGAAGCAAAACTAATTTTGAATACGAAGTTTATAAACAGTGCTAGAGTAGTGCAGCAACAGTTTCCCGATGTAACTACAAACCACTGAATATAAGCAACAGCTGCTTTTCAAAGCTTTAATCGCACAGCTTGACTCGCTTATTAGCGAATACGTCCACACCTGCGCTAAACAGGAGCTCGACGGACGCACTATATGGTACTCCTGTATTCACTTTCAAGAAGAGCTGGTGAAGGCGCGCAAAGTTTTCCTTGAGCCCACTCATGGCAATGCCATACAACACCAAACGTACCGCGACAGTCGCTGATCTTCAGTTGGCGATTATGTTCAGAAGGCATTTGCGAAGAAGTCATCCTCCGTTGTGCTGGAGCACACACCGAGTCTTGATGTCGGCAAGCCGAGCAGATCTCGGCAGCTGGCTTTTGACGCTTACAAGGACCGCATTACGCTTCGCTTCATCGACAATCAACGACATCTGGAACCTCGATAGCACGGTAGCCGAAACTACAGCAAATCCATTTAAGAAATTTCGGCAATTTGCTCGCCATTGCCATTTACCCCGCGCTTAAGAGGACCCCGTGCACGATCGCTGTGTCAACGCTTGGCGGCACCACAGCAGTCCGCCGCAGCGGCAAAATAACATCGGAGCGAACTCTGAAAAAGGCGCTCTTACAAGGCAAATTAATTTTGTGTAAGACTGCGAGTATAACTGGAACGAAAGGTGACGAGTAACGTGACACCTCACGTTACCAAAAAATGGTAACGAAAGTACGTAACCCGTTACAGTTCCGAAATAGTAACGAGTACGTTACCTAGTTACTGAAAAAAGTAACGCTTTACCGCCAACACCGGTCAGAATTCATGAGAGAAATCGTAAGTGCGACTGAACGATGACGTAGAAAGAAACGACGTGCACGCGTCCTTGGCCATTCGCTTTGCAGATCCGAATGCCGTTGATGGGCTGGAGGCATCCGGCACAAAATTGTGCCACATTAAGTTCTTGCTTTTTCGAAATATTACGCAGCTAAGTGCTCTTGCACATTTCATCGTGAATCTGTTCAGTGTACTCAGCTGTGCAGTATTTAGAATGAGATGTACAAGAATTTCGCTGAAGCCTGTGCAGTGTTTATCGAACGCATTCACTTCTTCCATAGGGTGTGCATTCCCAAGTAACGTCCTGCCGCCAAGATTGCGTTTATTGTTCATTCTGCAACGACCCTGCGCAGTTTATGGGCCTGAAGTACCGCATTACGTGCTGTCTTTGTGAAGTGGGCAGGCTACATATTTGAAAGAAGAGAGGAAGTTCTGTTCAATTTCGGTGGCGCAACAAGTAGCCGCCACAACCACGTGACAGTGCAAACGGCCTGCCCTTCATCTTGCAGTGTTTGCTATTCTCCAGGAGTCGTACGCAATTCGGTTTTGCGTGTCGTCGGCAGGAGGCTCCTCATCATGGAGGCCTCGATTCAAAGCGCTTCCTTTCCAAAGGCCGAGTGAATGCAACACGAGACGTAATGTTACAAAATCCGCCAGAAAACTAAAGAAAATCTATCCTCCCAGGTTATCCAACGTCGGAAATGAGCCGAAAGCAGACTGTATAGTCTCCGAGAAAATGAAACGCGCCCCTGGTTTCTTTTTGCGAAGCACCGCAAAAGAGCGCGGCAAATAAATGATTGCGCGCCATCACGCCATGGATGCGGGTCCGTCTTTTTTGAAGAGCCGCTTGATTAACGGTCGCTCGCGGTTCCCATCGCTGCATATCGGCAAACTCGCACACGATGTGCGGTCTCTCTGCTGTAGCCACGCTGCGTAATAGCGCCGGCATCACGTTTTTTTTTTTTTTTTATTACATTGGGAGGGCAGAAAGCAGACCGCAATTTTCTCAGACAGAGCACTGCAGATGGTT
Organism: Rhipicephalus sanguineus; assembly: GCF_013339695.2. Lineage (NCBI taxonomy): Eukaryota > Metazoa > Arthropoda > Arachnida > Ixodida > Ixodidae > Rhipicephalus > Rhipicephalus sanguineus. The sequence goes on from NC_051180.1 coordinate 4,845,282, forward strand.
CATATAGAGCACTGTGGTACAGACATAGCAACGAGGTAAATACGTGACCAAGCGTGCAGAACGAACAAAGAACAAAATAACGAATGCCAGAGTGCTCTGCGAGCGCAAACTTATTACTGAAAGTACCAGGATTCTCGATACGTTAGCAATGCTGAAGGAAGCAAAGACGACTGTGGCGATTCTGGAGGGTATAGGTCATTCCATTCTTTCACTGATAAGGTTGAAGGCTCATTATTGTACTTTACCGCACGGGCCAAGATAGGGTTGACCTTGTAGGCATGGCCGATGTGAAGCATGGGGCGGCGGTAAACTGTGAGACTGGGCAAACAATGTGTCGTTGTGATACACTTTTGTGGTGAAGATAACCGACAAAATTCCCTCCGTATTCCAAGTGGCGGCACGTTAAGCGTTTCTTTCAATGATGAACCGCTTTGAAATCGCGAGTAGCATTCATAATCATCAGCCTATATTCTAATTCCACTGCAAAAGAAAGTCATTTCTCGATTATCTGTAGTTAACACTGTCTCGCGCGAGGCGACCTTCAAACTTACTTTCTTTTTTTTTTTCATGATCTCACCTAACTTGCCGTCATCGGCTCCCATCCGGCAATTTGTCTAAAGGCTCAATTTCCTTAACAAATTATTTTCGAAAAGCTTTCATAACGTGCACGCAACAGCGGTTACTTGTGTATGCAGTTACAAATGCTGATATATATGCTACGGCTGTGCAATCACTTAATTACGGCTTTATTCTGATATTCCCCATATATTTATACTGACAGATCAATGTATGAGCGTATGCCACACAGTTGGCCCTCACTGATTGCCTACCTTTCACGCAAGCAGCTTGCCCATCGCGGCGACAGCGCGCGAGGTGCGCTCACTGTGCATAGCCTGTAAAGAAATAGTGCCTGTGAACAATTATGCGCTTCTTTTTGTCCAAGATGATTATTTTGACTGTAAAAACTTCCCTCGTGTCGAAAGTATTCACAGAAATGCCCAGGAGGGCTCCCGCGTAGTCTTTTCGTAGGGTGCCGACGGCGAAGCCTATGAGCAGCGTGCGAGAGAGGCCGACTCCGTAGCTGATCCTGGCCCCCAGTGGCGAGGGTGGGAAAGGAGGGAAGCGAGGCCGCCAGCTGCCTCAGTCTTCGCACGCACCACCAGTGCACCACTCTTTTACCGGTCAGCTGACGAAAGGAAGAGTGTCGCTAACTTCGCCTATGGAGACCGCATGGAGTTTCATTTTCCTTTTAGCACCACCTGGAGTGCTAGTATCGGGTGCCCTGCAATCGCCACATGCACCAAGGGTAACATGTGATACCCAGGAGTAAGCATATTTAGTTATGCATGCACGAAGCGGTGTTATGTTGGAAGGTGAATAAAAATGTTGCAGCCCTTCCCGAAATGAAAACGTTGACAATGACTGCCGTATAAAATGACGACGTGCACCCTCGTATGATTTACCTCGATCCCACAGCGCGGCACACACGCGACAGGACTTGGGCATTATAAGGGACGTCACGGCGACGGCAGAGTCTCGCTTGCTGTGGCGCCATCATTGTCATCGCAATAATACGTAGCAAACGGGATTTCTTCAGACTTTGGAACTCTTGAATGTTTTCTTGAATGTTTTCAGAATGTTGAATCGATATCGGTGTGGTGTCTTTAATTAATCTCCGTCTGTAATATAGCTCATAATGTAGCCGATTTCGAGATGAGGTACATTGCGTGGTGTTCTGACGCCGCGCAAGTTCTGAGACGGCGCGACCGCTTCACCCGGTCGCAGGTATCGGCCGTTTGCGGGAGCTCGAGACCCCGAACACTTGATTGGGGGCGCGCAAAGGCTGCTCGAAAGGGAACACCGGGCAATCATTTCTCTGCGGCGAACTGTGGCCACAGATCACAAACACCGTACGCACATAAAAAGATGAAAACCCTCACGTGGTCTGTTAATGAGATGCGGCGAAAGAGCACCGTAGTGCTAAGAAAACACAAGAGGAGGCACACTAGCCTGACCTTAGCAGAAACACAAAAGAAAACGCGTTTGGAAATTGATCGCTCGGTCAGCTTTCCGGCCACCGAAGTGCTTGCTGTTGCGGCGTACGAGGAAGAAAGGTTTTTCGGGAGAGGGCGTCCCTTATTCAGACGCGAATAACGGCGTTTTATGTATGCGCATACATTCGGGTATTGCGCCAGTTAGGTCGTTAGCGACGTGCCGTTGCCGGCCCATTGGTTGGGTTCCTGCGTGGTCGCAGCGTGGCCCTATTTATTTTGCCTCCTCTTTTGCATTTTCACCCACTGCAGGGAAAACCTGCTTCTCTTCAGTTTTCTTTTTCTTTTAGGTGAATATCGAGACGGAGCCTTCTTTTTCGCCGCCAGCCGCTTGCTTGTAGTACTTCTGGTCACGCATTATACATATATTTGAAAATGAACATACGCAGAATGATAAAATATTTGTTCTGATTCAGTGAATGCTGAATACGCTTTTCTAACTATACGTATAGTGAAGCACCGTTAATCCCGTCTACTGTGTTTCTGTGGACGTTTTGTGAACGAACGAAACGTCCTGCGTGATGCGCTGAACAAGTTAGACGACAGACCGTTTTCCGAAGAGAAGATCCTCGGATCGTGGCCCTACGCATCGCAGGCCAGCAAAGCGACGCGAGCATTACTGCTGTTTTTAAAATCGACCGGCTTAAACGACCGCTTGTAGGCATTCAATGGACAGGTGCATATGTACCCTGACAGTGACTTCTTCCCTCTTCTTTCTTTCTTTTAATCCCTTCATCCCTTCCCCCCAGCGTAGGGTAGCAAACCGGACGCGCGTCTGGTTAACCTCCCTGCCTTTCCTTCATTTCCTTCCTCCTCCTCCTCCTCCGTAGATATTTCTTTTAGCGAGCCACAGACACAGCACGGCGATGGATGAGCGGTTACGGTGTTCGGCTGCTGACCCGAACGATCCCGGCCGCGGCGGTCTCGTTTCGATGAAGGCGAAATGCCCGTGTACTCTCAGTGCGCGTCAAAGAACCCCGGGTGACCGACATTAACCGGAGACCTCCACGACGGCGTGCCTCGTAGCCTAGATTTGGGACGGTAAACCTCATACACCAACCAACCGCCACTGCTCCGAGTGGGGATGTACAGGTGAGACGGTGTATCATGCTCGTTTTCACCGGGCGGCTAATTCTGACGTGACCTAGATCGGAAAGCCGAAAGGATGGTTTGGGTCGCAAGGGGATCCCTACACTCTAAACAAAGATAACTCGAAAAGGGTGTAAACCGTTTGTCCTCTAGCGCATTTCCTTTTGTGAGTTTTTTTTTACTACGTACATTGTAAGCAAGTGTTAGCTAAGATTGGGGTTTTTGCGGCTCATGACGTCTGAAAACTCCCTCGCTTTTAATATTACTGCGTCTTGTTTGAACAAAAGGCGGTACATGACAAAGTTTAGCCACCACCTTTGGAGAACGTAGTAAAAGGATGTCAAAATAGAGTTTCACTACGTAGGAAGTGTTGTACCACGTGTCTTTTAACCACAGTTTCAAAGCTTAATATCGCGTCACTGCGAGCTCCTTGCTTCGTCGGCCTTTGTCTGCCAACGCCCCAATGGAGTTTTGGGCGCCTCCGAATAAGCACGGCAGGCGGCGTAGCTTGGGTGCGGCCCTGGAGGCTTGTGCTGCCACGTTTACGCTGATTTAATCACCATCATTCTCAGCCTCTTTTAGTTCACTGCAGAACGAAAAGGTGACGAAATTTTCTCTTCAGTAGGGGATTTGGCGTCGGGATTCGAAACATGTGGATAATGCTCTCCAAAATATCTGGACGTCCATTGTGATGTTAAAGAGACAGGGCGTGCAAGCACGGACACAAGTTTAGAGGTCACCTGAGGTAATTGTATTATTAAGGTTTTTCGGTACGTGGACGATTACTTGATTTTGTGAAACATACCAGCAAATTTACTGATTGCCGTACGTGTGTGGTGTATGAGATTCCGTTTAGCTGCGGTCGTTCTTACGTGGGGCAACCGGGTCGCTTTGTAAACCAGAGATTAGTGGAACATAAGAGCTCGCTAACCGGAGGCTCACCATCTAATCTGTCTTTACTTTGTCGAGAGTGCACGCCAAAATTTGGTGACTGCGCGATTTTGTACCGGCACGGGAATGAAGAAACGCGTTTAGTGGTTGAGGCCTGGCACATCGATAATAATGGTAGCGCTTGCGTGAGCCAACCATCGAGTAACCTGCATAAAGAAGAAATCAAGTGTCCGAATAGTTTTCTTTTCCGCCGTTTTGCGCCCTTTCAGTTGCTAGTCGGCGTTTGTGGTGTCCTCTCTTGTGTCCGTGTTTGCACGCCTGCACTGCAGTGTTTCCTGCACTGCAGTGTGTTACTAACCGCAATTAGTGAGAGGGTAGCGTGTAGTGTGTTACTGAAGTTTCTAAGTTGGCAATATTGTCACTAACTGCAGTTACTAAGGGGTTAGACTACTTACTAACTGTGGTTACTAGAGGGTAGTAAGGAGGGTAGGACCTGTTACTAACTGCAGTTACTAAGAGTGTCGTAGCTGTTCCTAACATGCTGCTTGCTTGAGTTACTAAGAGGGTCGTAGCTGTTCCTAACATGCTGCTTGCTTCAGTTACTAAGAGGGTCGTAGCTGTTCCTAACATGCTGCTTGCTTCAGTTACTAAGAGGGTCGTAGCTGTTCCTAACATGCTGCTTGCTTGAGTTACTAAGAGGGTCGTAGCTGTTCCTAACATGCTGCTTGCTTCAGTTACTAAGAGGGTCGTAGCTGTTCCTAACATGCTGCTTGCTTCAGTTACTAAGAGGGTCGTAGCTGTTCCTAACATGCTGCTTGCTTCAGTTACTAAGACGGTCGTAGCTGTTACTAACATGCTGCTTGCTTGAGTTACTAGGAGGGTCGTAGCTGTTCCTAACATGCTGCTTGCTTCAGTTACTAAGAGGGTCGTAGCTGTTCCTAACATGCTGCTTGCTTCAGTTACTAAGAGGGTCGTAGCTGTTCCTAACATGCTGCTTGCTTCAGTTACTAAGAGGGTCGTAGCTGTTACTAACATGCTGCTGGCATCCGTTACTAAGAGGGCAGCATCTGCTACTAACATGCTGGTTGCTTCACTTACTAAGAAGGTAGCATCTGTTACTAAGAGGGTCACAGCTGTTACTAACATGCTGCTTGCTGCAGTTACAAACAGAGTAGCATCTGTTACTAACATGCTGGTTGCTTCAGTTACTAAGAAGGTAGCATCTGTTACTAACACGCTGCTTGCTTCAATTACTAAGAGGGTAGCACCTGTTACTAAGAGGGTAGCACCTGTTACTAAGAGGGTAGCATCTGTTACTAACATCTTTCTTTAGTAGCAGTTACTAACCACCTTGTTACTAACTCCAATTACTAAGAGGGTTGTAACATATGTGACAAGCAGTTAGTAACTGAAAGTTAGTAAGTACTACAACCTTTTTTTTAAGAGTGATGTCTCTTTAACATGAATACTTACCAACTAGCTCAGCTCTCTCTTATTTTAAGTCAGTTGTGAAATATAAAGGTTTTGTTCCGCGGTGAAGCTTCAACACATGGTGACCGCATGGGGCGCCTCACGAAAAAAGCCGTTTGAGACCCGTCTCTGTATCTTACCTGAGGAAATCGTCATTAATCGCAATAGGCGAGTAAATAATGCGAGCACCATTTAGCAAAGTCGCAAACATTTTATTCCTTGTGAAGCCGCGGGCCGCTAGTGAAACATCCCCTGATCTAGCGCGAAGGCGAGCACCGATAGGAGGCGGACGGTGCGGCCGCCGGTGCAGTGCGAGAATACTCTGTGACTGCAAACCATCTCGTCCGCTGCAAGTATGTACATCGCTGCGTAAGACGCCGCCAACAGTGTGCACTGTCTTTCATTCGTGTCTAAAGTAACGATGGCGAAAATTGCACAGGAGATGCGTATTCTTATCGCCAGCGGTAGTTTATCGTCTGGCCGTGCTCCCCGAAAAGCGGCGCCGTCGGCAAGAAGCCGGTAGCATTTCTGAAAATGTGCCGCCACTGTGCCTGTGTGCAGGTATATATTGTGGACTTGTGTATCAGCACTGCTAACGCTGGGGCGACTGATACGACGGAGTGGCAGCTGATATTTGGAAATGGCTAATTAAAGAGTTCTAGATCAGCTGCATTCACATTAACAGACCGGTGTGATTCAGGTCTATAGCCCAGCTCAAGTTTGCACGTACGCTGTGAATGTTCATCGTTGAATCACGCTGAACAGAAGTTTACCACTGGCACTATTTGGCAGGTCAAACTACCGTGCTATATATACCTGGTGGTCGGTGTTCAGCGTAGTATAGCGTGAGCGGTCGGTATATGTGGTATCTTACTGTGCAGTGATTTTATGTATGTTAACTCTGTTTGTGTCATCGATGCTGTGTTCTTCGATGTTGATTTACTTGTAAATTCCATGGCTCATGGTGCGATCGCAGCCAAAACTGAGTTACGCAAACACAAGAAACAAAAGTGAAGAGACCGGACGCCCACTTAGCCACTTATGAAGCAGCGTAGACGATGATGGTGCAGTGCTACGTCAATGGCGTAGCAACGGTGAGATCGGCTGTCGTTATTCCAACGAATCCCACTGCAATCGCTTCAGCTGATTACGATGTGTACGAACGAATTAGACAAACCGATGGAGGAGGATGAATACCCATTGTATATGCCGTACATATGCAGAGAAGGGATGAGCACCTTTTTGGGAAAACGTACTCAACGTTTCCGGCTGGTGGACAAGCCTTAGTCAGAGTAGTACGAGAACAATTCATGCATGGCTTTAAAAGTACTGTTCAAGAACCGGAGTGCATCATGTGCACTGATCGCAATTATTATCGATGTCACGCGTGTGAAGGGCAGAACAAAATAAAGATGAAGAAAACACAAAGGGTCCCTTATGCTTTCGCCCAAGACGACTCCATTTCCTCTCAGTCGGTGTCCCCGTGCGAAAGCTTTCTGCTCCTCGCCTGGTTTCGCACTGCCTCCGTGATCGGCGCACCCTTGGCGAAGCGACGACTTCATGTGATGTCATTATCATGTAACGCAACGTCATGGGACATCAGAGTGACGTCGCAAGTTATGTAGATCTGTGACGTCATGGTGGCGTCATCACGTGATGATGATTTTTTGCATCGCACGTGTTGACGCCGACGGTCAGTGTTCGCCTTCATCTTAACACATATATATATATTTATTTGTTGCCCTTGAATTGTGTGCTTATGTGCCACCCTCACTGCATTTCCAGTTTCAACAGTTGTACGTCACTCGCGATTGTACTTGCCAAATTCGCTGGCGAAACCGAAACTGAAGCGCCAATGAGCGCACTGGCACACGAGCACAGTGTTGTTGTTATTCACGACAACTTCTTCTTTTTTTAACACGAAAGTGTTTTATGCCGGGGTCCACCACGGCTCCACTGACGTATTTCCGTCACGAATATGACGTTGTAAAATATAAACACTAACAGTTGCCAAAGAAAAAACCAGAAGAAAAAGTTCCGTCACCGGGAGTCGAACTTACGACCCCTCGCTCCACAGCGCGGTGCGCGAACCAATTCGGCCACAGCCGGCACGTTCTTTGCTATGCTAACGGCGAGCTATTTATATACACCATTTGCCGGTGGCGGTACTCAGAGATCGGTGGTACATCAGCGTGTTTTTGTTATCACTAGAGAGATGGCGCGAAGTGCTTGAAGAGCGCGCTTTAAGGGTCGTCGCCCCAAGCGGATGATCGCGCGCCTCTACAAGGCGTGGTCGCTCGTGCGCGGGCTTATCTCGTGATGGCGGTGGTTTGTACGTGTTGTGCTCTCACCGCAAGTTTGCGCTGAGAGCACGGTCACTTCGCTGGCTGCAGCGGCCGCTTTTAAGTTACAGAAATAAGTTACAACTGTGACAGTTCGCGCTCATCCTGTGTATGTTCTTTCCGTGCGCCCTTCCTGCTTGAGCTGCGCGTTGCAAGTTTCAAGCTGCTTGCCGTTCTTCGCGTGACATTACAATTTGTTGCTGTAGCAATCATTCCTTCGCGCTTGGGGCGAAAGAATGCGCAACAAACGCTCAACTACGTCTGTGAAGACACGTTTCACTTTCGTGTTATACCGATTCCTATGACAGAAGGATCAGCCATGTTTTTAATATAATACAGGCCCTTCACGGCCCATGCAGGAGTGGGTACATGGACACATAAAAATGCATACATTGTCAAACATTCATGGTGCAAATTCGACGCATTGTATGAGGCTCAAGAACGAGTCAATGGTATTACAACACACACTATCATTAGGTAAGGTATTCCAGTGGAAGATAGCCGACGGAAAAAGGGAATGTTTGTGAGCCTTGACATAACCTAAAGGTTGGCGTAATGTTCTAGAATGACTTAGTCACAATGAGTGTTTAGGCGGATCTTGCAGGTAGTCAGAACGTGATATGTGGAAGTGTCCATGATATAATTGGTAAAGGAATTTAAGTCCGAAATCAACAGTGAATTTCGCGCCAAAATCACGACCACACTGAGATGCCAAGAAACACATAGAGCGGACAGGATCTCAGTGTGGTATTGATTTTGGCGCGAAATTGACCATTAATTCCGGACATGCACCAACTAGCCCAACAGCGAGTACTACTAGAATTTCAGTCCTGAGACTGTTCTGTGTTGCGACAGGAGTTTTAAGTTTGCCCTTGCGAGCAAGCCATGTATAGTACTGGACTGCCTCGCGAGATCTGAATATACGATCCCCACTGCCAATTTTAGGGGCGAAGCTCCTTAAGGCGGCACCCGTTCGTCCCTCGTAGTCGTCATCGTAGTAGTAGTAGCAGTAGTAGTAGTCGTAGTCCGTAACAAGTCTTACGCTTTGACCTCCAAGGTGGTGCCGGTGGGAGATTTTTCCTGTGCGTTGTTGAACAATAAAAAATTCGCAGCGTGCGCGTTAACTAAAAGCCGAATTCTTCTGTCTCTCATTCCCCATTAGCAGCCATTGGCATGTTCCAGTAGGAAACGTTAGTAGAAGTAGAAGTGTAAGTGTTAGCTAAAAGCCGACTTCTTCTGTCTCTCATTCCCATTAGCAGCCATTGTTTACCTCCAAGGTAGTGCCTGGTGAGATTTCTCCTGTGCGTGATTAAACAATAAAAATTTTGTTCAAAACGCCGTTGATTGATGAAATAAACCAACGAAAGACGCCAGATGTTTTGTAAAAGCAAAACGAAAGAACGCCAGATGTTTCTAAACCAAAACGAAAAGACGCCAGCTGCTTAACGAAAGACGCCAGATGTTTTCTAAGCAACGGTTTTCTAAACAATGAAAATTCACAGCGTACATGTAAAATTAAAGTGAGCTGCAAGTCGTCATAACTCATCGAACCTTTAGTATAAACGCGCCCGATCTCACGTCGGTGATGATGTACTGGGCAGAATTCACGGAAGATTCACGGTTTACCGATGAACCTCCGCAGCTTCGCCCTCGTACTCATCATCATTCACTCCGTGGATATGCTGTGATTTTTTTTTGTATTCGTTCAACTTTACAAATTAGGGGTTTTTGATGTGGACTCCAGATGAGATCGGCGTAGTGTAGACATGCTGTAATTAGCGTTTTGTAAGCACTTAGTTTAAGATATCGTGGTGCAGTGCGCAGTTTTCTTCTAAAGAAAGATAGCTTCTTTTCTGCTTTCTGACACATGGCCAACATGTGTGGTTCCCAGTGAAGGTTCGGCGTGAGTGTAATGCCCAGGTATTTTACTTGACTGTTCTTGTCAATCATTGACCTTCCGATCGTATACGTAAAGTTAAGGGGAGTTTTCTTAATTCTGAATGAAATGCAATGAGTTTTTGATGTGTTTAATTTCATGCCGCAAGTGTTGCAGTGCCCCAGTCATTCTAGTGGTCTTGCAGTGGTCTACATTAGTTAACGTAATTAGTTAACGCCTTGCTTGCTATAATATCAAGCGCAGCCGCCACACCGACGAAGCGAGGTCGATTGCTGGTTGATATAACGACGCTCGCTCATTCTAGACGTCTGAAGAACATAGCAGTAGCGCGCTTCCGCATTCATTTTCGGTTTCGCCGGCGAAATTGGTCAAATTTCATTAATCTGCTAAAATTACCACTTACCTCATTTATAAAATTGTACAGTGGCAATGGTCTCCTCGCAGGAAGGGCTCCAGTTCCACCATTTCCATCTACATTCATTAAAATATTAGTTATGTGATTCTTTTAATAACTACCGTATTTGATGTCTCAAGGCATCTTAATACGTCTGCCGCTACAGAAAAAGTAACCAGAAAATATTCCATTTCCCTTATTTTTGAGGATTTTCGGGCATATTTCTTCGAACACTCTGTTAGTGCGTGAAACAGATTACACACTACGAGGGCCGGTGTTGATTTGGTTACAACTGCCCTACAAACCAGATGAGAAGTTCGAGCTATTCATGACACGAGATAATGGAAATACCCCTCAGTGACTGCGTGTGTCTTAGTATCGAAGCTTGGGCGTGCTGGTTAGACATCGGAGGGGATAAGTCAGCGCTCTGTGTGCGTCGCCTTTCTTGTCCTCGTTTTCTCTTGCGCTGTATCCCCTCCGATGCGTGTGTGGTTTTTAGAGCGCAGCTGCTTTCCGTTGCGCCGGGCAGTGCGAACAGAAAGCACCGTAATCATTGGACAAGGGTGTCAATGCAGGCTAGTTGGTATTTCATTGCAGGTTTTTGGGTGTAGCGCCGCGTACGAATTGGTAAGAAAGAAGATGACAGGAAAGAAGATGACAGGTCAAACGGGGCGGTGCCTCAACGAACGTCTAAGGGAACATAAGGGCACGTTAAAGAGTGGTACGGGAAGCAACTTGGCACTTCATTGCACAAAACAGTGCGCGTCAGCCCACTGCGCACCTGAGCTGGAGAAGACGCGAGTACTTAAAAGATATAGAAGAAAACAAGAGCGTGAGTTATTTGAAGCATATGTCATCAACAAGTTGGGCAGCAGATGCATCAGCAAGCCGTCTCTTGACCTATTTTCATGTGAAATAGACTATCTCGATGATTAGTGCGGTAGGCCATTTTATCTGGTTTTACTATGTGGCAGTGTTAGAGGTAACACGTGGTGCTTTTCATAGCTTTATATTTGCAATCGACGCAAAATAAAGTTCAGTTGCGAGTGCGCCTCTTTCCTGTCATCTTCTTTCTTACCAATTCGTACGCGGCGCTACACCCAAAAACCTGCAATGAAACCGTAATCATGAACCCTTCTTCAGTCCCGCAACACATGCGCCGATTTCTCCAGCCGTGGAATGCAGCAACAATGACGGGCGAGTACGTTAAGTGATCAAAGATCACGTAACTAGCCACGGGACTAAAATCCCGTAACAGCACGTAGCAGCTGGTCACGTGACATGTCCCCGCAAAACCACGTAACAGCTAGTCACGTGGCATGCTCCCGCCAAAAACCACGTGACTGAAAAAATTCGACAGATCCCACCTGCCGTGGGAATCGACGTGATGCGAAGCATGCGCAGGATGGTCACTATGGCGTAATTTTTCACATTGAGCGAAACGTTACGGAATGACGCTAGAGAAATGTGGAAGTGGTATACGCACACTCATTTGTTCAAGAGTGGCATATGTATTATACAACCCGTTGTTTACAGTTGCGTAACGATGCCAACAGCAACATGGGTGTTACCAACACCAGACGCGGTAAGCTTATATTCTTCAATACTGGATAGCACGAATCCGAACAGGACAAAGAAAGAACACAGATGCACAGGGCAGGCGTTACTCGCAACTAAGCTTCATTCAGGATAGTTCCCCTAGATATATACATAGCCGAGTGCCACGCGCAGGCGCACTGCACGTACGTTACAGTCACAGTTACAGTTGTTATGCTTATACTTTTTCGTTGTGACGGAGAACGCACACACGTTTCACGAACCCGCGTGTATGTGTAAAGGGGTTCTTGACAGTTTTGAACAAGGTCACCATCACAGTGATCAGTGAGCACCAGCAGCTGGACCGGACTTGTTAATCGGATCCGTTCCCGATCGCGGCTATGAGGAATCTAAGTGTAGTGAAGTGCGAAATATTGTGAAGCTGGTGGAAATCCTGGATGCCTCTTACGATGAAATGATCTATGATGCCTTCTGTCGTGGACGTGGCAGCGAGGTCCTTTGATGCCCTGTCCACATCCAGGCCGTCTTTCACACAGTATAAGCACCAATCATTGTTCGGTCTTGATAAATCAATGTTGAAGTCACCGGTAATGATGAGAGGCCTAGTTCTCTCAGCAGATTTATTGTAGAAAGCATTGACCCAGGTTTCTGCGTAATCCACATGGTCCACGTTGCGGACCACTTGGACGAGTGGATGGTAGTTGAGCGTCTTCCACGGGTGTTCTGTCTTCAGCTTCCTCACTTTCCTTGCGTCCGCCGCGGTGGTGTAGCGGTTACGGTGCTCGGCTGCTGACACGAAGGTCGCAGGTCCGATCCCGGTCGCGGAGGTCGCATTTCGATGGAGGCAAAATGCTAGATGACCGTGTACTGTGTGATCTCGGTGCACGTTAAAGAATACCAGATGGTCAAAATTTCCGGAGCCCTTCGCTATGGCGTCTCTCATAATCATATCGTAGTTCTGGGACATAAAAGCCCAATAATTAATAATATTATCACTTTCCTTGCGTGTCAATGTGTGTGTTCGCGGTTACTGTGTTGGTTGAGACTTTGTATCACCTGTGGCACATACCCGCATAACATGAACTCTGGTGTACGGGTATGTGCCACACGTGACTGAGAGAAAGGGTTTCATGACGTACGCGACAGGTATTTTGCGTTATTCATGTCATGACCAGTGAATTGGTGTTCGTCATACACTGATCCCCTGCTACGCCAATCTTGGCATATTACAAGTTATGGAGACGACCAGGAGAGCGCCGAGACGTAGGCGGCTAGATAGATAGATAGATAGATAGATAGATAGATAGATAGAGGATAGATAGATAGATAGATAGGATAGATAGATAGATAGATAGATAGATAGATAGATAGATAGATAGATAGATAGATAGATAGATAGATAGATAGATAGATAGATAGATAGATAGATAGATAGATAGATAGATAGATAGATAGATAGATAGATAGATAGATAGATAGATAGATAGATAGATAGATAGATAGATAGATAGATAGATAGATAGATAGATAGATAGATAGATAGATAGATAGATAGATAGATAGATAGATAGATAGATAGATAGATAGATAGATAGATAGATAGATAGATAGATAGATAGATAGATAGATAGATAGATAGATAGATAGATAGATAGATAGAAACGGCCAAAGTGCCTGAGGTTCGCTAAGAAATGCTTCGCATTTAATACGTAACATCACGTAACTACTCAGGAGACGAAAATCAGATAACATCACGTGACAGCCAGTCAGGTGACTAAAATCACAACATGACGTAACAGCTAGTCACGTGGCATGTTCCCGCCAAGACCACGAAACACTTGCGTAGTGGGGGGGGGGGGGGGACCGACCGAAGCCGGAGAAGGATATACAAGCCTTGCCATACTTAGTACTAGTAGCACAAACTTAGCATCTCTAGCAAAACCTGGGCATTACTAGCAAAAACTTAGAATAAGCTAGGTGGAACATTAGCTCCGTTGTTGGTTCCAGCCTTGCGCCACTGGTGCAAGCTGCTCGCATTTTAGGCACACTGTGAGGGCCAAGGAATATCGTAAGCGTATCGGGACGGCGCTCGTCTTTGCCCAAATGTGCTACTTCGAAGAGCAATGAATTTTCTTCAGCACGATCGTAAAGCGGACTGCGCGTGAACAAACAAATGATGCCGCATTTGGCTCGCACACAGCGACGCTAAACGGCGCTTCCACGAGGAGCGTGACGACTTGGTTTTTCTTCTTTTTTAACGCAGACATGTGGCAAAAACAAGCGGCTGGTTGCGACGCTATCTGATGAATTGCTTCCGCAGAACTCGGAGCTCCCGGTTTTGTCGCTCGGCGACGCGGCCACCATTGCGACGAGCTCTCTCGCAGATTGTGCTCGCAACGACGGCGTTCGCTTGGCAGCACTTTTCTCCCTTCTGGGGAAGCTCCATTCTCGCGTGACCCCTTGTGTAACTGCGGACGCTTTTCGTGGTGCTCGCTTAAATAGAGTCCCTGAAAGGCTGCTGTTTTGGCGGCTGCTAACGTTCGCTAGTGTCGAGCCAAGCAGCGAAGTTCAGTCGTGTCGTGTGCAGCTTTTCTTGTGTCACGTGTCCTGGTTTTCGCCTGTCCCGCCTAAATGGAGGACGACGACGAGCCTTCTGCGGTGTCACGATAAGCACGCGCAGTGCCGGTCGAGGGAACCTGGCTCGTCCATTCCTCATCATTTCAGGGCCGGTTCGTAGCCCCATCAAGCGTGTTTTTCTGAAAAACCGAGTCCTACATCAAGAAAACGAGTGCTCCCTTCGCTGGGAAGTGAACTTGAGTATAACGTGAGAAACGCGACTGGGAGGGTGGCTGGCCCTTCAGGGATATAAATGGGGCTGTAAACCTGAATTTCAAATGTGTACTGTTATTGCAAAAACAAAAAACAGAAACAAGATTCCACGTCCTGTCGGAATCGGTTTCATGCGAAGCAGTCAGCGATTAGTTCTACGCTGCATTTTTTGGCTTATACACATATATACCCCACAAAGTGGACGGGCGGATGGCCGCCGCGCAGCTCAGTTGGTAGAGCATCAGACGCGTTATTCGAAGGTCGCAGGTTCGGTCCCTGCCCGCGGCAAGCTGTCTTTTCGTCCGCTTTTGTTTCTTCACATTTACATTACATTTACTACTAATAACGTCCAATATACTTTCCTTGGCATTATTGTCTGTTAGTTCTCATTACTACGGCTAATTATTGAAGCTCAGTGGATCTCATGCCTCAGACAAATGTATCAGCATACCCTCTATGCCGAATAAATTGCATATGTGACTGACACGTGCATGTTAAGGTGTTGGCTTTTGCTTTGTAATACGCAATGTGTGTTCCAACGTAGATAAGTAAAGTCGCGTTTCCCGCCAATAAACTGTTGATAGTTTCGTCTGCCTGTTTATGTCGAGACGCGCTTCTAAAGCACTTGCCTGTAGTGCGCAAACGTGCATTAATTTACGCGATGCGATGTGCGTGCCCTGCGGCCTTAAAGCATGGGGCCTTTTTGCTGCGATATCCCGGCGTTCTTGCGTCTATCTCAAGCAATGAGGAAATAATCTGAGCGCAAAATGACAGCGGCTTGCACAGAGCCGCAAAGCCGAGAAACAAAAGAGAGACGTAATCAACGCTTCGAAATGCCCTGTGGCAACCTTCGTTTTAACAGCAGGCTTTTTCTACCACTTGGGCGTAGCAGGCGGACGCTTCTGCACTCGCTGCCCGTCGCGGCGCACTGTGCTGCCACACAGTGACGAAGACCGCCCCGTCTTGGAAGGACGGGCCCGTGTCGCAGGGCCGCCTTTCGCCAAATTAGCGTGGTGTGCAATGACACTCTGATTACTCCACCCCGTCCTATCGAGCAAGGGTGCAAATCTCGTTCCCAGGTTGACTCGTTGGGCGGAGCTCACCGGCTGGAAGCCCTCGGATGGGCGCAGGCAATCGCAGCGAGACGACACTCGTTGTTCCACTCCTTGGAAAGAGGTGCCCGACGATGCGGACTGTTGTGCCCACTCGAGTGATCTCCGCGAGCGTAAGGGGCTGGTTTAAGGGTAATGACGGTTAGCACGAGAAACCGTCACCACTCTTCACATCTGCGTTTCTTGGAGTCATTGAGACGACGTCAAAAAGGAGAATCGTAGCTTACTTCAGTGCTTACTTCACTATAAAACTAATCGGGGAGAAGTGTCGTCAGCGATAGTGCTCTATTACAATATTCCGCTCGTATATTTTCATGGCCACTGCACGAAACATTTCCTTAGCAAGTTCTCTCAAAGAAACTACAGCCGGGTGCATGGCGTCACGCAGCGACTCTGCCATTTCCGTGCAAGCAAATAAACTTCAATACTCCGCGCTCTCATATGGGAGCGCCCTTGAAGGCACTCGTGAAAGTGGACGCATGCAATTTTTCCCGTCTTTATGTGCTTGCCTGATGCCCGCCTACTCTGTGACCACGCTGTGATGCCTCAATCATTCGAATGCGCTACAAATGATGATATATAACACCTTTCAATGAGGCGAGTTTGAAAAGCGGGCCACATGTTTTTGCAAAGGCTTTGTTTTGACGTTATCTGCTACGTTATTGTACCAACTGGCCCTTCTGTACATTACTGAAACTGAGGTCGAAGCCGCGCCGTGATCGCCTTGTCTGAACCTTTCTAGTTTAATCATATCGTGGTTTTGGAACGTAAAACCCCAGATATTATTATTAACCTTTCTAGTTTTCTGTTGTTTTTTTTTTCGTAAATAAGCACTTCAGAATATTTCATTCGTTTTTTTTTCTTTTTCGCTTATCTGTTGCGAAGCTGCAAGCGCTCCTGGTACAGCTTGAGTAAACCTTATATTAAAAAAACTGTATTACATATTACTGTAATAAGAACGGCGCGGTCCCTGTGATATTATGGTTTGAAAGTTGGACCATACCACCAAACCGACAGCAATAGTGAACGACGTTGGGCCTGTTGGTATTGCATAACGAAAGGATAGAAACGCCACTTAAAAGATGGGGACAAGTAAAGAACGACACACAAGCGCACCTTGTGTCGTTCTTGTCCTTTAAGCGCTGTTTCTATCCTTTCGTCAAACCGACGGGGCTCCTTGCAGGTTAAGAATGACGCTTTATACAAACGTGGAAGAAACACACACATAAAGAGCAAACAATACACACAGCGAGAAAAAAAAAGCGCGGAGTAATAACCCTGTCCTCTGATGAGCGAAGCGTCGTAGCAGAAACCCAGTCTGGACCAACGCCTTGGGTGATGTCAAGTGACGTGACGAAGTGAGGAGGGTGGCTTCAGAGGCTGACGAAGATCCTTGCTGAAGCAAAGCGTTGGGAGCGTCAGCGGCGAGCCACGCGAAGCCCGTGGAGCCTGAGCGTCGGACCCGGTCTGTTCGCACTCGCACCACAGTCTTTCTCTTCGGGCACGTCACAATAACGCCCTGATATATGTCTTGCAAATACATACCTTGTTCCACCCTTTTTTTTTTGTATACACGATGCTACAGCAACCAGGATTATATTCAATAATTGGCAACACCAGTTCATTTTGTAATAGAATACATAGTAAAGGAAGACTTTAACCATCTGAGCCCGTCTGTTTCACGCATGTTTGTTTGTTTGAGCTATGAAATTGTCGTGGACTTTTTTTCCTTATGTCACATGAACATGGGTCACGTGCAACTCAATAAAGGAGCGCTGCTCTCAATGTCAAGGCTTCTGGAGCCCACATGGACTAGAAAAGATCTATGCCAACTTCCAGCTAGCGTAAAGCGGGATCTTCGATTTCGCGAGTAGTTTATTTCCTGTTAAGGCAGGTAGCGAAAAGAAACACGTACACAAACGAAGAATAAGTACACGGGACAAGCGCCATGCGCTACCTGCCTTAACGTGAGTGCCCACAAACTAGCCCAGTTATCCGTTCTCGTAAGTTTATTTCCTTTTCGTGCAGCAGCAGTGTTTAACGAGCGGGTGCGCGTATTGTAATAATGTGTATCACTGCAGCCCGCGTGCGCGGATGTCGTCAGTATCGTTCCGCCTCATTTCTTTCGTTGCTGTTATTAACGTGAAATTCGAAAATGATGTCGAATTCTGGAATTTCTGTTGACACGGCGAACACTCCCTAACCCATCATCAACATTTCACAGCTGATCGGCACGCAAGTTTACTTTTCTGCCTTCGGACAAGTTTTTTCTATACGCCGATTAAAGGGTCCTTCAGAGGCTCGCATTATTATACGTAATATTTTCTGCTTCGTACAATCTATAGCTAGCGGATTTCCTGTGTCCCCATTGTTGGATACTACGGTGATTTGCTGAATATTTCTGGCACTTAACGAAATGAAGAAAGGGAAGGACTGGCAAAGTACTTCATTCGTGCACAGTGTTGCTTGTGGCCATTGAAACTGTCTTTGGCGGTCGGAATCTCAAGTTGGAGTAATGTGAACATTTCAAGATACCATATACGATTGGCGCGGTTAGGGAAACGCCTTAAATATTTCTTGCGTTCTTACGAAAGTATTTTTTAAGCAAAGTACCGGGACACAGTCGATGGAAACTGCCGGCAACAGCGAGAGGCCATCTATGCCGGCTAGCTGAGACTCATATGCTTCACGAAGAGAGAAGCAACTCGATAGAGTGAGAAATATATGTTTCACGGAGGAGGAATGGTGGTCAGGCTTCGGCTGGCTGAAGGTCTCGGACATCCAGCCTAGAGTCTCGCAACACGCTTCGGGTGAGAGAGTGCTCATTACATCAGGCGGCGGTGGATCCTCGCTGCACGAACGGTTATCACAATGTGAAAAGCTTTGCAAGAAAGATAATTCACAGGGTGCATTCGCCTAAGACGACTCAAAGTCGTCTTCTCAGCCGATGTGTTGAGTCCGTTTGACCGCGTTTATTTACGGCAAAATCAAGGTTCATCCTCTGTTCGTTGGTTGACACATTTAGAACATCGGCAATTTACCTCGTTATACTTAAACTTCGTTAAATTGAAATCGTTTTTTTTTAAGCCAAATATTAATCCAAAAAGGCTTCTCTTATTGCACAGGAAGCGCCAGAAGAATGCGGCAGCGCAAGTTCGTTTCGATGCTGTGAAAGAAAATCCAACGAAATATCCTTTGGAAGTTTTGTCCTCTGTGAGTCATAACAGCGAAGCGAAGCTTTTGTGAGTCGCATATTTCAGCGTCGTAACCCGAACAGAGCGCCTTCCTTGCTTGCTTCCTTTCTTTAAAGGGAAGCTTAAGCACTTTTTAGAAAAAATGGCATTGGAGCGTGTAAGGACAGCTTGATCCCTGATGAATTCTAAAGCGATGTAAGAGTTCTCAAAAGTGAACGCAAATGGCACTTTTTGGCAAGAAACACAGGCTGTGGCGGCAGGACTTCTTGAGTTGCTGAGCGAACGCGGTGACGTCGTCCTCGGTATGCCGCGTTATCTGCGACAGCAGCACTGCTGAAGCGTGGCCGCCTCGATTAGCTACGATAACGGCAGGCATGTCCCGAGTTAGTGACGGAGGCCACGGTTGTAGATACGAGGGACGCTTGTTCACGTTGCGTTCGGCTGTTTGTAGTCATTCCAGATATCGTAATCCAGCTGCAGAACTTTCAGCGTCGCTATACTTACTTGAGCCTTCGTCACGCAAACAGCGCTCTCGCAGTTCGGATCAGTGAGCGGCGGGAACCTTCCGTCGGCACGGCTCCGCCACAGGAACTGAAGACGACGTAAGTTTCCACGCCCACGCTTTCAGTGCACTGGCGTGGGTGGAGCAAGACAAGCATTTCTTTCCCGCATTCTAAAGCCCTGCTGCAACAACCGCAGAAGTAATTGCCACTTGCTCGACAGTAATGTCGGTCCTTCCGAACCACCAAGTTTTATCGAATTGTAAAACCTCTTTGGCTTCCCTGTAACTGTTTCCTTCATCCATGCCGAGAACTGGACCGTCATGCACGTGCTTAGCAGCGCAAATTTCGGTTGCTCAGTGACAGCCATGCGTTCATCTCCAGGCAACAGTAAAACGTAGCAGCGTAAATATGCAAGTCACGCGGATAACTTTGGTAAAAAAAGTCAGAATGCCATATCAGACACGGCTGATCGCCGGCGATCGAGCGAGCAGCAATTATTGGGAAACGACGGATACGCATGTGCACCTTCGAGGGCCACATTTCTTTGCGCTCGCGGGCACAGCGCCACTTCACCTGTGAGGTAATGCGAGCTTCGCTTGAAAACAAGCCGGGCGTAGGGAGAGAAGGGACACGGGAAAGGTGGTCCAGTCTGCTGGCCTACACACGCGAGGAGGGAAGTACAAGAGAGACACGCTTCCACGCGAGGCACGACGGAGCTGATCGGTTCCTTCCTATCCCAGAGGATGCCCTAATTCATGACGTCAGCGCTCGCAGCGCCAAACGTCCGTTCCGTTAAAACCTTGGCGGTTGGGATGAGAGATTCAAACTGTATAGGCGATGCGCAAAGCGCCGTCGACGCCATCTGCCGCCACGGCTCGGAAGCGCTGACGGGTCCCGGCGAGCAGTGTTCCCGTGAGCGTCAACGCGAGTGCACGGATGGATGTGTTTTCATCGTGATTTAACGACTCTGTCGGGCCTCGGCTGCTCAAACACACAGAAAAAATCGCCAGGAACGCACTTCTACAGGTTTCCGGTGCTTTTTCATGAGCGAGAGCGACGGCGGTGGTGGATTGCGGCTGTACGACGTCGAAAGTAAGCAATCGCGCTCTGTTAACGGCAGTGTTAGAACGATTACCGTGTTTTTATTTCTCCATTTATGTCGCTACGTCTTCAGCGAACGCTACTACGTTTACACTTGGTCGCCTCGCTTGCATTGTAGACGCTACAATGCACACGAGGTTGTTATGACTGATGAGACGCGATGCCTAGGCTCTCTTGAAAAACGAATGGCGCGAAGCGAGATGCCAGAGAATGTGGGACAGGTGACGGCTCCTTTACAAAAGCGCCGTGGAATCACACGTGTGCTGCACGAAATCGGCTGCATTTTACCCAGGGGCGTAGCCAAGTAGTTTTTTTTTTGGGGGGGGGGAGGGTTCAACCATACTTAATGTATGTTCGTGCGTGCGTTTGTGTGTGTGCGTGTATATATATACGCAAGCAAAACTGAAAAATTTCGGGGGGGGGGGGGGTTGAACCCCTCCCCCCCTTGGCTACGCCCCTAATTCTATCTAATGATGGCACTGGAATATGATCACCGGTGCCTGCGTACGGCTCACAAAGGAGGTGGCTGGAGAGGATCCACTGAGAGGATCCCATGGCACGTCGGTAACGTGATAACGCAGACGCTGCTTGGCGGCACAAGCGGCGCTTCTGCAGCCCGACCGCGCTCGCCCGCTCCCCAAAGAAAAAAGAAAAAACAAAGAACATAAACAAGAAACAGCTCATTTCGCTTAAGAAAGGTGGAAATAATAAGAGAACACCTGCTTTCACTTATAGACAACAAAATATTTTTTTTTTCAGCGAAATTACAGGGGGTCGACGGACATGCACCGACGTTCTTATCTGAACACACCCAGCAAATACGTAGCCAAGCTGTTATGACAAGCTAGGTGACCACCAGATCCGCAATGACTAAGTCCCGCGCCACTAGCGCAAGCTGCCGAGATATTTTTTCACAAGTTTATCGTGCTGGTTTCAAAGTTTTACCAACGCTGACCCTTCGCGTGGCCGCGCCCGTGAAATTCATGCGCCGGTGCGACAGCACTCCCTCAAAATCTAGTATATAAACATATGCCACGTAAATGAAGCTACTGTGTCGAGAAAAAAACGTTGGTTCACGCGTCAACGCATGCAGGCATTAGTGGTCGGGACGTTATAAAGAAAGTGGTGAGCTTACGATGAGCTCCACTTCGTAGGGAAGCTTGTTGACGCTTGTCTGTGGCAAAGACTTGGCGCGTGACATTGTCGTCCCACACAGCTGTGACATCGGACACATGTCCACTATTATAAAGTGCGGCTCCTTTGCGCACACTATCGCCGCAAAAGTAATTATTTGGGACGCGCACAAGCGGCAAATCGCACGCGCGCACTTCCGTCATGCTTGCAGTGAAAGGAGGCGTCTGTTACGCGACCCGCCAGCGGTTCCGACGGCCGCCGCTACGCGGCTTTCAGTGGCACCCCTATTAGAGTCACTAGAAAAATTTCAGAGTATCGCATCTGTTTTCCGCGCGCCGCCGGCAACGCGATTGGCTTAGTCGCATCACGTGACCTCTTGCCGCCATATCCCTTCCAAGCGCTTTGGGTGCAGGCGCGTTGAATGCAGAGCGCGGCCGGACGTTTAGCAGTACCACGGTCCCTAGAAGTATTTCGTCGCTTTTTTTTACGCGTCTTGCAGATGCCAGAGATTAGCTCACCAGTAACCGAACGTTGCTGGTGAGCTACTCCGAGAATTTCGTATATTTTTCCATTCCGTGTGGGAAACATTAACGTCAAAGAGCGTCGTTGTACGTGGCTGCATAGTTGGCCGCGCAATGAATTCGCCCTCCTCGAAGAACACTCCTTTCTGCAGTGAACTACACAAACTTTGCTGGAAAAGCTTTCATGCAACAGGATACTTTACCTTTTCGGTTCGCTATGTTCAGCGCTATTGAAAACTACATACATACCTTTCTATTTGCTCGGCTGCTTGTATCTCGATCTGTTGAATAGATTGTGCATGCATTTCGAGTTATAAGCGTGTCACGCACGACAGCGAAATCGAAGACTTATTAAAATAATAACTGTTTACTGTATACCTTGAAGGCAATTATCGCATGATCATTTGCCACTGCGCAAAACTGAAGCGTGGAACTCTGTTGATAAACTTGGTATAAAGCAATGTTATTAAGCGTATTTTATTTTTTTCAAAAAAGAATGTTGCTAATGCTGCATTGCGCCTAGCGTACCCTTACAATACTGTTTAGTGGGTGAGAAATGGTCACAGCAAAAAAAAAAAAAAATCAGGTTATCCTCCCACGCATTGAGGGAATCGATTTCATGCGAGCCCTAGATCTATATACATACTGTGTTGCAGTAGCATGCGCGTTAAAGCTTTTCGGGATGCGCTATTTCTGATCAAAATAACATAAAGCACTGCACCGAGGAAGTTTTAACAAGAGTGCATTACGAAAAAAAAAAGTTGAAATTAAAAGCAGTGCAGAAACCGAACCCCAGCCGTTTACGTGCTGACAACGTCAAAACATGAAAATACTTTGTCGGAACACAGCAAAATATTTGCAAATGCACTGCAACGCTGGGAATATTAAGGAGACAAAAAAAAAGGAAATGAAACAACTGAGTAGTGACGTCAATCATTTTTGATGGCCTATTTTCTACGTATCTGTTAGGAAATGACAACGTATTCGCAAAATAAGATGCACCTTACCTACCGCACGCCGATTCACCCATGCGTTCGGCTGCTGGCGTTCCGAACCGAGACAAATACTTCACGCACAACTTCCACTTACCGTACACACACCACTTCTATTACAGATAACACCCAGCGGAACAGCAAGCATGGTGCGCTAGTAAGGTTTGCGTCAGCGATCAGTCGAAGGACGCAATGCTGAATGTTCTCGATGTTCGATAATGTTCTCGAATACGCTATAAAGTGAACCTGAACACCGACTGAAAAGCTAGCGCAAAGAGTCAACATTCACCAAGTGTCGAAGTAAATGGCATCTCGCATGGTCATTACGCTAATGCAACTATGTCTACAGCTCCGGACCTTGCGAACACACCCGGCCGTGAAACGAAGAGAGACCGATGAAGCCACGAAGAGAGTTCGCGAGCACGTGGCAACATTCGCCGCACGTTTCATTAACTACACCGCTTACCGCGCAGTCAATTCAGACTGCCGATGACTCGAATCACTTCTGATATCCTTTTGAAGAAACACACACACACATATTGGAGTTACGCCGAGCGTAACACGGCATCGAGGCGAAAAGATCGGTCACTTCTCAACACACGCTACCAGCGCGCCGGACGGTCCGGAAGGGAAATGGCCGCCGCCGCTCAATGTTGCCCGCGTGCAGCCTACCTTTGCGGTACTCTGAAATTTTCCAGTAATTCTAACCCCTGCGCATTGCGCTGCGCATTGCGTATAAATGGCGGCGCACACGATTTGCGTCGTCATGGCAACACTAACACCGGCCGCGCCTCCTCCCCTAGCTGTGTCGCCCGCGCCGTTCCTTTTCTTCTTTTTGTTACTGCAAGCGCGCGCGGCGCTTTTTTTTTGTTTTTTTATGAACCCGCTCGCGCGTGCTGCGCCATGCGCGTTTGAATGTACGCAATTTGCAATCATGCATTCTGCAAACACTGCAGTCGTGCAGCATGTGCCAGAAAACAAAATAGTGAATTGCACTCACAACACAAAATACCTTTGGTCTCGTTTTATTGTCCTCGTTTCCGAAAATCAACATTTTCATCAAATGTGGTGCGATACAGGCTCAGGAGATTAACAGAAGTGATTAACAGAATAACAGGATGTTAGCATACACGTCTTCGTTATCACTAAACAAAACGAAAGTTCCCGGCAAGGTTAAGAACTTAAAAAACAGTGGAATAAAAAAGGGAACGTAACACTAGGACACATGCGCATATTAAAAAAACAATGTTTATACTGACGAAAGTGAAGAAGAGCTTGTGATACACGGGCGACATTGCGTAAAATTGGGCTTGTATGACATCATTATGGTACGTAACAAAAGTCAACATTCGCTGCAATGCAAAGACATTGAAAGCAGCTGTAATACCTAAAAATAGAATAATAATGTTTTAAAGATGTCAAAAAGAACTCCACATACAACGCAACTAATATTGGCCGCACTCTATTGACTACATTTCCAAAAACGTTGATTTGCATATGACTAGTGATGATAAACACGGAGAAAATGAACAGATGATATAGGAGGATTCATGGCATCTCTTCTTGAAATGTGCCGATTCAGCCATTCTTCAGCTTTTCTCTAGACGCACCGATCAGCTGAGTGGCTTTCCGGAATAATTTCAAAACGCTTCCATCCTAAAGGAAAATGACAAGTTCACATGAGAAAAAGCGCCGTCGACTCGTGCAAAAGTAAACTCGTTTCTTCGTCTCAGAGCAGTACAAGTTTTCATACATCTACCGAGAGCCTCAGAAACGCGGTTATAGGCGATGGCGAGTAATTAACCGGAGACAAATGCAAGGCACACATTCAAGCACGCGGTTAAATGAGAGTTGTAAACCTGTAACTATAGTTACGTCGCATGTGCTTTATGTGCGCTGCTTGCTCGTATAGTGATGTAAACACAGCATCGTGCCCTTTTCAAATCAGTCATTTTTGAAAACACTAACTGTAGCCCCACTGCAGAAAGCAGATGGTCGGTATGGACGTGAATTCCAATTGACACAATGAAAACCGCGACTCAAACGGCACGCTCACTTGTCGTTCTTTTGGGGCCCGGCACCATCTTCCGGGACTTGTTCTGGAAGTATTCGAGCTTTTGTTATTTAAAAAAATAACAAAAGAGTTTCTAGTTGAACAAAGTGATGCTTTTCTAGATTTTTAAAATTTGTTATTCATTGATGTTTTGTACTCGATGCACCTTGTTCATTATTGTCCCTTTGCCTGTTGTTTGTTTGTTATATTCTAATTTGTCTTGTAGAGCAACTCGAAACCCTAGTCAAGAAGTTTCTTGTTAATTTATTTGATAAAAAACATGCATTAGTTTGTATTTGCCACCACTCGAATAAGGACTCTGTTTATATTTCAATGCTTTTAGTCATACTTCTGGTAGTTCTGTTCCTCTATGGTACCCGTGTAAGAATTTTCTGCGTACTGTACATACTGTATGTTTCTGCTTTGCTGCCAGGGTGCCACGACCCAGTCAGGCATTTACTTAGCCTTTAGTCGTGTCCCCCAAGGCAATCTTGTTCAATTTTGCCTTGAATAAAGCAAACCAAACCAAAACCAAACACAGCGCCATGCACGAACAGCGCGAGTCGTAAAAACATCGCGGCGCACAAGCACGCAGCGAGCGAGCACCATGAAACGGACGAACGACGACGGCTAACGCACGCCTTACAAACGCTAGACACGAAACTTTCTGATTTCAAAGTGGGCTGCGCCAGCAGGGCGGCAGAAAACGCGCCTCCCGGCAGAGAGGGAGCTGATCCCGCCAGAGAGGAGGTTGAATTGGCCTCGAGATCTTGGAGTGGCGCCCTCTCGCGTGTGACGTCAGAGCGGGCACTCTGCTCTGAACCGCGCTGCAGCAGCCGCTGCTCCTGTATGCGGATCGTCTGCTTCAGGCGGGAAATTTGTCGAACGAACAGCCTCGCGACGGTCAACTAACGCCTGCAACGAATGTTTTCGAGTGTAACCTTGAACTTGTTTTAGTTGCGGCCCAATCGACAGGGCCAAGAAATCCCCCGGATGGCCGACGAGTGCGCCGATGCCACCGACCGCATTGCTGGTAAGAAAGTGAAACTATGTGTGAGTGTTCTCGCTCGTTATCGTGTTTCCGCCATACGATACTAATTAGCTTGGGTGTTTCGATATTTCAGTAAACGTGCCGTTCTCCAGCATCTACAAGTATGTAGATAAAGCTTGTGAAAGGTCGCGGTGCCTCATCCAGGGCGAGGCGGTGTACCACGCAGGCCACGTTGTTGAATGCGCGGTCGACGCCGTCAACGGAGATCGCATCACCGTCGCAGCTCTCGTCCTGCAAACAAGTGCGCAAGTGCCGCCTTGTTGCACACCACCCTGCCGATGCCCATGATCGCAGTTTGTCCCGTAATGTTGGTTCAGTGAGAACGATTTTACGTCGTAGTTCATATTAACACCGCACAGGGCCGTCGCATGGGCATTAGAATATCACAAATAGTTAATCGCTGATTATACCGCGCACAGGGCCACAGAGATTAACGTGGCAAATGCAAGCTGGGTCGAGTTTCACGCCACGCAGCCTAACGAAAAGCTTAAAGAGCTTCGCTTTTAAAAAAGCGTCTGCACTGCCTCAGGTGAAAACATTTAGAGAATGTCCACTAAACAGCGGCAACAGGTTTCGCTTATGAATTTATGATAAGTAGTCGGCTATGCGCGCACTTGCCTTCATAAGTAAAATACGTATGTACACCATCCAAATGCAGCCGTAGTCTCAGATATCCTGCGCCGCTCAGCTGAGCTCACGAGGCAACTTTCCTGCGAGGCGATTCGAGGCCGCGTCGTCGGCTCCCTGTCTAGGGGCCTTCGCGGCAGGTTGTGGGACGGCACCGCACCTGGTGTAAGTCGCCTATTAAGCGTTGGCGAGGCGCTTAAACGCGGTGACAACCTTACCTAAGAGTGGCGCGTACGGTGGGTAGCAGAAGCCAATGTCCGCGAAGTGCTTGCTGCACACGGTCGATGAAGGCGTGGGCCGCTTTTCCATTCTGAGCTTGATTATCCACTTCTTCTTCAGCTTTAGGTCCTTAGGATAGTTGTGAAAGCTTTTCACGATCGGACGACGTACACTGAGGCACAGATAAGTACATCACCATCGCGCAGCACTCGCCGCGGAGACAAGCGGCCGCAGTTCTAAGAAACAAAGAGCTGTGGTTATAAATGAACGTTAAAAGCAGACCCACGGTTGTTCGAACAGCGTCAGTAGCCACCATACGGAAGATAACCAATTTAACTGGTTTTTTGTTGAGAGATTTACCACAACGGTGGTTACAACACGGCGCTGGGCCCACGCAGACGAAAGCGCGCGAATCCCCGCTCTGACGTCATACAGGCGCCGTGTTGCAGCGCCGCCATCGGTCGCACACCAGGCCAATAGATTGGGCGGAAACAGACGGAACGCAGATTTTAACTGTGATCCCAATTCATAGATGGCGCCTCAAATTCCTCTACCAGTAACTGCCGAAAAGGAAAAAACGAAATAAGGAGGGAAAGGTTTTATGATAATTCAAGGGGAAGCGCTTTACTGTTTGAAGCAAGGTCGGGCTGCCTTAGAACGCGTAGTTATAAAGCGAGATTTAGTAACGAAGAAGAACAATGTACATGCTGCGGGGGAACTAAGGAAACGATGGAACATGTACTGATTGAATGTGGCGATATTCACCCAGGTATACGTGTGGGCACGAGTCTACATGAAGCCTTGGGTTTTAGGGACAACAATGGAAAGCTGAACACGTCCGCGATAGAAATAAGTAAGAGACGGTTAGAGTATTGGTGGCAGAAAAGTAGAGATAAAGAACAAAAATAAATAATGGGGGAAAAATAAGGTCATTCTGCCTTAAGAGGCAGAGAGATGGACAGTGAATTTATATTTTTGGTATAATAACATAGATTTAATCAATGTAGATAAGGTATTAGGCCAACATGAAACAAGGAAGCTTTTTTTTTTTTTTTCTTCGAGCCTGGTGGCAGACATGTCACCGCCCCGTTTTAAAGGGGACGCTCATAGCATCCATCCATCCATCCATCCAGTCACGTGGGTTTTTTTCACTAGTCTGATGCTAAATTATACGAAGTGATGTCAAGTCACGACCGAGTCCAGCACAGTCGCCTCTCGTCGTTTCGGCCGCACTACGTGGTGGACTATTTTAACCGAATCGAGTCCAGCAGTCTCGCTTGGCAGCACGCCATGATTGCCGGTAAGCGGCTTCCTCATCGGCAGTGGGAACTTTCTTCAGTCTCCCCATGTCTGCGTCTGGCGCGCCGCCGCCACGCGCCGGCTTTAGCAGGTGTCGTTGGCGTTATGCAGAACGAAGAAGCGCATGCGCTGTTGGTCGTGACGTCACGTCTGGCTCGACCGAGCGCTTGCGCGAAGTGCCCAGGCAGGCGGGCTGGTGGCGGAGCAGTGTATGGGTTAGCCAAGCAGGCGCACAGCTGTGCAACCGGTTGCTGGACAACGCGTGGCGACGTGTTCGCGGCGTGGTTTTTTGTGCGCGTTGGACAGATGACGGCCGGCTTAAGCAGCTCCGCCGTTAAGTGCAGCATGTTCGGCACGCCAAGCTGCGCTTTCCCCCGAGAGGGCAAGCGCTGCGGCATTTTTTAAACACTTCGCAGCTTTCCCAATGACGTTGTTGTCGGGCAGCATCGACAGGGCATGTTTCGTCGTCTTTCTAGCGTTCGTCAGCGTCTGGAGTGGCCCCATGCACGCGCACGGCAGGTGCATAGGTCAACTCTGATGTCTATAACGCCGGAGCGTCGTGCTCGGAACTGCATGAGCGACATCTACAGCTTGAAACGGGCCACATCAGAGCATGCGCAGTGTCACTGATGCGCTCGCCATGTAATTTCCGTCATTGTTATCGCTGCGGCCGCGACAACTGATTTCGCCGTCGGAAGCGCTGTCAACCGTATAGCGCCTAAAAAAAAAAAAAAAAGAGAGAGTGCAATCACCGGATCGGCGTGTATTATATTGCGCACTTATTCTCGGTTCGCAGTATCATATTGTCACGTGGTCGTGACGTCGACGAAGACAACAGTCAGCACGTCCGAGATGAAACTGTTTATTTGGCCGAACTTATGGCCAAGAAACTGAAAGTCAAATTACAGCAATACACTGATAGCGCCGAACAAGAGCGTCGACCCTCGATCAACTGACAAGCGGTCAAGCGCGTCGGCTTTTATACAGGCGCTATCGAACTTTCTAGTGATATCGCTGGTTGTTGCGCAATCTCTAGAATAAGCTCGAGTGTTCGCGTCTTGCGCGCAATCTTAACAAAATGATCTACAGTAACCGCGAAGCTTCTCGAACAATCAGGCGAGGTTTGCGCTGAGCGTTGCTGACAGCCTTTGTGGGCGAAAAACCGAATACAGCAAAATTAATGATAAGAAAGGCACGTGGCAATATCATACCGACAATGCGTCGGACAATGGATACACTTATAAGTGGACGCAAATCTGCTGCTGGGACAATGTGACCGCGAACGGCAAATCAACACGCAGCATAGCTCTCATCGCGCGCTGACAACGGTTCGCTTCGCTTCGTTTCCTTTTTTTCTTTTTTCTTTTTGTGATAAACTGTTGACAGCGCTTCCAACGGCCAAAGCAGTTGTTGCATTCGCGGTGATAACCAACGATCGAAAATGCAAGGTAGGCGCATCAGTGGGGCTGCGCATGTTCAGAGGTGCCCCGTTTTCAACTAGAGATGTCGCTCGTGCAGTTCGGAGCACGACGCTCCGTCCATAGAGTTTCCTACAATACTTACTAGAGGGAACTCTGGCGCTAGTGTCTATGGGAGCTGCAATGCATCGCGCTTCAGCCAGCATGGGAATCATGGGTAGTACACGGATTTGTCTAAACTTCGTTCTTTCGGCTCCGTTTGGCTCCGCGTCGCCTGCATCCGCTTTGTCGCAAAACGAAGTTCAGCAAAAATCAGCAGTTTCACTTCACCACTTTAACTTCTTTAGGCTCACCGATTCAAATCTGGTCACGAAGTTCACAACGATCTATTCTTTTGTCCGAAAGAAAACCAAAACATAGCAATAAACAAAGCCACAAGTGCGTTTGAAGCCCACAAGCACGAAGACTAGGCAAATCCGTGTACTACCCATCATTCCCATGGTGGCTGAACGATCGCAGCGCCAGAGTTCCCTCTAGGTCATTTTAGGAAACTCTATGGCTCCGTCGTTATAGATATCAGAGTTGACCACTGTACTATCGCGAGCACTATGACAGGGAAAAGACGAGCGCGTAGCCTCGAACCCGACGTTGGGCGATTCGTGGCGGCGGCTGAGGGAAGCAATGCGCATAGGGCGCCGCAGTTCCGCTGAACGTTGGCACTCCCAAAGCTGCAGCTGACTGCCGGTGACGCTCGCGGTCATAAGGCGGGAAAACAAGGCAGAACGCGCCGACCGCTGTTTATCTGTTCATCCACTCGCTTGCCCGTATGTGCGTATGGAGGGAGTGACAGCAGTGCAAGGAAAAGCGTCGCCCTTTCCACCTTATTTTTAACAGCGCCATCGGACTGTCGATCGAATTAGGCTTTGAGGCTGTTCGCCACGCGCTCGCGTGGTCCCCTCTCATGCTGCTCACGACAGTATACAGAACGCACGGTTTTTTTTTTTATCACGAAAGTGTTTTATGCAGGGGTCCACCAAGGCTTCAGTGACGTATTTCCGTCACGGGAATGACGTCGAAAAAGTTTACACAATCAGATGGCAAAGAAAAAAAGTCACAGCATATCCACGGAGTGAATGATGATGAGTGGGCGAAGCTGCGGAGGTTCATCGGTAAACCGTGAATCTTCCGTGAATTCTGCCCAGTACATCATCACCGACGTGAGATCGGGCGCGTTTATACTAAAGGTTCGATGAGTTATGACGACTTGCAGCGCACTTTAATTTTACATGTACGCTGTGAATTTTCATTGTTTAGAAAACCGTTGCTTAGAAAACATCTGGCGTCTTTCGTTAAGCAGCTGGCGTCTTTTCGTTTTGCTTTAGCACATCTGGCGTTCTTTCGTTTTGCTTTTACAAAACATCTGGCGTCTTTTGTTGGTTTATTTCATCAATCAACGGCGTTTTGAACAAAATTTTTATTGTTTAATCACGCACAGGAGAAATCTCACCAGGCACTACCTTGGAGGTAAAGAATGGCTGCTAATGGGAATGAGAGACAGAAGAAGTCGGCTTTTAGCTAACGCTGCGAATTTTTTATTGTTCAACAACGCACAGGAAAAATCTCCCACCGGCACCACCTTGCAGGTCAAAGCGTAAGACTGGTTACATACTACGCTACGAGGGACGAACGGGTGCCGCTATAAGGAGCTTCGCCCCTAAAAAGGTTCCGTCAACGGGCATCGAACCCACGACCGCCCGGTCCGCAACAACAGATGCCGGGCACGCTATCCACTGCGTCACGGTCACAGACTAGAGGCTTTACAAACGCGCCTTTTATATCTACCACACTCCCGGTCGGCGTGGCGGTGTTGCCCTCTGGGAGCGGTAAGGTAAAGTAATTCGTCATTACTATGGCCTCCGCGATCAGCACCCGCAACGCGTTACACGTCCGTCCCATTCGGCGCGTTTTCAATAGAAGTTCAATTCTGTCAATGCCTTAACACACCGCGAGGTGGCGACATGAGCCCAAGCGTCGTAAAAGCGTCGGCCTCGCTCATAGCATCACGGCAATCTAAACCAAAAATAGCTCTGCGACGCGCGCCTGCCTCACCTGGCTGTAATACCGCGTTCCCTGCTCACGCGCTCGCCCTGAGAAAAATCGCGGCCGGGCTACAGGGGCGGCACGACGCGCTTTGCGTTTCCCTCCAGTCCGGCCGTGTTGTTCAATCACATGTTAACATGCTGCGGGATGGCGACGAAGTTCTACGTCCAATATGCGACGCTCTTCTGGCTATCACACCTCGTTCTCCGATTACGCTTTCACCGTTAACTGCTACAGCTACTACAAGGGTTTGTTTAATCATTTAACATTGACGTTAGTCGTTGGGATGGAGATGTACTACCAATCATCAGAGTGGGTGCATACACGTTAAACGGTGCCATTAGCTGCCAGACATCAAGATACATTGTGCAAGCTCTCTTATATCAATGTACAGTAAGCACTCAGTTACTTCTGTAAGGGCACGCTTTACTTTCGTGTTATTCCGATTCCTATGACAGAGGGATCAACCATGTCTGTTTGTCTTTCTTTTTCCAGCGGCCGCGGCACGCGCATTCCGCGTCCGCAGGAACGCGCGTTTCGCATCACATTTTCGCCGTGGGAATTCTCCTGCCCAACCATAAATGTCGGCTTTAAATGTCCTGCAGAGGGCTTTATTCCAAAACAAGTACGAAAGTTCACGTAGCCTTCATAGAAAGTGCTTTCTTATTTCTACATTTGTTTTTCACCGCGGCAAAACGCAGTCGTACGGTTCAAATGTATATACGCTTGCAAGCATGGCTACGTATCCCAGTGGTCAAGACTTCGAAGCCCGGGTTCAAACCCCAGCACCGGCGGAGTGCAAATTTATTTTCTTGTATTCATTTATTTCTTTACGGCTTTAATAATCGTCTCACGTGCGCGAGAGGCGGACGGGCAGTTTTTTCCTTGAATCGGCATAAAAATGCTTACGGATTTAAAAGTTCATTTCCCTGATCCTGCGACCGTGGGCTGATGCTGCGCCGCGTCACAGGAACTGCGTCAGCGGGCGAACGTCACGAATGAAGCCTAAAGAAATGCAGGCCAGAGGCACTGTGGTAATGTGGAATAAGCGAAGATATCATGCCTGTCTGTTCTGCTGCTGCGGCTTGTCATCGAGACCTTAGGTCTTGTGCTATCACGTTCACCGAACCGAACCACTCGCTTCGATGAACGTCGAGAATGGTCGCGCGACACAAACCCACAGGAATTGCGGTCCAAAATCGCATGGAAACGAGACAACAACATGCAGTACTCGATCTTATTACTACTAGCACCAGCAGAGGTTTCTACATATCGCCTCTGTCTTCCTCTGCGGCAGCACTGAAACTTCATTACATCGAAATCGCTGATAAACGCGCCTTGCTGTATTGAGGTTCAAAATACATGGTTTTCTACGGACTTAATGTTCTTCGTTATACAGCAGGGGCGTAGCCAAGGGGGGGTTGGGGGTGTTCAACTCCCCCCCCCCCCGAAATAGTTTAGTTTTGCTTGCGTATATGTACACGCATACAACGCACGCACGAACATACATAAAGTATGGCTGAATACACCCCCCCCCCCCGAAAAAAATTTCTGGCTACGCCCCTGTTATACAGTAAAACACCACTTGAACTAACGTCAGTTGCACGGTGTTGGAAGTATTATAGGTGGACCGACGGCGCCTCCGGAAGCGGTGAACTTCTGTCCACGGTTTGTGGCGCTTTGTGCGTAGGGCCCTAGATGGCGCTACACTACCGGTGGCTTATGAGGGGTATCAGGCATGGTCGCTTCGGGGCAGCGAACGCCCCTCGAAAAACTGTGCGTTCGCGCTAAACGAGCGCAAAAATAAATTAATTAATTAAAGCTGCGAATAAATCGAAATTTTGACGATACAGCCGTTATCTGTTGAATATTATGACGTCTTGGTCAGGGGCGTAGGCAGAAATTTTTTTCGGGGGGGGGGGGGGGGCACCTCTTTGATCTGTAGTGGGGACGAGCAGGCAGATGGGGTCGAGCGTCATTTTCTGCTCTGTATGCTATGGCAAAAAAAATTTCGGGGGGGGGGGGGCACGGGCCCGGTGTGCCCTAACGTGGCTACGCCCCTGGTCTTGGTTGAAACGACATTTATTCAGCTCAAGGCCTCGG
Source organism: Rhipicephalus sanguineus (assembly GCF_013339695.2). Taxonomy (NCBI): domain Eukaryota; kingdom Metazoa; phylum Arthropoda; class Arachnida; order Ixodida; family Ixodidae; genus Rhipicephalus; species Rhipicephalus sanguineus. The sequence goes on from NC_051180.1 coordinate 4,879,229, forward strand.
AAAGGAACGGGCAGAGCGCGCGCACACCCCCGATGATGATGACAATGACACACGGTGATGATGAGGACAGAGAGACAAACGGATGATGATGATTATGATAATGCACAGATGAGAAAGAAGCACATAACTAGTGCCCACAATATGTTGACTTTGCCACGTGAAAGGTTTGCAATAGGAGGATGCTTTCCTCATTCGGACATGTTAAATCGTGCATTTAAACATATGACAGTGACGTCACGCTGAAATGTGACAGAAATTAGTTCCATTTGTAGAAGTATAGTTTAGATAGAAAAAAATAACGTATGTATTAGCCGTAGTTTTACAACAGAAAACGCATACTGTCTTTGCTGTCCCGAACATTCGAAGTAATTTGCGTTCGTTGATCGCGGATAAAGAAATGTGCGACGAATACGACTTTTTAGCTGGTCGTGCATAAAATACTGAATTTTAGGCAATGCCAGCAGCTAAGGCTGAGGCGCCGACGAAGGACATGAAAAAGCATCCTTGTTTGGCACTGCGAGAAGGGGAGACATTAAGAGATATGTGTTTCCGATTTTTCTCTGTTGACAACTGAGGGATATTTTGCACTGTGTACGTCTCGCATAGTCACCCGAAGACAGCATTACTACTTCGTCTTTCAAGGAACACGTCGATCGCGGTGTGTGGAGTTCTTACGAGCGTAGCCAGTCAACCACGGTGGTACGCCGGTTACGGTACCCGGCTGCTAACCGAAGTTCCCTAGTTCGATCCCAGCCGCGGCGGTCGCATTTTCATGGAGGCGACATGCTAGAGACCCGTGCACTCTACGATGTCAGTGCATGTTCAATAACACCACATTGTCGAAACTTGTGGAGCTCTGCTACGGCGTGCCTCATAATAATAACGTGGTTTCAGCACGTAAAACCCCAGATATTCTCACTGTTAACAAGCGTAGCTTTCCCACGGAGAGAGAAAGACTGCACGCGCATGGAGGTATGGTTAAAAAAATTACAGCATATCCACGGGTGAATGATGAAGAGCTTGGGCGAAGCTCCTGAAGCAATCATGGTCTCGGGATTCGCTTCTCGTTGAGCCCGTTTCGCAGCGGCGTCCTTGGCGCGCACCGTCACGGGATCCGCCTGGCTGCCGCCAAGCGAGCGCCCGCCGCTGCGCATTGTCCATGCTCCGCCAACGATCCGACACGTACGGCGACGATCCAGGTGAATGAGAGAGGCGCTCGCTCCCCGCGCAGCAGCCAGTCGGAGAGCAGCGGCACTTCCAGCGCCATCTAGTGTCGATTCACACAAGCGCCATATTGCACACAATTCTATTGGACCAACACCATCTGGGAAATGAGACGAGAAATGGTGATGACGACACAGATTGTGCACAGCGCCATCTAGAATATCGTCCCTGAACTGCAGTTTGTATGTACTTCTATGAGACAGCGCCATCTATTGCATCATACGGGAGATCCGTTTACGCCGGACAACGGAGACGTGACAAGGTTAGACTAAGAGGAGCTACGCTCCTTAAAAAAAACGGGCCAACTCACGGCGTGGATGAACTCAACACGATGAGCTTAAAACGAACTCAAAACTTCGTCGGCACGGCGTCATTATAGCCAGAGCCGCCTTTCGAGGTGTGCTCACAAGAACGTGCCCTTTGTACACTGCTTGCCACGTCTTCGTAATGTACCTCGGCTCGAAGTTATTCTCGCACACGCAATCAGTCGACTGCAGCACGCGGTCCTTGCGCGGAATCGCATGGCACCAAACCTTCAGGCGTTCCGCATCTCGGGGTGCAGCAAAAATCGACTTTTTCAGTGCAGGTCTTGTACCCAGAGTTGCACCGCGGCACAGAACATTTTTTGCCCATTTCACGGCTTTCTCACACGAATAGCATGACCTGCCATCGCACAAAAAGAATTAAACGAGAAAGAAACGTGGCGACAAATGCTTTGTCACCGTGGCTTTGTCGGAAGGGAGGCCGGCGCGCGCCGCTGTGAGCCCCGTGACTGCTCCTGCCATCTCGCGGCGTGACGGCGCGGAGGAACCGAAGTTCGACGCAGCGAGCGCATGGCGCCGGTGCTGCGTCGTTCCACCTGTACGTCTAACACCGTGGTCAGTTGCACGAACTGTTCAGTTTTACGAACATTTTCTTTTTTTCTCCCACACGGAAGCGCCACTGAACCCAATGCCACTCACTTCAGTTTAAAGAAATTCAGTGCATAGCGATATGTCAGTTCTACGAACGTAATCCGTGACACCATCCGGTGCCGTCCAGAAGGTCACGTACGACCACTTCAACACGTACAGTCGTAGCAGCAGCGACAGCTGCAGCCTTAGCGCAACAACCACGTGCTGGTCATCATGAGTGCCAAACGGAAGCGCAGGTCTCTGGACAAAGAACTGGATATTTTGCGTAGAAGCACTGATGCGCTTGGAGGAACTCAACTCCTGTTCTGTCCAGCAGTATTGTGACGGGGTACATGCATGAGAGCTTGCACACGGTAACTTAATTCTGACAGAGTAACACAATCTATTTCTTCACAAGTGCAGCAATAAATTACTGCATTCCTCAGAAGATCCCCAAGAACCACAAATTCGCATGCAAATGAACAGTGTGACAAATAAATGGGTTGAAATTTCATTTGAACATCTGATGATTGCTTCAGCTTGCGATAAAAAGCTGTTTCAATCCAGCGAACTTTCACTGTAACAAACTTTTTCTTGAGGTTCTTTCAAATTCGTTCAAGTGAAGTTTTACTGAATCGAGAATTTCGTTGTACTGAGTTTTAACTGTAGCAAAAAAAAAAAAAACTTCTGCGAAATCCTTGCTGATTGGGAAACAAGAAATTAAGTTTCTCAAGCAAAACAGTTATTTTATAATAATGATGTGAATTTTCATGAAGTGTTAAGGGATATCAGCGTGTCGTTTTATACAATCTGATCTGGAGATTTATGAATATAGGTATTGTTTTGTGCAACATTGCAATCGTCTGGTAGTTGAGAAAAATGGACTTACGAAGGGTTAGCTCACGGTAATTGCCACGCCATTCCGCGTAAAGGAATAGATTGCGCACGTTTTACGCCGTGGAAGACCAATGCTGCGCCGCCCCTTCAGGCAGGGTGAGAAAAGCGCCTTACTATATTTGGCGACAGAGCCTTTATAATTGGCGGGTACTCCTCTGCAACAGAGAAAAATCTGGCTTTTGTGCGATACTGCGAGCCGGAGTCTCTCCACTTTTGATGTAATCATTGGTTGCCGAGAGTGGTGGACTGAACAGCCTGTGAAGAAGAGCGTCGTAATAAGAGTTGATGCGACGTCTTTCTCACAGTGTTTGACGCAGAAATAATTTGCAGGCACCAGAATTGACGCACAGCTGGAGCGCTCGAGTGTTTCTGCTCCGAACACTCGCAAATGCCGGCTGGCCCGGTGTAATGCACTTTTAGCACCACAGGCTGGGCCCACGTTGTCGGCCCCGGAAGCGGCCTATTCTTAGCATCGCTCAACAATGGCTGCCCTGGCGGCAAGCCCGTGACGCTCGATCCGTCGCCGCTCCACTGGGCGAAACCATTGTTCGACTCGAGGGACGAACAACAGCTTCGGGGTCAGAACCTCTTCTCGGGAAGCCAAGGAACCAGCCGCAGTTTATTGGCGCCTTTCCGGGGCCCATCCTAAAGACAGGTAAAAACCACAATATTGCGGCAAAAAGCGCAACAGAGAGGGCCGCTGTTTCTGCTTCCCTGCACTCGGTAGTAAATATTCTCGCATTCTTCCCTGGATGCAGCTTACGTTTTGAGACGCTGCAGCTAATCCTGTGAGGGGCTGCACCTATGCGGTTGCAAATGCTGCGCGGTGCTCCCCAGTGGTGACCAAGTGACGATTGTCTCTCCCGCGTCCCAGTATAGACAAGGCGAGCGTGACACATAGCGCAATCCACGCGTCTACCTTTCCGTCGCGTTTAAGCTTGAGCTGCGCTGTTTAACCTCATTCGGTCAGCTTGCTGTTGCACATGCGCACAGCGACTCTTGCGTAACTGACTGAAGTAAATGAGCGCAAAAGCAAAAAATGACAAGAAGCGAGACGCCTAATTTCTTGTCACTTGTCGCTTTTATTTGCGCTAACTTATTTCAGCTAGTTATGCAAGACCTACTAGGCCGACAACGAATTCCTCATGAGAACTACTCTTGTTATTGAATTCCCGTAACCGAAGCGCCTGTATCTCACCGCTGCAATTTCGATCACATTTTTCAACGCATAAAACACAGCAAAGAATAATTTTTTTTGCTTCGCGCAACATCCTATTGAAAACGATGTGTATCCTTCACCATACGGTGTATTTTAAAGATCCCTGTTCTGGCTATATCCCATGTAACTACATCTACGGCGGCAGAACTTACGGCTCTGTGTTGTGCCCTGGAGTACATCGATTCGGAGGAACCGAGCAAATGGGCTGTTTTCTCCGACTCGAAACTGGCGTTACATTGCCTGCGGTCACTTCTCCGACGCGGATGCCACGAACAGCTTACGTACGAAACTCTCAACATTCATCACCGTGTCAAAGAAAAGGGCCATGAGGTTGACTTTCAGTGGCTACCTGGTCATTGCGGGATCAGTGGCAATGTTTCCGCAGACAGCGCTGCTCGCACATCCCATCAAGAAGAGACCACCGTTCCGATTCCCCTTTCCAGGACAGACGCTGCGAGGCAGCTTCGTCACCTGGCACGTAGTCTCTGTTTGGCGGAGTGGAACATGCGAAGTATAAGACGTACGAGGCTCCACCAAATAAACCCTACGCTGGAACTCCGACCTCCATGCGGACTTGGTCGACGTGAAGCATCACTCCTTTGTCGGCTTTGGTTGGGAGTTGCCTTCACGAAGGCATACACAACATTAATTGGAGTCACCGACAGTGCGGCATGCGAGATCTGCAATACTGAGGAAGACATCGATCATCTGCTATGCCGCTGCCCTCGATTTTCCTCTCAAAGACGAACTCTTTCTGATGCGATGCGACAATTGGACGATCGGCCGCTCTCCGTGCAGATGCTTCTGGAGCACCGTCCCCATCGCTCGTCGGCCCACAAGGCAGTTAAAGCACTTTCGTGCTTTTTTAAGGACTACGGGCCGGTGTGAACGCTTGTGAGCGCTTGTGACTATTTTTTACAGTGCCACCGCCACATACGTGTCAGTGCATTTATTCATCATATCCTTTTTTTTTTCGCTCCCCCCTGTCTCTCTCTGTCTCTCCCATCGTTCCACTCCCCTTCCCTTTCCCCGACGTAGGGTAGTCAACCGGACTGCTGTCTGGTTAACCTCCCTGCCCTCTCCCTTTTGTATTCCCTTCCTTCCTGTTCTGACTTTGACACATTCACGACCGTTGTAAAATCGAAAGACGTCGACGTCCGGCTTGCTACGGTTCAGCGAAGGACAATGTGCACCAAAACCGAGAAGTGGCGTTTATTTCAGGTAAGAATTTCTACAGGCAAGGAAGAGCGTTCGCCATTATCGCTGAAGCGGCAGGGCGAGGCTGGTGTTTCTACTACACATCCGCCACTTATGGAGTACAGCACTTGGCTGGACTGAAAATACTGACGGAACAACGTCCCTACAACGGGCCATTCACCAATGCAGTCATGAGTTGTAAGCTGCCACTTTTAAGACGTCGTCCAGGGAACGCTTTATCAAAAGATTGTTCAGTGTGGTTCATGACTGATGAAGAGGGCAGCAAGTAAAATTTCGCGTTGCGATGTGTTTGCCTCGACATAACCTCCACTGTTTTCTGCTCGTTTGAAAACGACGTCGATTCTTTCCTTCCTTCCTTATCGTTCAGTTTCAGTTCAGTGCACCTTAAGGATGCCCCTTTTCTCTTTTTCTTTTTTTTCTTGGGGGGGGGGGGGGTCTTTACGTAAAGGTCGCACTTTTATTTAGGTTAACAATAGGCAGTGCAGACTGTTTCAGCATTGAGGTTGCTCGGTCCTGAAGAGCAGATGATGAAGCGATGGTTTCACACCGCTGTTTAGCTGCTCGAAAAAAGAACGAGGCAGTGCGAGTGCGCGATGACGGGCGGCCAACCCGAACTGGTGCGCTGCATGTGACAATCTCTTTGCAGAACAAAAACTTGCAGAATGGCACATTTGTCGAGCGTAAAAGTCCTTGCCCTCGCTGTGTGAAAATTCGAAAATTTCGAATAACGACTCGAATAGCGAATATTTTCCCACTATTTTTCGAATAATACGCACCGATGAAAAACCTGAAAGGAACGAAACGTTGGAGCAGAGATGGGTAACGTTTCTTGTTTTTATTATCGAATTACCGAGTTGCATGAAGACTAGGGTTTGACGGGACTATCGACGCTATCTTTATTACACGATGAAGGTGTTCTTGCCTAAAACTCCCTTGTCGCCGAAGCGACAAAGTCGTCAATCCGCTATCTTTATCATGACATTCATGACAATGTTTACTGACGAATATTGTTTGATATTCTTATATCAGTTTTATTGAAAAGCTGTTGAAAAAGTGCCACCTGGAAAACTATAACCTTAATGAAAACCAAGAGATAATGAACGCAGGGTAGGTGTAAGGGACGTTAATTGTGTTTAACTCTCTTTTAGTAACTGTGATATAAATGTGAAGAAAATAAAGTGCACAAAACGAAGAAATGAGCCCTTAATATTCCATTCGTGAAAACTGTATGTCACTCCTATATTTCAACCTGCATTTACAACATATTTCTAAGGCCATAGTTGATATTGTATACCAGCTTGCCTCAGTTTCCAAAACTGTTTTCTTTTTTTTTTTCGTTTTGCCGGTTAAAAGTAATCGTAATGTTCCTTTGTTCAACCTAGTGAATATTTGTTTCGAATAAAATCTTGTGAAATGTTTGGGCTGTTTGAAAAACGGTTCAAAAATGTTTTAAAAAGCCATTCTAGGGCCGCATTGAAAATGGTTGCCTTACTATTCGAAACCTATTCTAACAGCATTCGATTCGTATCCGATTCCGTTCTGAAATTCACTATTCGCACACCCCTAGTAATTGTGCATGTTCCAATTAAACACCACCGTGTCCATCGGCAAATCATCGCGCTACTTGCACTTTTTGATACTACATGAGTCGCCCGGAGCTTTCCACCCACTTGCTGTCCGAGTGTTGAAACGGTAAATTCTCCACTGCTCGGATGATTCGCCGCTGGTAACGCTTGCCTTCGCAAGCAACTTGAGAAAGCTGTCGTGCTTAGCGTTTTCTTAAATACAACAAACTGATTTATCGTTGTGCTCTGGACGCAGCCGTCGCCCTGTCGTTTTATCTCTTTGTATTGTGTTTCTCTGCGCTGCTGCGCATTTTACAGCGGTCTCATAGACGCGGCCCGCGGACCTTTCGAAAGTTAGCGGCCCGGCTCGCGCATCACCCTCCTCGTCCCAATTTTTTGTCCTTTAACAGCAAAGGTGTTTAAGCCGACCATTCGTCCTTTACGGGTGAACAGAAATGATCATAGTCGTCCTCTTCGCTCCCAGAACACGTGCGCCGATTTGTGCGGCGTAGGACGCAATCACTCTGACGGGGAAGGAGTACAGATGGAAGAGAAATATTCTTGGGGAAACAATTTCTTGGAAAGGCCTTAAGAGGGCCAGTGCATGCCGCGTCGTGACACGTGCCCCCGTGCGCCACAGAAGTGTAAACAGATCACGCGCACGAACCTTTGCCTGTTTGAGAGAAGGGTTCGCATACTGTTCATTGGGATCGCAATGAAGGACAGTGTTCATTCTTTACTGCGAAGATGACAACGACTGTTGAGCAAAAACAAGCGCGCAGAAACGTTTTGTCGTAGACGGGGGCCGTCCAGCAGGCCGCCGTCTAGGCGGCATTCGCTCTTAGAAGAGAAAATCTTCAACGAAGCCAATTGTTGGCTGAAGTGGACAACATGCCTCTCGATAAGGATTTGCTTCATTCATCGACTCATTAGGCGAGGCATATCACTGACTGATCGCATGCCCCGCTAGCCTGCAGTGTGAGCATTCATCTTCGGTTGGAATGCCGGCACTGCACTGCCGGCGCAAATAACCCGGCTTCTCACTTGTATCCAACTTTATGTACTACGGCTCCCAACTACCTTGTGGCCTAACCATGGATGGTAGCCCACAATACTGAGTATTCTTTCGTGTAATTTAGAGGCCCTCTAACACATTTCAAGCTGCCCTGTTTTATTTACTGTACGCAAGGCGATAGTTGGAAGTGTCTTTAGAAGGCCGCCTCTTTATATGAAAATACATAATCATGGAATGAAATCACTTTAGCGTTCCCGACCGCATCAAACGGAAACGATGTTGCCAGTCGCTCGTTCCTAATCCCATTAAAATAAAGCGGGCGCATAACTTGACAGTTGCAAACGTTTGCTATTAGTTTGTTTTTCTGCACTTTCAACGCAAACCGAGACGGTCGGGAAACGAAACAGTTCAACTGCAAAACACTGTAGTGGCGCTTGCATGCTTTTATTCCTGTGGATACCGAGCGCTGGCAGCTGTGTCTATGCAAAAGCGTGTCGCTTTTGTATTGTTGTTAGCAGTCTCGTTTTGTACGTGCCGTACGTTCGCGAGTGTTTTAACAGTGGCGATGTTGAGGCCGAACATTGGGCCGTGAACCTCGAACGAAAATGGTGGTCGTCATTAACCGGCACGCCATCTCTTCGTCCTCTCGTGTATCGCTTCCAGAACACGTGCGCTGATTTCTCCGGCGTGGCCTGCAATAGCTCTGATGGGGGAGAGAACGGGTACGCAGAGAGAGAGAGAAAGAAATGATGAGATTGAGATAGAGAGAGAGAAATTCCTGGGGGATGAAATTCTTCACGAGGCGGGATTCGAACCCGCGTACCCACGATGCGAAGGCGAGCATCGTAACTACTCGACTATCCAGGTACGCTAGCAGAGCATAACATAGCATTGTAGAGTGTAGTGTACCAAGGGGGGGGGGGGGGAGGTGGAGCCGAAGCAATGACGTCAGCGGCGCTATGAAGAACCTCGTCCTCGCTTTGCTGTGGCCATGGGCAGGCAAAGAAGGTTCGTACTCCCGCAGAAGAAGCTGCACATCAGGAACAACGTCGCCTGGCCATGCAGGCTGCAATGCAATCGACGCAGTAGAGCCGATCCTGAACATGGAGCCGAAGACTATGACTAGGCCGATGGAGAGAGGAATCGAGTCCGGACGATGATGCGTGCCATCCGCGAAACCAAACCGGGGAAGCCAGCGGCGAGCTCCCAACTCGATGGGAGCAGGGCTGGGCGAAGATACTTTGAAATTGTATCGCGATACAATACAAGATACTAGGGCAAGAAGTATTTGAGATATAGATACGAGATACTAGCGCAATAATTGTATCCGATACGATACTTCCCAATTGTATGTTAAGATACTTCGATACATTTGCAAATTTGCTATTATAGATCGATATAATGAAGCAGCAAGGACCTAATTACAAAAGTGCTTACTGGAAAATTTTTGAATGCGACCAACTCCGCGTAATTTTATTGAAATGCCTGTTTGTATCTCGAAAGTTCTATCCTTCTTGCTAAAGTATACAAGTTTCATTCCGAAACAACTTATTCAGATTTGTTTGGCTGTCTAAAATGACAGCTCTTTATACACTGCGATGTCAGTGGTTTTTGCTTGACACTTTTGTAACTGATGGGTGTCGCTGCTCTAATTGGCGATCAGCTAGCGGGCTTCCATTTATTTGCAAGAACACCATTAAGAAGCCTCCGCGCGATGTAGCGATTGCCGCTGTGCAGTCTTACCTTGTCCGTAAGCGTATTACCGTTTTCGCAACACCGCATCACCCGAGAGTTGTAGAGCAGCAACGCTGGTAGCGATATTTCTTGCGATGCATCGTGTGAAGACGATAACTACAGAGTCAGCGCTCAAAATTCATTGAGGACATAAAACTGCAAGGGGTTTTCATATTCTACTTATCAGCTGGCGTAAAGCGTTCGTTAGCAACATATTCACTAACGTGCAATCTTGTGCCGTTTCTTCCCCGAGAGGAGCTATGCCACCCAGAAACGTCTCAGACGTATAGTATACCGACACAAAGCGTCGCTGGATGTCACTGCTGTTCACACCATTGCCACTTCTAGCTCTGCTATCTGCTGATTTCTAAAAGAAAAAAAAAACAACAACAAAAGATTACGGTGACCTAAACAAAGAAAAAGAATATAAGCGAAATAGCAGGGCGGTTCCGTATCAAACAATCAAAGTGAATAAGTATACACGTTTCACGTAAGCGTAACCAAATATTTAAAAAAGAAGTGGTTAACCGCGACTGAATGAAACCGACGGCATATGGTCTACCGTCATGTGGCGCTTGTTGTGGTATTTTTATACTGCGCTTAATTCGTAAATTAACTAAGGGCAATTATGCAACATTTTCAATATTCTCTTTAGGGCCAAGTGCGCTGTGACAGGTGATAGAGCGCATTTAACAACGACCGATAACGCTTTTGTGGCGACGTACATGCTGCGTGGTGAATGAAATGAAACCACGTGACTACGCCTATGCGCTACCGTACGGCAGCGCTCTCAAACGTGCTTCCATCGAAACAACCGGCGCGCGAACCGTGGGCCTCTCGCTTCTCAGGAACGATGGCGTTTACCTGCCGCATGCGGCAGTCAGAAATGCGGGCGCACTGTGGAGCCGATGCTTAGAGCGACGGTCGCTCATTTTGCCGCGGTCCACCAGCCGGTCGTTGCGCTCGGTGCACGTTTGACAGCGCTGCAGTACGGTAGCGGAGAAAAGCGTGGTAATATTTCTCCGGCTTTCTTTAAACGCCGGGAAACGCCACTACGTAGCATGTACAGTGGAGATGGAGAGAAAATTGAAGAGCGCTGCGCGCTGTTTTTCTCACGCTGCGACCTTGGTGACAATAAAAGAGGCTAGAATGGTTGGTGATTGTATCAAGGAAGACTCTACTGTCTTTTTATTACCATCCAGGCTACAATCGCTTGAAAATAAATGCGAAACAGTGGAGAATAGAGCACTGCACGGGCCCGGGCCCGGCTCGCGGGCCGGGCCGGGCCGTCCGAAGCGTTTTCCGGCGGGCCCGGGCTGGGCTCGGGCTTGAAAGTGCGGGCCTGGGCCGGGCCCGGGCTTGAGGCTGCTGGCCGGGCCGGACTCGGGCCCGCTCATTCAAAGGCCTACGTCGGGCCTTCGAGCACACGCGAACGTTATGCATTGTATGGTCTAAGGCATTCTGTGCCAAGATGAAGTCACGCGTGCAAAGAGCTGGCTCTTAAGCTTTCTTTCTTTCTTTCTTTCTTTCTTTCTTTCTTTCTTTCTTTCTTTCTTTCTTTCTTTCTTTCTTTCTTTCTTTCTTTCTTTCTTTCTTTCTTTCTTTCTTTCTTTCTTTCTTTCTTTCTTTCTTTCTTTCTTTCTTTCTTCATTTGTTTCCATTGTAAACATCGTTACACAATGGCAGGGGCTAAGATAAAAGCTGCTATAGGCAGCTTGAGAAGCCCTTAGCCCCTGGTGCTATATGGTGGCAGCAGGTGGCGGAAATGGCATATGTGACGTGATTGAGTATTTAAACCAGGATTGCATCTACAGTGAACGACATCAATTACACAATCAAGCAGAAAATTACAAAACAATGTAAAGTACGCAGTCATTAGTACAGGTAAGGAAGGAATAGATTATCGTACAATGTGATTTGACAACATGGTAACACAATTCTTACAGTATACACTTCTTACAGTTTGCGGTAACTTTGAACAACAGGAAAAATGTTCTACAAAAAATGTCCGACATTTCAACAGAAGTGCTCAACAAACACGTTCAACAAGTGTTCAACAAAAAATGTCGAACAAAAAAAAAGAAATCTATGAAAGTGACTGCATCAGCGATACTAGTTGAGACCGTGTTATGTTTGAGGTTAGAAATCCAGCATTTTCAAGTGCATTCAGCAATCTCGGTAATCTATTTTTTATCATTTGCAGGCCATAATTTGTTCTTGATATTTGAATTTGAACTTGAATTTGTTCTTGAGCGAAGTAAAGAGAAAAACAGTTCAAGTCCTACTTTTTTTCTTTTGCACAAAAACGAGCGTGGCTTCAGCGTGAGGAAAAATGAATTATACAAAAAACGGTACAATCACATATGGTAGCCCATACGGTACAAGCACATGCGGTACCATCTGTAAGTAAACGAATATATTTGATGCTCGCGTCCTTCGTTGCGCCTATAGAGGCGTAGACCGCATTATATGTGGCTATCCTTATGGTCGAATTGCTGATGTTAAGGCTTGTGTAAGCTTTAACCTGGTCATGAATACGCGCGCCCTGGATAAGTTTAGTAATGAACACCCGGGCCCGGGCCAGGCCCGGTCTTGGAACCACGGGCCCGGGCCGGGCCGGGCCCGAGCTTGGAACCACGGGTCCGGGCTGGGCTCGGGCTTCATAAAGCGGGCCCGGGCCGAAAAATCCGGCCCGTGCAGTGCTCTAGTGGAGAATGTAGATGCCGCACTGTTCGCGTTTCTCTCCATCCCCCCTGTACGTTTCCAAAAAAAGTTGGATCGGTCGTTTTGGTATGCCGTCTACAAAGTAACGAAACGGCCCTAAAGTGAGTATTATACATGTTGCATAATTCATCTTAGTGAATTAACATATTAACCGATATATAAAAATACTGCATGGTTTACCACATGACGATGAACCATGTCGTTGATTTTATTCAGTTGAGGTTAACCACTTTGTAAATATTTGGTTCCAGTTACGTGAAACACCCTGTATAAACACGATACAGGCGGCACCCTTAAAAAGTATGACAATAGAGCATGATGTATCGTCAACTTAGATCTTAAGGTGAGACAAATGAAAACTGATCGCCTATGCAAAATAGCATGAAACGGCTCGTGGAGACGCTCATGAGAAAAACAGAGTACTTGGTATTATGTTTCTTAAACCCCCTTTCTAACAACTTTGGATTTTTTTATACATTCATTTATTACAATGCAAACTCAATTTCGCTATTTTACTAAGTAGTAAGCAGAATTTTTGTTACGGTACACTCTAGGCACACTCAGATTAGTCTAACTTTGTCCTCATCATCGCCTTTATTTAAACTCACATGGAATTTATATATGTGAATAGCAGGAATGGCGCAGGCAGTTAAAACAACAAGACTAAGCAGAGAAAGAATTGAGGAAAATGTTACAAAAGACAGTAAACAGGGGGCCAAAACTATACAGAAGCCCAGGTAATGCAAACGTAGGACAGCAATGAGAGCACGGTGCTAACGCTGAAATTATCGTTAAAAGAACTTCTTGAATAACTCAGCAGGAAGAACAAAGATACAGTACGTCAAAATATCTTCTGTTACGTAAACTCTCGTTCTACAGCATCTAGCATCGGCAACTGGGGTGCGACGGTTGTTATTTCATTTGTATATAAGTGAATCTCGTCCTATGTAAGTGAAGCTTATATCCACGTCATATCGCTAATCGATTATTTGTGAAAGCAGCGAGACGCAAAGAAGTAACTCCATTCTTGCATTCTTGAGACGGCAAACGAAGCACAACGCGAGAAAAACTTCGATAACGACGCTATAGCGGCATCAGAATTTGAGAGGAAGGCGCTGCATGCATTGGAGTACGCAACACAATACCGTGGCTACGAACAAATGTCATAACACTGACACAACTAAAAATAAAGTAAACATCGCGAACATCGGATGCGCGTAGACCTTCACGTGCTAATCTTTGTCGAGATGGCCCGAGTGCCATCACGTGACTCTGCTCCACCAATGGAGACGCGTAGACCTAATCGCGTGTGCTCGCTAAAGCACTATGGCGGAAAAATAGAAGACTGTCACTGTCGCCTAGTTTTATTCTGGTGGCTTAGTGGTACCAGTATCATCTTGCCGACGTTTATTGTTTCGCTCGGTGGGGATTCTATAGAAGTATCTTGTAGCTTAAGATACTCGATACATTATTGAATGCATCGGAAATCGGACGCTCCGGAATTGGAATGACTCCGGAATCATTCCGCATTTTCGCGACCCCGGAATGGAATGGGGAGAACGCTTGGAGGAACGGAATGGGAATGGAATTAAGCGCCTTTTGCACAGAATGGAATGGGAATGGAATTACGTCTTTTTCCGAAAATAGAGCACGTTTTCGTCTACGCATTGTTTTTCAAACTTCAAACATTTGTAAGCCAGAGCCTCGAATTTAATAGCAAATCAGTATTTTTAAAATGGCTTGGCTCATTACAAGCACGGTACATTTATAAGCAACGCGCCTACTGAAATTCTGACCTTATATAGGCTGTCTTGCTCCGAAGTTTGTCACTATTCTTCGCGTAACCGCGGTTCTATGCCGTTGGTATCCATCGTCGGAACTACAGCGGCGGCATACCCCCCCCCCCCCTTTACGCCCTCCTTACGTCTTCTTGGTGTTCATCTGCAACAGCCCAGCAGATGCATTCTGCTGTGCTGGGGAGGGGGCCTCTTTTGTTAGGGCAGGACAGCGCCAGCACCGTCGCGAATGCAGACTCTCAAGCAGGGCCAAGCAGACAGATGTTTAAAAGCATCAGGCATAATAATAATGCCCACCAAGACAATATACCTGGATCCATTGCAGCGAAAATTTCTCTTTACCTTTCAGAGGGAACTTGCGCAGACACGGTTAAGGCCCGGACCTATTGGAAAGCGAACGAAAGCCGCTTTCCCCTGCTCTCCCGCCTCGCAAGGGCAGTTTTCACTGTGAATGTGACGTCGGCTCACGTGGAACGCGTGTTTTCTACGGCATCCCCGATAATGACAGCGAAGCGAAATTGGCTGTCAAGCACCTCTTTCGAGCAGCTCTTGTTTGTGAAGCGCAACATATATATATATATATATACATATATATATATATATAGTCAGGTCGACGGCAATTGTTTTATCTCACTTTTTTTTCTTTTTTTTAAGAACCAACTGTTGAAGCCGCCGTCATTCAAAATTCGGGTTTTAGGACCTAAGCGGCGAAGCGCCCATTTAGCTCATAACATTTCGTTGCAAAATTTCGATGAATAAAACCAAAATAAAACTTCTTTTTGCGCCTTGCACTGCTTGCAACCTTTATTGCAGCATTTAAAAATCACGAGGACGCCTAAGCACTTTTTATGACGTAGTGATTGCTAAAGAAATAGTGACCAAGTGCCGGACGTGTTGTTGTTGTCGTAGAAACATTTGTTTGTGCCGATAAAAATGAAATAAAGGTGGGTGGCCTGTTCAGAAAGCTGCGAACGACCGCTGCTACTCCAGGCCGGGATACCAGGCGAGTCTCGAGCTGAGAGCTGGTCAGCCCGCACTCCCACTGCTCCGGGGGGGGGGGGGGGGGGGGGAATCACTTCATTATTATCGTTATCCTTTTTCCTTGCATACCCGTGTCCGCATCGCCAAGCAATGAGGGCATTGGGAAGGAACGTATTTTGCTACACCCTTAATTGCTACTACTGTAATATCATGCTCAAATTAGCCATGTAGGGCTGAGTACATGTTTTTTCGAAGTCGAAAGCGGCGACGTATCCTCTAGGTCCACCTTTAGTTAGCCAAGACCAAGGGTAGGCGTGGCGTAAAAGTGTGAACGATCTGCCAATTTGTAAAAGAGAAAATGAGGCATAAGTTAGTGTACAAACAAATGCATTATCCCAGCAGATACTGGAGGGAGAAACAAATTATCCCTGCGCATTCGTTCCCATTGATACCCCACACTAAAGTGGCGAATACTTTCTATGCACAACCTGATCTTCATCTCACGAGCAGTTTAGTGCCTGACACACGTAAATAACCTTTGCGACAGGGAAGACACTGCATACCTGCGCACAGGCGAACACAGAATGTTCTCCTCACCCCATCCATACTCGCGAGGCGCGCTTGACAAGAGTGAGTGCTGACGACCAGTACGGCCCAGTGTTCCGTATTCGATGCAAAGGCACAAGACAAGGCGCCCGAGCGGTGCACTGTTTGAACTAATACCAGCAGATCTAGAGGGTTTTGTTCCCCATTAACCAAATCTTAGTTTTCTCCATATTCACGACCGCTCCAGACGCGTGGCAAAGCTGCTTAGTCTTCTTCAACACGACTTTTGTCAGCATAAAAATACACTATGTCGTCATTTTAGCATTAACACATTTAAGCCTAAACAATATTAAAACATCACCATTCGTTCAAACATGCTGACCATGCAAATACTATAAGTAGCGGGAGAACTGCCCTTATGGGAATTAGTAGGGTGGTTGTACTGCAAGAGATATGTCACCAAGCTACTATCCCTCGACCTTGGTAACGTGCTTTGCGTACTTTTGCAGCTCTTAATGCATGTGATGACATGGGCTTTATGGGGAGTTCATTTTCAAATCGTTAAAACGATCAAGATTCCTTTCCTACGTTGAGGAATTACAGGAATGGAATTGAACTGCCTGGGCATTCCCGAAGTGATTGATGGGCTAAGTTTTTTTCATTCCGAGGAATTGAAAGGAATGTAATTGCGGCAGGTTCTAATTCCCCGGAATGGAAGTGTAACGGAATGGAGGCGCCCATTCCGCAACACTGATCGCGATACAGATACAAGATACCCAAAGACTATCTAAGATAGTATCTAGATACATGTATCTTCGATACTGCCCAGCACTGGATGGGAGGAGCGCACGGCTGTTTCCAGCCAGAATTCCTCGCCATATAGAGTTTGGCACTCGTGTCGCGTCTGTGGCCGGCTCTGGTTTGACGCGAACCTCTCCAAGGTGACCTCTGTGCGTGACTTCGAGACGCGTTCTCACGGTCTACAAGTGCAACGCGAAACGTTCCCCGACGCGACAGATCACGAGGAAATGCGTGTGTGTAAGGTATGTCGCGAAAATTTGCTCAGAGGAAAAGTGCCACACTTCAGCACGCGAGATTTGAACCTGCTCACCCACGATGCGGAGGCGCGCGTCCTAACCACTCGGCTATCCAGACACGCTAGCAGAGCATAACATAGTCACGTACAAGTATGACAAGGGGGTGCGAAAGGGAGGGTGACGAAGCGGGAAAGGGGGAGAGTGCGTCATGACAGAAAGAATGAGAAAGAGAAACGGAGAGAATCAAAGAACGAACTAGAGAGTACAAAGAAAGAGGAAGCAAGCGAGAGAGAAAGGGCAAGAAACAGAAAAAATAGAGAATGAAATAAATAGAAATACACAAAGATATAAAAGACAGAGAAAAAAATCCGGCAGATCTCACGCACTGTGGGAATCGATGTAATGCGAAGCAGCCAGCAAAGAGCTCCGTCAATTGCCTTGTTTGTCTCTGAGCCAAATGAAATCGTTCATGCCATGGCATCCAGTTCACGATATATCGCGTGTTTGCCATACGCGCATGGATGCACAATCTGGTACATACCATGCCAATGAAACGTATATTGCGGTATATACAATGCATGACCTGCCATTTATGTTCATCACACACTGGTGTTATGCCATACCAATTTTGATATATATCCAGTTAACAAAACGGCCGGAAGCGCACAATGCCAATGTCATGTAAATCATACCGTACATGACATGCATATCATGGGTTTCAAGTTACCACCTGTCACCTATGTTCTTCATACAGTCACATCGCGCAATACCAATTTTGGTGTAGGTATATCAAGCTAGCGAAACGGCCGCGAATGCATTATGAGCATGGCATGTAAATCATGTCGTACATGACTTGCATGTCATGATTTTCATGTTACCACCTCTCATTTACGTTCGTCATACAGTCGCGTCGCGCAATACCAATTTTGGTGTATATCAAGCTATCGAAGCGGCCGCGAATGCATCATAAGGGTGGCATGTAAATCATAACATACACGTTATGGTTTTCATGTTACCAACTGTTATTCATGTTCTTCATACAGCGACATCGCGCAATACCAATTTCAGTGTATGTCAATCTAGTGAAACAGCCGCGAGCGCACCATGAGCGTGGCATGTAAATCATGTTGTACATGAGTTGCATGTCACGGTTTTCATGTTACCACCTCTAATTCACGTTCCTCATACGGTCGTGTCGCGCAATACCAAGTTTGGTGTATATCAAGCAAGCAAAACGGCCGCGAGTGCGCCATGAGCGTGGCATGTAAACCATGTCGTACATAACATGCGTGTCATGATTTTCATGTTACCACGTGTCAGTTATGTTCTTCATAGAGAAATGTCTCGTCATAGCTGTTTTCGTATATATCCATTCATTTAAACGGCCGCGAGCGCCCCGAGACCATGTCATGTAAATCATGCTGCGCATGACATGCGTGCCATGATTTGCACGTTAGGACCTGTCATTATGTGTGTGATGAACACTTGTCACGCCATACCAATTTTGGTATGCATAAAATTAACGGAACGGCCGGAAGAGCCCCAAGGCCGTGGAATGCAAATCATAATGTTCATGACATGCATATCGTGATTTTCATGTTATGACCTGTCATTTATGTTCTCAATAAGCTCATGTTATGCAACACCAATTTTGGTATACACCCGATTAACGAAACGATCAGGAGAGCACAAAGTCGTAGGCGGCTAGATAGATAGATAGATAGATAGATAGATAGATAGATAGATAGATAGATAGATAGATAGATAGATAGATAGATAGATAGATAGATAGATAGATAGATAGATAGATAGATAGATAGATAGATAGATAGATAGATAGATAGATAGATAGATAGATAGATAGATAGATAGATAGATAAGATAGATAGATAGATAGATAGATAGATAGATAGATAGATAGATAGATAGATAGATAGATAGATAGATAGATAGATAGATAGATAGATAGATAGATAGATAGATAGATAGATAGATAGATAGATAGATAGATAGATAGATAGATAGATAGATAGATAGATAGATAGATAGATAGATAGATAGATAGATAGATAGATAGATAGATAGATAGATAGATAGATAGATAGATAGATAGATAGATAGATAGATAGATAGATAGATAGATAGATAGATAGATAGATAGATAGATAGATAGATAGATAGATAGATAGAAGCGCTCAGAAGCGCTCAAATTAAGTGCCAAAGGTTCGCTAAGTAATGCTACGAGTTTAGAAGATCGTAGACTGTTCGCTAGCTAACGCTATCCAATCCCAAGCCTGTACTTCCCATCATTCCCATGGTGGCTCAGCGATCGCAGCGCCAGTTTCCTCTCTAGGTTATTGTATGAAACTCTATGGTATGCGGAGTGGTGTCACCGTCTGGGAGTGGTAGAGTGAAGTATGCATGACCCGCGATAAGATCCTGCAACGCGCCGTCGCTCCGTTGGTACGCCCGTCCCATTCGGCGTAATTTTGTCAAAGCCTTACACCGCGAGGTGGTGGCTTTAGCCCAAGCCACGGTCATACCATTCATCCATATTAAAAATAGCTCTGCGACGCTCGCCTGGCTGTAACAGTCACACCGCGTTCCCCGCTCGAACCGTGAGAAATCACGGCCGAAGTAGAGGGGAGGGACAACGCGTGCCGAGTACGTTTCGCGTCGTGTTTCGAGCGCGGCCGTGGTGTGGTCTTTCTGTTAACTAACATTCCGCGGGATAGCGGCCTTAGGCGAAGCTCACTGAAGAAGTTCAGCGTCCATTAACCGACGCTGTTCTGGCTGTCACACCGCTTTCTCTGATTACGCTCTCCCCGTGCGAATGGAACGGCCTGCTCAACAGTAGCAACGACGCGCTGCCTATCTCGGAGGCCACGAGTAATGCATCACGACGCTTACGAACACCGGCTACGAGCGTTTCGGTGGTCTCAGCGCGGCGGAGGCTTTCGCTGCGGTATTATAGAAAATTCTACGGTCGGTTAAATGCGGCCTCCACGGTGATTCGATTTGGTGACGACTGAGTCACGCGATTCGCCTTTGGCGTCAGCGTGTGACGCCTCCCCGCCAGCGTAAGGCCACATAAGGCCTTATGCCGCCTTCGAGTGCGCTGGCACCGACTACGAGGGAGCGCACACCTTGCCGTTTCTCTCCTCAAATGACGACGCTTCGAAAGAGTGCATGTGGAGTTAGTGTTTATGTGCATGTTGAGGCCACCTTTGCGCGGGATGCACCATATAATGTGTCCAGCTGTATGTTAACTATTACAGCTCTCCCACAGGTTTAATTATGTTCGTGGACGTTAGTCGTCAGGACGGAGATGTACCAAAAGGCGCAGCGTGGGTGTGTCCACATCTAGTTGTGCTATTGGCCACGAGGTCGACCGGAGTCGCCGCCTGGCGGCTACTGGCTGAAGCTCGCCTAGTGGGATTGGCTCCCGGCGTCGTCTGATAGCCACGCCGTGTTTGCATGTGCGCGTACGTCCTGCACGTTCTCAAAGGGCGGTTTGTTCTGTTATGTTAGCGCGATTTTAACTGCTCTTACGTATACCTAACATGGTGTACAGAAGCAAATGGGCTTGCTCGGCGCATGCGCATTGTAATAAGATCAGTGAGTGCGAATTTCGAGAAGGCTGTGTATTGGTGTCGTACCCTTCGTTCGCCGGAATCATTTCAGTGTTGATGCCGCTTTCTGGCTCAAGCACATCGTAAAGTGCGCTTGGCATAGTCCCAAACATGAGGAGTATTTAATTGCGTGTGAATGCAGCGTTTTAGCGACTCGGTGGTAAACAAAAACGAGGCTCATGCACTTTCTCGTTGTTGTTAGGTGTATAATTGCGGCACTGTAGTTCATGATGACCTTTAGTTGCACTTAAGATGTCCTTTTATTTTACGGTCGTGGTCCCTCTACAGCGAAATATTTCTATCGAGTGAAGTCTGAGACTTCGGTACTCAAGCTGCCCGTAAAAAAAACAGACAATGGAATGACACGGTAGTGATAAAACGGAGTTCATAGTTGGTCGAGGTAAACAGCGCAAAAAACGAAGACAGAGTAAAGGAGGGCAATTTTAACTTGCAGCGAAATTTATGTAGAACCATCCGTGTGCTTAACCCGACGGCGTGCCTTACATTTGTGTCGTATAATTTCACGCAAAACCTCCTCCTTTTTTTTCACATTATCTTGAGCGTTTGTGTGGAGTTGTTATAAATTGATGGAAGGCAGCGGACATTATCACTCTGAAAAAAAAAAAGACACTTATTCCATAAAATAACCCGTCCTTTGTTGCATCACTGTCGTGCGCGTAATCAATCGATGAAAGCTCTGTGCTCAACTCTTACCTGCGTATGCGTATTCGCGTGAACAGTGCTATTGAACTCATTGCACAGGAATATGGGCTGGTGTACGAATGAACAAGAAGTAAACACTTAATTTAGTCGTGCTACAGCAGTGCGTAGTACACAGAACACAAGCTAAACAGGTACAGATAAAACAACAAAAAAACGTCATGTAGTGCGTAAGCGCAGACTGACATCCAGGGCGAGCATCCCTTTCATCGGCAGATTGCGCTTCTCTCACTAGTAATTGGAACGTTGGATGATCTTCGTGCATCGATTCAACAATGAGGAGTGCATATATTACCAGTAAGCAGCAATCAACGCATTTTATTCGCCGACAATCGGCTGTAACTGCTCACAACGAAGCGCCGCTGTGTGCATTTGTATACGCGCCTCCGACCGCCTCTCCACACTAACGCGGCGACGCTGCTGCCACCTATAGGTCGGTCTCGCGGCCAATAGCTGCCAAACACCAATAGGCAGTGTGCAAGCTTTCGCATATCAATATATAATGAACATTCAGATGGCTATACCTCTACGAGGGCACGTTTGACTTTCGTGTCATACCGATTCCTGTGATGGAGGGATCAACCATGTCTTTTTTTATATGTGTTCAACTGTTTAAGCTGAATGAAATCAGACTGCGCGGCTCTGTCGCTGCCGTTTTGAATGCATGTGTCAGTTCATCGGTCATTCTACGCAACCTGTGAATAAGAGAGCTACGTTTAGCGAGTGAGGCTGGTTGGTGAGGCATCTTCAACGATGTAGAGGGGGATGGAAAGAAACAGCGCGGCACGCTGTTTCCGTCACGTTCGGACCTTGATGGCAATAAAAACTTGCTAGAATGGTTCTTGATTGTATCATGGATGTCTCTAGTGGCTTTTCAACACGAAAATGTTTTATGCCGGGGTCCACAAAGTACATTCGTTACGGATATGTCGTTGATAAAACGGACGCCAACGGGTGAGAATGAAAAAAAAAACCAACAAAAAGATCCGCCGCTGGGAATCGAACCCACGACCTTGCGGCCGCGACGGTAAGCGCCCGACGCTCAACCGACTAAACTACCTTGGCAGAGGCCGGACTCGTCACGAACGCGCCTTATATCTTTCACACATTCTCTCCAGCACGGTGCTCTCTGTTGGCGGTGTAGGTAGGCGGGGCGGGGCTGTGCCGCCGTCTGTGAGAGGTGAAAAAAAAATTACACCTTCTCCCGCTAAAGGGCCGCTAAAGGGGACCATGAGGCGATGCGAAGCCGGAGCACTTGCACGATCGCGTTCCGTTGGCGTTTGCTGGGCATGTTGCCGACATCAGGCATGCTACCGACCTGGCGTCGTGGAACGCGAAGAGGAACACTACGCGCGTCGTGTCTTCCCTCTAGCCTGGCCGCTAATTCTCACACGGCGAGCGGGGAAAGCGGTCGACAGGCGCTCGAGAGGGGGGCAGCGTAGGAGAGGAGAGAGAGGGGGAGAGGACGCACATGCGCTGGCGCTCATCGCGGCGTTGCGCAGGAGAGAATTTCGGCATGTCGAGCCCGCATTTCAGAGGAGTCAACCGAAGCAAGCGCTGGACTGAACGGGCGCAGCGCTCTACCCGCTTTATATTCACGCTTGAAGTAGAGGAGACTAGAGGAGGAGAGTAGCGCATGCGCCGCGAGAACAGAAGCGAGAACACAGGAGAAACGCGAGCAGGTGCTGGGAGAAAAGTGGAGAGAGTAACGCGCAGCTGTAGGAGAGAGGGAAAGAGGAGAGTTGCGCATGCGTACTGTGAGTGCGGACGCCAATGCCGCGGGACATACCCCGGAGCAACAGATGCTTCGCATCTAAAAAAGTAGTGTGTCACGATCGACACTTACTAGCGCTTACTCCGAGATTGCGTGCGATATCGGAGGTCATGGTTAAAGCGTCTCGGTACCAGCGAGGGACACTGGCCGTGCTGGCGTCGCCGAGGCACCCTAGACGCAGTTACGTTCTTTGCCTTTCGCTTCGTGTTAGCGTGCGCCGACTCATCGGTGTAGTGCAACTTCCACATGCACGAATGGGATTTCTCCGCCACCGACTACTTCGAGTGCGAGAGCACCGACTAACAAAACTGCTGCAATGCGCGTTGCAGAAAGGAGAAGATTTCGACGGGCGAATGTCGTGCCTTGGTGGCGTGAGACAGAGGACAGCGGGACGCACACGTTTGCGGCTCAAGCTACGAACCTCTGCCTCCCGTGTTGCTGAAGCGCAGTGTGGTAGTGTGTGCTTGAGCACAGACGTCGGTTACCCATTACTAGAAAGCGCACGCCGTGCCGTTTCTCTCCTTAATTGACGATGTTTTGAAGAAGTGCATATCGGGTACCAGTGTTGATTATGAGCTTGTCGATGTCATCTTTACGCGGGATTCACGATTCGCTGTGTTCAAATATATGTTCTCAACACGTTCAGCGCAAAAAAGGAACACGAAAACACAAGTAAGTGCACAACACAAGCGCTGAACGTGTTGAGTATGTTCCAACTAGCCCAATTTGCCACCTTACTTCAAATATACGTTCGCAACTTCAGCTACCACAACGGTTTAATCATGATCACGGGCGTTAGTGGTCGCGATGTAGATATGCTGTCAAGGTGGGTGCATCGACGTCAAATGATGCTATAGCTGCCACACACGAATAGACATTGTACAAGCTCTCATCACTACACAATAAGCACCACTTCTGTGAAGACACATTTCACTTTCGTGTTATACCGATTCCTATGATCAGCCATGTTTTTATTGCCATCCAGGCTACAGCCGCTTGAAAAGAAATGCGAAGAAACAGAGAATGTGGATGCCACTCTGTTCGCGTTTCTTTCTATCCCCATTGTACGCTCTCGATGGTCACTACGATTAACAACAAAGATTGCCGTGTGTAGAGACGGAATTACACTTGTCTAGAGCGCCCAGCCGGCCGCTTCAGCTGCTGTTTTTTGCGGAAATATGCAAAGACCGACGCCGTAATGAGACCTAACATAGCCATACAGCATGCTGGGTTCTTGTGCTGTAATCCAAGGACGAACGGAAGCTTGTAGCTGACGTGAGGCAGCAGCTGCGGACAGCAACAGCATGCACAGCCACGCGCTCCGCCGCTCTTGGCAAGTGTGATTCCGTCAGCACACAGGCGCGCAGCTACTTGAGCACAGTTCAGAAAGACGCGCGTCTGAGTGTTTACAGTGGAACCTAATGTGCACTCTACAAAAACAGGTGCAAGACACAGTTCGGATGTCACTTTCAGTACCTGCTTGAGAAATGCTCTCGGAGTGCCGATCCTTAGCTCGCGATTATGTGCAAGCAAGCGTTCCTGCAGAGAACAAGGCTAGGCCTCCTTATCGCAAGTGCATTTCATCTATCGCAAAGACGCGCATAGACGGCCGGGTGTTCACGTGGGTGCGGTGTTCCGCGCGGCCTGTTTGCGTAGGACGGCCGCAGTATAGGTTTCTTACTGCCCGAAGCGAGGTCGGAAGACGTCTTATTTTGCAGTCTAATTACGGGGTTGCTCGTTCGAGCCGCCACCGGTGCTTTCGCAATTAGCGATGTGTATTCTAGATAGAGCAGCCGCGTCTCGCTCGCTCACTTCTAATCACAGTGCTCCGTTACGGAACTCACGGCTCGGTTATTTTATCGGCGCCGCTTCTCCTATGCTGCCGCACCTTTCGAGTCCCTTCCACTAGCGCCCTCGTCCCTTGACGCTAACCTGGATGATTTCGCGCACAAACGAAGCTCCGTTTACGACGACTGAGGCGTGCTGCAGATTGCGCCGTGCTTCTTCCAATGCCTGGGACTTTATTGTCGCAAATCACCCCAGGGTTTTCAAGCTTCCCGCATGATCATTCAAACTTGCTTTTTTTTCTCAGCCTTTGAAAAAATGTAGTTTCCATGTCCAAATGAGAAAAAAATATGGCCCAGCACATTGACAGTGTGAGAAAAGTGAGTTGGTTTGATAAAGTAGGAACCGTATGTGGCTAAACTAATTAATAACCGCCCTAATCGCACCAAAGTTGTGAATATTACCACGTCTGAAACGGCCCCCTGATCCAAACAGGATGTGATTTCAGGGGGGGGGGGGGGGGGCTTAAAGTGATGGTTGAACAGGGAACGGAACCAACGTTTTCCCCGAGGCCTTCCTTAGCAGCGTGGAACAGGCTATATCTGGAAATAGTGAGCTGTTGGGCTTGGAACATCTTGCGAAGGGGAGCGGTTCGAACGAAAGTACTTTCGTGTCCTACGTAACTTCTTCCGAACCGCTTCCGCGCTCCCCTTCGCAAGAGGCAGGGCCTCTTTTCTTCGGGGGATCAAGGCGTACACAAACAAGGGAGGCCGTGGTAGCCTTCATGATGGCATGTCCACTTCTCACAATTAATAAGGCCTTAGATGCCTCATCAAACGCGAAAATTGACCGTGGAGTCGCCGTCCCACGACGTCGGCGTCAACGTGAGTGATCCAAAAAAATCATCGCTTGGTGACGTGATCATGACGGACAAGTTGCCAAAATATGCGACGTCGTCAGGACGTGATGCCACATTATTGAGTCATCACATGACACCGTCGCTTGGTCAAAGGTGGGCCGATCACGAAAGCAGTGCAAACCCGGACGAGGTGCAGAAGCATAATATAATTAATGGGGTTTAACCTTCCAAAACCACCATATCAAATGAGAGACGCCGTAGTGGAGGGCTTCGGAAATTTCGGCCTCCTGGCGTTCTTTAACGTGCACCTAAATCTAAGTAAACAGGCCTCTAGCATTTTCGCCTCCATCGAAAGTACGGCCGCCGCGGCCAGGATTCGATTCCGCGACCTGCGGGTCAGCACCTTAAAGATCAGCTTGGCGGGTGAGCTGCAGAAGCAGAGAACTTGCGATGCCTCTGATCCTGGAGGCAATGCATAACAGGCGCAGAAAGCGTTGGGAGCGGGAGGACCGACTGCGAAGAGAAAGTCGCATCCGTGTCAGGCGAATGCCCTTGTGAGTTTTTAGGTTGTGAATGCATCACAACGCAATAATTGCTGTGCATTCCCGAACAGGCTTTTTTACCAGGATATATATAGTTGGAAAAACCCTACCTGATAGCCGACTGTAATTATGTAGGATCTCTCCTCAATCCGCATCAAGTTAAATGAAGTCTGCCGAAGTGCATATTTCGTGGGAAAGCTGACCGTGCTCTGATGTTTACTCACGAGACTGGCGTCCATCAAAGCGTAGTGCCTTTCTACGCACTTTTCACGCCTAAAATCAATTCGTTTCACTCAGCGCACAATGTTTTCTTTTGATAATGTAGATGACGTTTAAGTCACGTTGGGTGACGTTGCAGTGCGCGTTAGACTTGTCCAAAGTGGTTTGAGCAAGCTCTCCGAAAGAGGTGACAAAAACGGGCGTAAAGTAAACCTGACAAAGATTACTTGTAGTGCCGTCCACTTTTAGGGTGAACGCGGCACAGCGTGGCCGCGTATCGAAGCGTCGCGGCGCATGCGCAGAGGAACCCACGGGAGATACTTCTTGTCGTCTGCTACAGCGCTGGAGCTCCGTTGTAGCCACGGATGAAGGAAAACCAAGAAAAGGCCCGTATTGTATCTCAATGCATTGCGAAAAGTGTGGCGGAAGTGAGGTCTAATGTGGGGGCAAACGAAACTGCAGACGCGCCGCGGCGTGCTCTCCGCGTTGGTCCACTTCTCTGCAGATTTGTAGTCCCGGCGTCAACTTAACGCATATTGTGCACTTTGCATGTTGTAATCGTACCTTCGCCTAGCTCTTCGGGAGCCGTGTTCACCCTGAGAGTGGATGCAAGCATAGAATTCAACAGAGAACGCCTTCAACATAGCGAGAGAGCACATATCTATGCTGATACTTGTCCCCCAATTACCTCGATGTGCCTAAGCACACAGGAAGTTCGGTCATTGGCAAGCTGCGTCACTAAAAGGAAATGCATTGTGACCTGGAATGGTCACGTCTGAAGCACGGATTCATAACTCTGTGACGTCACGTAGGTACCGAATAGGAGACAGCCGCATTTTGGGCAAGCTCAATGCAAGCCCCGTTTGTAGCTTCAAGCGAATGTATTTGCAGGGGGCACATCTGATATTTACACAGCTGAAAGTTTTTTAGCACTGTTGGATTATTACCTTGACGCAGCGTTCATCTCGTTCCATGATCAACTGTTTGTGCAGAAGAAAGGCATCTGTATAGGATCATGTGTCGCGCCTGCGCTGTGCAACATTTTCCCAACATGGATCAACACAATATTAATGAGAACTAACAGACAATAATGCCAAGGAAAGTATAGGAGATGTTATTAGATGCGTAGCAGCTCTTTGACTAGCCTGTGTAACGCTGTCCGTCCGTCCGCACAAACGCGAGGCAACGCGCTTCCCTCGGCGCAGGTGTTGGAGCGGTGCCAAGTAGGTCACGCCGCAGCTGGGCGTTGACGTCACGCACCCCTCGCACGCTTCCCTCGCAGGTGCGCGCGTACGTCACTCTCTCCCTCACCCGCCGGAGCGCCGCAGCTGCCGGCTCGAACGCCCGCTCGCCTCCCGTGTCTGCGTTTCAAACAAACGTTTACACCAGTAAACGCTACACCGAGTTTCGCTTCAAACGAATCTTCCAGCGCTCACCGCAGCACCCGCGTTAGCGCCGTTCAACCCGTGACGCCACCCGTGCGCAACGCTGCTGCTTCGCATCCCATCAGCGTTCCCTTCGGGGAGATGTTTTTTTGTAATAATTGGAATATAAATGTGAAGAAAGTAAAGTGGACGAAAAGATAACTTGCCGCCGGCAGGGACCAAACCTGCGACCTTCGAATAACGCGTCCGATGCTCTACCACTGATCTACGGCTGTGGTCATCCCCCCGTCCACTTTATAGGGTGTACATGTGCACTTAAACCTAGGAGTGTTAGTCAGCGCCGATCGCAGCCCTGGATCGACACCTGGAATCCGCTTTGCTAAATGACAAGGTTCTGGAGGTGCTGCGTTTTGTTGATGATTTTTTAATTGTTTTGACAAAACAACAGTGGTTGCGCTTATTCTTAGTGTTTGGCTGAAGTCCTAGACACTTTTAAGGCTCTAGGACACGCGCTCAGGTTTACTCATGGGCTCCCCACTGGTGACAAGCTTGAATTTTCAGATATTCTTTTCACGATTAACGAAGACCATGTCTGTTGGATGTATCACCCTCGTGTTCAGAAAGAATTTTTGCCATTTCATTCCGCCCGTTCGAAGAATGTGAAGAGAGCAATGGCAGCTGCTAGTTTGCAGACGGCTCCAAATAGGTCCTGCCCACATGCAGTTAAAGAAAGCTTTGAACTGCAAGTGTCTAGACTTGTTTCCGCGGGTTACCCTTCATTTCTTTTAGGATCTGTTTGCGAGGCTTTATTAAAGAAAGTTCGGCGTGATGTCAGTGGTGCTTCTTCAGTGAACGATAAAAATAGGCGTCCCGTCGTCATTCCCTACATTCACAAGGTATCTCATTCTTTGAAAAATGTGGCCTCTAGGTGCAATGTACCGGTAGTGTTTTCGGCTCCGAGAAAACTCTCTCGTATTTGTGCTCGTGTGTCGTCTGACAAGAGTCCTGGGTGTGGGAAAGAACACACGAAGAAGACGCGCTTTGTGGAATGTGCAACGGGTGTTATTTATAATAAGATTCCTTTGAGTTGCGGCCGGATGTACATCGGCCAGACGGGCAGATGTATTAATGAGCGACTAGCGGAGCATGCCCTGTCTATAAGGAATGGGACCGGATCTCATTTGCCACATCACTGTAAGGCTTGCACGTGTAAACCACTATTGGGCAGCGTGCGCATTTTGCGGAAAAGCAAAGACAAGGTCGCAAGGGAATTGGCTGAGGCTATGTACATACATAAAGCTGGCGATCTTTGTGTCAGCGTTCCTTCGGTAATTCTTTTATCAAAATGAGTATTGTTTTTTGGTGGATAGGTTTTGATCAAGCGGTGGTTTCAGAGACTGATTTTGCTTTTGTGGTGTTGAACGCATGCTTGAGTGTTCTTAAGCTAAGCTTTCGGAAGAATGAAATTCAGATGCGAGTGTGCGCTTGACCGTGTCTTACGTGTCTTCTTCGTTCCTCTCTTAACATTTGCGCCATCAATTGAAGTTCAGCTATGCACCAACTAACCCAACAGCAAACGTTATTAAACTAACATCGACATTATCGCGTGCTTCCCACATTTAGCCGCGCGCCCGACAAATTTCCTGTTTTGCCTATTAACATGTCCTCATCGATCTAGCAAAGGCGACATGGCAATGGCAGCTTCCCTGACACGCCTTTCTCTACGTGATCAGAAGATCGCAGTGAAATGTACTTCCTGGAATAACTCCGAGCTGTGCCCTGCAATTAACGCACCTGAGTCGCATGTGTTACGGAGCCGCCGTGCTTCTCGATATTATGCAACAAGCGCATTTCAGTAAAGGTGTAAGTGTTCGCTCTGGAGCGCGTAATGCAAAGAGGGCAGTGACGTTTACAGTCGCGTGCGCAAAAACCCTCCAAATGCAATACTCCGGCAGTTTCGAATATCAATTCAGCATTGTATGTTATTTACGTGTGTAACCACAGCGTCATAGCATGCTCGGTACGTGGCCACAGATTCCACATCCTTACATAATAGTAACAACCCATTTCTAACCGACGTCGCGGTGGTTCAGTGGTTACGCTGCGCAGCTGCTGAACCGAAAGACGTGGTTTCGATGGAAGCTAAACGCCCGTGTAAGGCGAGGTGGTCGAAATTTCCTGAACTCTCCACTACGGCGTGCTTCATAATCATATCTTGGTTTTGGCAATTGAAACCTCAGCAACTATTCTTATCATTCGTTCCTTGCCGTTCCTGTCATATAGACATGAAGCTGTGGCTAGCGTCACAAGACCAAGTTGTGTTTACATTCTCAAGCCTCCGCACGTAACGCAGTCTCCTTCGCTTTCATCTCTCTCTCTCTCTGTGCCGTGAGCATGATGGCCTTGCGTGTTATTCCTTACGCTGAGCTTTAAAACAGTCTCCCATGTGCGATTTCCTTCTCCCCTCTCGCGGCCGCCGCAGTCAGTCTATCCGCCGCGTGCTCGCTGCAAAGCCATTCTGGCGCATAAAAATACACCTGTGGGACCAACAGTCAAGTCTATATATTTAAACCTCGTTTAAGGAGTTGACCATAAACAACAGTCACGACAAAGTGATCTACTGTCGCGTGTTCTCGCAATATTTACAATGCACAGGTACTTGCAGACTGCGGACGTGTGCTGTAAATTTCCTTCATAGCTTGGAGGAAGGTCAGGAATCTTAGGATAGTACTTCTATATTTGTCGTTTCGCTCGCTGTGGAACTCTGGACATGACCCGTATCGAGTCGCCTTGACCGGTGTGCCTGTGTTTTTTGAAAACGTAATTTCTATAGGCAGCCGGCTTTGGTGTCGCCAAACTTTCAATCCTGTCTAGCTTAATAAAAAAGAGAAATAACCGAGCTTCAGTCAGTAAAGCAAGCGATTGCTAAGTCATATCCAATATTTCAAAACTTGTCAGCGCTCTGCATAGCAGGTGAGAAGGTGACACTCGCACTCTCGGTTTGCTCGCATCTGCAGCAAAGAGGCCAGCGGAAATCTTTGAAGCCGCACCGAGTCAGAATTTTTTTAGATATCTATTTTAGGACGACCAGCGACAAAGACGGGATTCTAATTCATGTGATTGGCGGTTGTGATGATAACAAACTGTGGATGTATAATTACAGAAGGAAATTTTCCATGGGCCGGCAATTTTTGACACCTTAGAGGTTTTTAGTGGCGCCGTGAGATTTTATCATTTTATTTGCATCATAGTCGTGGATGAAAATGGATGTTGTTTTTTTTTTGTTTTTTTGCGTGTGCGTGTCTTTTAGTTTCTGGCTTTCACAAGGGGAGAGCTTGGTTTGTGTGCTTTGATAGGCGCTTTCTTTACCCTGTGTCTCTAACGATGACGATGCAAAAAAAAAGAATAGGAGAGGGCAGTCAAGTAAGGCAGTTTCCGAGACAACTTTGCCCCTCGGACCTCTTTACCTTCGAGAAAAATGAGATATCTGCAAAGAAATGAAATGGCCTCTAATAAGTAGCGTGCGCAGGGCAGCTGTTCTTTTCCGCAGCCCTTTTGTAAATACGAAGATGCACCCATTCATTTAGAAGCAAGCACCTCTACTCGATGGAGTTAATAAAAATAGCGATAACGGCCGAAGAAAGTTTGAAAGATAAACAGCAGGGCAAGAAAAGAGGCGACGTTGCCGAGGGAGATGGCTTCCTCTCGTGGCTGACATGATGAATGGCGGCTGGCGCGTAATTAATGCCCGTGCTACGCCCACTGCCGTCCACGGCAGGAAAGGGCGGACGCGTGGAGAAGGAAACAAAAAGGCGCCTATTATGCGAGGGGGGAAGGCGCGGCTTCGCATGCTGTGTTTTTTGTTTGTCGTTCTCTTCTGGTTGCCTCGGAAGAACATTTAGCGAAGTTCGCGCGTCGCTTGCCACGATGCCTGTTTGTACCAAGATGCACCAGCTGGAGAAAAAAAAAATGATCCCGAAAAAGAAGTATAAGAGAGTTTTCCAACAATGCAGCGCCGCCGTCGTGCTTATGCTAATGAATCGACTCAGATTACTATGACTCTGTATTCTTCTGCCGCCAATTATCCATAGCTATCTAATTGATTTACATGTATTTTCAACGACGTGTTTGTGTTAGAGCCCATTGTTGTGATACGTAGCAGATATGCCATTTATCTGTGACTGCTGATGTAACTCGGTTTCCATGCGACGAAGCAGTCTTTTTTTCTCGGGTGACGAAAGTAAGTCTTGACAGACGTGTTGACTGACTTATTAAGTGGACGAGCGAGTCCGTGATTGTGCGGAATGTCTGTGAAGGAGACTTACGCCGACGGAAAACGTCGTGAGACAGATCAACTGTGTGCTTATAAACTAGCTCCTATCAAGGAAAAGAAAACTCTGTCAGGACATGACTTTACAGGATCACACACGTAGAGGTATGTGTGTTCCACCTCTTGACTGTGAAACAACGCAAAACGTACTCAAGTTCAAGAACAATAATGTCGATGTCGGAGCAAGGTTTAGGGCACATCTCATAGGCTGTCTTCGTGCTGAAAAAGTGGGGGCACTTGAGTTACAAAAGCGAGGTTAGAACGAATTTTATTTACAAAATTAGCGGTGCTTAGAAAATTGCAATAGGTGCAGTCAAAAAACAAAAAGCTGAGCTAGTTGGTCATCAGGGACCCGCCGCCGTGGTTGAGTGGTTATGGTGCTCGACTGCTCACCCGAAGGTCGCGGAATCGAATCCCGGCCGCATTTCGGCGGAGGCGGAATGCTACGGGCCCGTGCACACTGATTTGGCTGAACCCCACGGTATCTGAATTTCCGGAGCCCTCCACTACGGCGTCTTTCATCGGTCATCGTGGTTTTTGGACGTAGAAACCCCAACTGCGTAAGTATTTATCAGGAAGGTATTCGTCTTCTGCTGTGTGCACGCGCAGCCTCTTCGTGATGGGTGCAGTAAATCGCCGACAATAAGTAGGCGCACTGATGAACGAGCACCACGGCTAAAATGGACAGTAGGCAAGCGAATGTGCACACAAACATTGAACATATACCCAGATGTTTTGATGCTGTTCAACATGACTAATCTTTACTTTACGAGGCCTTATTAATTGCGCGAGATGCATATGTGGACACAACATTAATTCTTGGTGAAATAAAAGTGGGATAAGTAATCATTCTGCTAACGTTTGTGAATTTTGTGGTGTACACGACGGGTGTCATAATTAGGGTGCTTTCTTCTCTGTGAAATGCTATGAAAACGAGACTTCCTAACGGGCGGAACTATCGACGAGGTTGTGAGGGCCCAGCAAGACGTGTTATAACAGTCCACTTTATCTAAGATGGAGGAAATTCTACGTTTAAGTACTATATGCTCAATGTTCTGCGAATTGTACCATTGTGTCGGAAGAACGCAACATTATATTAGCACACTAAAAGGGCGACGTAAAGGACCGAAATAATTATAGACACATCAGCTTAACTCAGAAAGTAGAACAAAATTGTTGTGCTTGGCAAGCCGCGTTCGATATGTAAGCCTTTACCATTCGGCTGCTGATATTGTACTGCATTTTTCAAGTTCCTCTGGTGGCTTTGACGGTACCGTTGTAAAATGAAAAAGACGTCCAGGGTCACTCCTTTGGTTCGCTGAAGAATTAGAAGCCGGGAGGAATCATCAGTCTTTGATAACGCTCTTTGGTAATCAGCCGTGAGAGGGAACGCTATTGGCGTTTTGTGGGCGCTCGACAGCGCAAGCTTGGCATGGAACGGGCGATGCTATACGCATACAGGAATCTAGGCAAAATTGAGTGTGCAACCAAATACATATATTGTGAACTATGCCATCCTCAAGAGTTTCCACGGCCTCCTCGAATGCATAGCACGATTCATTCAATTCTCGCTCGCTTAGCCCCGAACAAGATCAAACAACAACAACAATAACAATAACAACAATAGTAATAATAATACATTTTTATTAAAATCTTGCAAGAGCATCAATACAATGCAAAATTGGCCTGCCCAAGCCTCATTGGGATTGAAAGGCAGAGCCGATATACACAAAAAAGCTGGATTTTTTTTATAGTAGGAACATGTAAAAAAAATTCGGCAGATCCCACGCTTTGTGGGAATCGGTTTTATGCGAAGCAGTCAGCGAGTACTTCTATGCTGTACTTTATGGTTTTGAGCTAAGCGATAATAGGTCGATCGACGTGCTTTTGTAAGTGTAGTAGCAATGTGCACATCGCGGGCTTACCAGGCACGTCGACAACATTGGCGTTTAAAGGATAACATATGGTGCGACGTAACGTCAGCCCTCATGTTAGAATACATACGTCAGTATTATCGAAACTAAGTGCACATTGTGGTGGAATCATGTGAATATGGCACGTAACTTTCGTTAATCTATTCCATCGGGGTCGAGCAATGCTTCAAGATAGCTTGCTGAATCATAGGAATACGAATGCAATGTTTATTAGACTGCTATAAAAGCGGAGCCAACACTGGTACCACAGACGTTAATCTGATATGACGCCTGTATCGTAGGAGTACATATGTAGTATGTAGTGTTTATTGCTTTGTTGTAAAATTAAGTCACCACCACAAACACAGTTCATGTTGCGCCGAAATTACGCCTGCTGGGCTCTTTTTCCAAACCAGTTTATAGACCTGGCGTGGCTCTGTGGTAGAATACCTGATTGCCACGCAGACTGCTTGGG
Source organism: Rhipicephalus sanguineus (assembly GCF_013339695.2). Classification (NCBI taxonomy): domain Eukaryota; kingdom Metazoa; phylum Arthropoda; class Arachnida; order Ixodida; family Ixodidae; genus Rhipicephalus; species Rhipicephalus sanguineus. Next base: position 4,913,712 of record NC_051180.1, read on the forward strand.
TTCGATTCCTGCTGGGATCCTAATTCTTATTCTTTCCATTCGTTGGGCCAACGCTGCCAATGTCGGTTTTTCTTAACGCTGTCTCATTTAAATTACCAAAGTCTGTTCTCGCCGTTCCTAGGTAGATATAAACTGTTAATCACCTGTGGCGCATACCCGTACACTGCAGCCCGTCGTAAACGGGTATATGCCGCACGTGTCCGGAGGAAAGGGTTTGACGACGTGCGCGACAGAATTTTCATGTTATACATGTCACGACCCGACAGCCATATTCGTCAAATCCTCTTACCCTCCCATGCCAATTTTGGTCTACACCAAGTTAAGGAGGCGATCATGAGAGCACCCAGACGTAGGCGGCTAGATAGATAGATAGATAGATAGATAGATACGTAGATTGAAACGCTCAAAGTGCCAAAGGTTCGCTAAGAAATGATTCGCATTTAATATAGATGGGTGCGTACAGCAGCGCGTGAAGAAATAAGTTGAAACTAACCCATGTGACGTCACCTATCCTCAAATGACCTTTGTGTTCATACAGTTTTTTTATAATTATTATTCGCCTAGCAGTATGCTGTTAGGGGAATTTCAGTTTGACTTAATCATGTTATCCGGCGCCGCGGTATCCCAGTGGTTCGGCTGCCGAACCGTTTCGATGAAGGCGAAACGTCCGTGCACGTTGAAGAACCACAGGTGATCGACATTACGCGGAGACATAGTCATTTCCTGGTAGACGAGAAAAGACAGCACGAGCGCCTACTCACACTGAACTTTTGTTGAAGAGAACGAAACGTAATAACTGACTGCACACTACGTACGCTGACAAACATCACCTGGTATAAAATATCAGTAAAGAACATACAAAAAAGAATCGGCAGATCCCACGTACCGTGGGAATCGATATTATGCGAAGCATGTGGCGGGTAGGTGACTGTGGCGTAACTTTTTTTACTGAGCGACACCTTACAAAATGACGCTAAGGATTTGTATATATTTTACACGCACACATATATATGTTGAAGAGCCTATATAAGAGTCTTATATAACCAGTTGTTTACGGTTGGGTAACGCAGCCAATGGCAACGTGGATATTACCAAAACCAGAAGCGGTAAGCTGTAATGTGGAAGGCTTCGATAATTTCATGCGTCGTTTATCATTTGTGTCTAGAAAAGATATTAAAATCAACAAACATAGGCGAACAGCCGCATGTGATACAATGTCGCGCTAGACGTGACGTATTAGGATTGTTAAGAGAATGATTATGCTCCTTTACCCTAATGTTGCTGCATCTGCCAGTCTGTCCAATATAAGAATTTCCACACATGACTGGAATTACATAAGGAAATTACTTAAGGAATACTTACATAAAGAAGGCGACAGATATTTTGACGGAGTATTCGTTTCACGCTTCAACTTATTCAGAATAATAAATTGCAGTTTTAGGGGCGAAGCTCGCTATTGGCCGCGAGATCGACCTATAGGTGGCAGCAGCGTCGCCGTGTTAGTGTGGAGAGGCGGTCGGAGGCGCGTATACAAATGCACACAGCGCCGCTTCGTTGTGAGCAGTTTCAGCCGATTATCGGCGAATAAAATGCGTTGATTGCTGCTTACTGGTGATATATACACTCCTCCTTGTTGAATCGATGCGCGAAGATCATCCAACGTTCCTATTACTAGTGAGAGAAGCGCAATCTGCCGATGAAAGGGATGCTCGCCCTCGATGACAGTCTGCGATTACGCACTATACAGTGAAACCTCGGTGATACGATCACAGCTCATACGAATTTCGGGGTGATACGAATTTTTCGTTGGTCCCGGCCAAGGCCCATTGCCTGCAATGTAATGGAGTACGGTTGCTGCAAACCGATTTTCACCCAGCGACGTTTGATACGAATGTACGCTACCGCCCAGGCACGAAGAGGTGCTGTCCGCGCTGTCGCGGAAGACGCGCCAAGCCCGTGCGAGCGCGGGAACGTAAGCGTGGGCATACGCACGCACCGCCAAATCGTCAGAATAACGGTGTAAGAAAAACACTTTTCTAAAGGTGGACGAGGACGGTCTTGGCGAAGGAGTCAGGCCTCACAACGTCAACATGCGTGACCGTTGAGGTTGCACTTGTGCGGGCACGGTCGTAAATCTCCCAAAAAACATCCCCAACGCCTACGCGAAACCAAAATAAGAACACAGGACCGTGGTTCTGTAATTTTGTGGCATCGATCCATCGCGTCAAAGCACTTCTTTTGTTACTTTCGCTGTACTACTCCGATGTTATGCAAAAACATATACTAAAATTTGGAAGGGGCTACTGCTGTCGCGGGTCAAAACGCACCTGGTTCATTAATTAAATACGCGCGTACGGACCGTATATTTACGAGTGCTGGTATGATATCCGACATCTAAAAACTTAACTGACAATCATTCAGGATTCTTCCTGACGTTGCCGCGGCCCTGAAAAACAATAAATGAAAATGTACGCCAGCTTTCTTTTGTCGCATGCTAATTTTTTATGCTTTCTGGTGATACGAATTTCGGATGATACGAATATTTTTGGTGGTCCCGTGAGATTCGTATCACCGAGGTTTCACTGTATGACGTTTTTTGTTGTTTTCTCTGCACCTGTTTAGCTTGTGTTCTGTGTACTACGCACTGCTTAGCACGACTGAACTACTTAAGTGTTTACTTCTTGTTCATTTGTACACCAGCCCATATTCCTGTGCAACGAGTTCAATAGCACTGTTCACGCGAATACGCATACGCAGGTAAGAGTTGAGCACAGAGCTTTCATCGATTGAATACGCGCACGACAGTGATGCAACAAAGGTCCCGTTATTTTATGGAATAAGTGTCTTTTTTTTTTCGAAGTAATAATGTCCGCTGCCTTCCATCAATTTATAACTCCACACAAACGCTCAAGACGATGTGAAAAAAAAAGGATGAGGTTTTGCGTGAAATTATACGACACAAATGTAAGGCACGCCGTCGGGCTAAGCACACGGGTGGTTCTACATAAATTTCGTTGCAAGTTAAAATTGCGCGCGGCAACTCCGTTTTATCACTGCCGTGTCATTCCATTGTCTGTTTTTTTTTACGGGCAGTTTGAGTACCGAAGTCTCAGACTTCACTCGATAGAAATATTTCGCTGTAGAGGGACCACGACCGTAAAATAAAAGGACATCTTAAGTGCAACTAAAGGTCATCATGAACTACAGTGCCGCAATTATACACCTAACAACAACGAGAAAGTGCATGAGCCTCGTTTTTGTTTACCACCGAGTCGCTAAAACGCTGCATTCACACGCAATTAAATACTCCTCATGTTTGGGACTATGCCAAGCGCACTTTACGATGTGCTTGAGCCAGAAAGCGGCATCAACACTGAAATGATTCCGGCGAACGAAGGGTACGACACCAATACACAGCCTTCTCGAAATTCGCACTCACTGATCTTATTACAATGCGCATGCGCCGAGCAAGCCCATTTGCTTCTGTACACCATGTTAGGTATACGTAAGAGCAGTTAAAATCGCGCTAACATAACAGAACAAACCGCCCTTTGAGAACGTGCAGGACGTACGCGCACATGCAAACACGGCGTGGCTATCAGACGACGCCGGGAGCCAATCCCACTAGGCGCGCTTCAGCCAGTAGCCGCTAGGCGGCGACTCCTGTCGACCTCGTGACCAATAGCATCACCTGGTCGGTCGTCGCTCCATGCGGCGTGTCCCCGCCGTCGCGTCTCCCGTATCATTCAATAGATGGCGCTGTCCCATTGAGATGCATGGAAACTGTAGTTAATTGAGTGACGATATACTAGATGGCGCTGTCCCATAGCGATAGAAGAAAAATAAATATAAAAAATAAATAAATAAAATCAAAATTTAAGTAAAAATAAAAAACAAAAAAGTAAAAAAGAAAAAGAAAAATGAAAAAAAAAAGAGAAATAATCAAAGCAGCGTATCGCTTTCATTACTGCTGGGCGAAACCACTGAACATTTCACGGTGTAACCATGATTGCCTCAGGAGCTTCGCCCAAGCTCTTCATCATTCACCCGTGGATATGCTGTAAATTTTTTAGGCTTGTGCCTCAGTTTCAAACATGATCACGTATGTTAGTGTTATTCGGCAAGGGTGAAGAAACATTTGCTTAATTTTTTTTTCTCATTCCCTTTTAAACTACCTATAAATGTACCTAGGAACACATCATCAATGGGTATATCCGGGAACCGGAGCATGACATGCGACGCGCACACTCCTCTGTCGTCAGGCCTAGCCCTAGAACATCTGCGCTGTTAAAATGAATCGAAGCAGGAGAGAAAACAAGTCCGGCACCGAACCCACAGCCTTTGCTTTACGCGCGCGATGATCTACAAGCTGAGCTACGGTGGTTGTCGTTTATGTAACACAGTGAGTGCCAGCGAGCGCCACAGGTTGCATATACTGAAATAAGTAAAAAAATGGACAGGGGACCGACAACTTCTGTAGCTCATTTGTTAGAGCATCGCAAGCGTGGTGCGAAGTCTCTGTTTTCGGTGCCTGCCGCCGGCGATTTTTTTCTAATTATTGCGATAGCAATTATATGAACACTCTCGGCGGGTTTCGCCGCCGCCGTCGCTGTCATGTTCCGCATATGTATATGTATGTACAGAGTCGTCCACATTTAAGCTGAACACCTCATTAGTATTCAAGACCTCATTGAAGGTGTTGTTTAATACATAAGTCGGAAAATCATTACTCTGTTTGTCGACACCATGATTAGACGTTCTATAACGGGCATTGCACTCGTGAAGTATAAGAAACGTTCTAGTTTTACCGGTTTGAATACTAATGAGGTGTTCAGCTTAGATGTGGTCGACCCTGTACATATATAAAAAAGCCACAAAGAAAAATAAATCAGAAGAAAAAAATTATGATGCACGCGACCCGGATTCGAACCTGTGAGCCGTCACGCCACAGCGCGCAGCGTTAAACAACTCTACCACATGCGTTCTCCAGCATACTAAATGCGAGCTATTTGTATACACCATTTACCGGTGGCGGTGCGCAGAGCTCTGAGGTGCTTCAACGTCTTCACCCGTGAGATGGCGCGAAGGGCGCGCTTTAAATGTTGTCGTCCCCAACGCTCCTAGATTTCTTTCAGTTTAACATCTGCACTTGAGACGCGCACTAAAAAGTGGCCCATTTCTATATCCACTCGCGATGTGGAATGACAACGGAACAATGCGTCGAACGCCACCGCGCGGCAGGAAACGCAGACTGGGGTCTCCACACGCCTAACGTTAAAACAACGCCTCCGAGCCGCTGGTTCCGACGTGGGGTGGGAACAGATGTTACGCGATGCAGGCGGCGTACAGGACACGCAAATAATGATGTTCTTGTCACGATATGTCATTCATGTTCGTCATACAATCATTTCGTACTGCGGAAATTGTGGTATATTTATTATTTATGGCCAACCACGCGGCCACGAGAGCAGACATGCGGGTGCTTACATCTTGATTTACGTGACCTGCGTGTCGCAGTTTTCATGTTGTGACCTGTCATTTATGTTCGTCATACGCTAATGTCATGCTGTGCAATTTTGTTAACAAGTAAGTTAACGAAATTGCTTCGAGAGCACAAAGACGGTGGTAATAAACTGTAGAAGACACGCAAATTCGGCGAGTTGGTGAGCTTCCATGGTAAAAATATAAAACAGCGCTTTCATAAACACAAGACGAAGGAAGGAGAGATGCACACGGCGCTGAACTTGCAACTGGTTGAATGAAAAAACGACACGTACTTTTCAAGGCGAGCGCGCATGCTCATTGTCAAAGATGATTCACTTTTCAAACCGTAAGGCAAAGCCTCGTGTGAGCTCCCTGGTCACCCCTGGTTAACAGGCCCATTTCCTTCGAAGATAACGCCAGGGAAGGTTGGCTAACTTCATGCGCCGCCTTCATGCTTGACAGGTCCTGTGACCACCAGGTTGAGGAGAGTTTTTCTTGTCAATTAGCACGTTTGAAGCTGGCAGGTTTCCCGGAAACTGTACTGACCAGCATCGCAGAAAGCCTCCTTTCTAGCTTTAAGAACAGGGTCTCAACAGCTGTGCAATCACCGACACACCCCCAGCAACCAGTTGCAGTCATTCCGTATGTGCACCAGGTGGCACATAATCTTAAAAAGGTGGTCAGTAGGGCTGGGGTAAGGTTGTTATTCTCTGCCAAAAATAAACTTGGTAGCCTGTGTCAGCAGGTAAACAGAGAAACCAAGACGGAAAGCTGTAGTAAGAAGCACCGGCAAAAGTTTGTTGAATGTTGCGATTCTTTTGTGTACAAGATTCCTCTTTCCTGCGGGCGGTACTATGTTGGTCAAACTGGCCGGTGTGCTAATGACCGCTTGCGCGAGCACGCGAACAAGGTCTCTAAACAAGCAAAAGACAGTCAACTGTCCATTCATTGCAATGAATGCGGCTGCCAGCCATCTTTTAAAGATGCGAGTTTCCTATCAAAGTACTATGACGAACGTGCGCGTCTCGTTTCTGAATCGTATCGCATTTGTAAAGGCGGCGAGGCATGTGTTAGCCTCCCCTCGATTTCACTGCTTCCGAAGGAGATATCGTTTCTGTCGAGTTAAGATTTTCTTGCCTTTGCGCAGGCTGACCGGGCTTTTTCTGCTTTTTTGTTATGCTTTCTTTAGTCATGCTGGAGTATAAATATGCGGACTGGTGGAATAAAGCACATTTGGTTGATAGTCAGCGCCGTGTTTGTGCCCTTTCTTTGTCCCGTCTCGTAGCGCTGTTTTCTACTTGAAGTTTGCCTTACGGTTTGAAAAGTGAATCATCTTTGACAATGAGCATGCGCGCTCGCCTTGAAAAGTACGTGTCGTTTTTTCATTCAACCAGTTGCAAGTTCAGCGCCGTGTGCGTCTCTTCTTCCTTCTTGTGTTTAAGAAAGCGCTGTTTTATGTTTTTACCTTGGTGGCAATAAGCCGGCTCGTCGGGCACCAATGCATTGTACGCCACGGCGCGGCGCTAGAAGCAAAGGGGTCACTCCACGCATCGCAGTTTCTTAAAAAAAAAAGAAAAAATACCTGAGAGCGTTGGGTTGTGCACATTCGACACTTGCAGCGCGCTGCTCAAACACAAGGAACAACTCTGACAGTTGTTAGTTCGCGCTCGTCCTGTGTACACCTGTGCGTTCTTTTCGAACGTCTGTCTTTGTGTTTGAGCACCGCGCTGCAAGTCTCGAGCTGTGAGAGTTGTTAGTTTGCGCTCATCCTGTGCGTGTTCTTTGCGTGCGTCCTTTCTGCTTGAGCGGCGCGCTTAAAGTTTCGAGCTGCTTGCCGTTCTCCGCGTGACATTCCAATTTGTTGCTATCGCTTTCATTGCTTCGCCCTTGCGGCGAAACTCTGACTTTTTCCTTCCTACAACATAAGTCATTTTCCTGTATCTCTGAACTACTGCGTTTCAATTAAAAACCACAAGTAAGATTCCCGATATTCTCCTCGTCTTCATAATCTATTGGTTTCTCATGAATGGGTGTAACAAAAAAATGATGGCTGATCCCTCCTTCATAGGAATCGGTATAACACGAAAGTGAAACGTGTCGTCACGCAAGTAGTTTATTGTTTATAGTGCATTGGTTTATGAAAGCTTGTACAATGTCTACTGTTGTTTTGCAGATATGGCATCGCTTGATGTGGACGCATCGCGCTCACGTTGACGCCTTGTGGCACAGCTCCGTACCGACACAAACTCCAATCTTCATGATTGAACCCTTGCCGTAGCTGAAGTTCTTAACATATACGTGGACACCGCATATGGTGAATCCCGCGCAAAGATGGCATCCACAAGCACCTAATAAACACTAAAGTGGTTGCTTGGGCGAGTTGGTACGGCATACTTCACATAAAAAACAGCGCTAAAAACGGCGGACAAGAGAAAGAAGGGCACAGACGGCGGCGCTGACTTACGACAAGATTTATTTGCCCGCACCGCACAATATATACTTACCACAAGCGTCCAGCAACACCGGCAACGAACAGTCCAAGAAAGACGCGAGCATCATCGGCCCACCTGACGCATGGCCAGCGCTGCCGACGGTGGACACGCCAACAGAGCCACAGCGTCACTCGTCTAAAATCACTTCCGAACGACAGTGCGGGGATAGTCGAGATAAGGAGATCGTAACCATGGTAAAGGCCCTCATGAATACGATTCGTGCGCTCCTAACTAGCACCAACACTCCGGCGGCTAAGAGTGCACTTCAAATATTGGATTCACTAAACCCGGTGCTGTCAAGCCTGGAAAAGCACCATGGCTCCTCCTCTGCAAGCCTTCCGTAAAGATGTCAAAGAAGCATCGATTTTCCAATGGAATGCCCGAGGCCTCAAACCCCGCATATCGAATATTCGACCGTTTGTGTTCAAGAACCAATTCCCCATTATCGTCATTTGCGAGCCACGCCTTCACAATGCAATACGGTTATCTAGGCACGAAGCCTTCAAGTCGGCCTCTTGCAACGAGCAGAGTAAAGTCATCGTTTATATCAGATGCGAGCTTACCTATATCGAACACCCAGTAACACCTGATGATAACAACCAGTATGTCTGCCTGACAGTAAAACGCAGGGACTTCACTTTCACTCTAGTAGGTGTATATATTTCACCTTCAAGCAGTTTTGACTCAGCAAGACTAAGCGCAATTTTATCAGCGACTCCTGGACCGTGGATTATTACCGGTGATTTCAACGCTCACCACCCACTATGGGGAAGTCTGAAGATGGATCGTCGTGGAAGACAAGTTGTCTCCTTTGCGTCGGATCAAGAGCTGCGCTGCGTAAACGACGGCAGTCCTACGTTTCTACGGGGATCGACATACAGCAGCTGCCTCGACCTCACGTTTGTGTCACGAAGCCTCACTCACAAGGTGCAGTGGTTGGCAGATAATGAGACCCATGGGAGTGACCACATTCCGACCTATTTAAAAATCAAGGCCCTGAGCAAATTACAATATTTCACCGCTACGCCTCGCATCGACTGGCCAAAGTTCAGGTCGCTAACAGAAGAGCGGTGTCAGAAAAATGAAGCTTGTCCTCTCGAAAATCTGGAGGGTATGATCAGAGATGCTGCTCACGAAGCTACTTATAATTTTGAACCTTCATCGAAATTTTGCGAGTATGAAGCGGAATTGGAGCGGCTGAGAGCTATCCGTCGCCGTGCCGAACGGCGCTATAGGCGCACAAAATCCATTTACGACTTGAGGGAGGCAAGACGTCTGCAGAAGAAGATTCGGCGTCGGATCAACTCACTCCAGTCATTCAGGTGGAAATCTCTGTGCGAGTCGCTTGATCCACACAAGCCTCTATCGCAAATATGGAGGATTGTTCGCGGCCTACGAACATCGCCGCACCAACATCGCCCCTTCAAATGCCTTGCTCTCCACCAAGGTCGCCGCGAAATTGAAGTCGCAGAAGATTTCTGCGTGACGGTTGCCGGTCAGGTGTCTGCGTCCACCACGCGTTGCCTAGGAAGCGCGCCAGGTTCAAAAGATTCAAGAATGAATAATCTGTTCTCTCCAGAGGAACTTCAGGCAGCCTTGACTGCATGCAAACGATCTTCATCACCTGGACCTGATGGGGTCACTTATCTGGCACTTTGCAAGCTCGGTCAAGCAGCTCGGCGTGCCCTTCTGGCCGTGTACAATGACTCATGGTGCAACGGACTGGTCCCTTCTTCGTGGAAATCCAGCCGCCTCGTTCCTCTGCTTAAGCCAGGTAAATCTCCTCTAGACTTGACCTCATATCGCCCCATCGCACTTGCCAGCTGTTTTGGAAAAGTGATGGAGAGGATGATATTGACTCGCCTAGAGTGGTACCTGGAGCACTATAAGATATACCCTGAGGCTATGACCGGCTTTCGGCATCGACGGTTGTCCATCGATAACGTTATCCACCTGGTTTTGTCGGTGCAACAGCAAAAGAACCTAAAAAGATTAACTGCGGCGATGTTCTTGGACGTGAAAGGCGCCTACGACAACGTATCGCATGAAGCCATTCTGGATGTCTTGGGAAGTATTGGATTAGGGGGCCGTGTTTACCAATGGATTGACAGTTGTTTGAAGGCCAGGACCGTCTTTGTACAGACTGAAGGTGGTCCAACCACGCACCATTACACCTGTCGCGGCGTTGCCTCAAGGTGGAGTTCTGAGCCACACACTTTTTAACTTAGCGCTTCTCGGCCTGGTTGACGCACTTCCACGGTCTGTTCATCTATCAATATATGCCGATGACATCTGCATCTGGGCTTCGGGGGTGACACGTCTTCACGTGCGTGCCAGGCTTCAGAGAGCGGCTACACTGACGACAAAGTACCTTCAAGGACGGGGGCTGGAGCTGTCATCAGAAAAGTGCTCACTTGTTGCCTTCACGCGCAAGGCGATGGGCCCGTATGTAATTAAAATCAACGGCCATGCTATCACTTATGAGAAGATCCACCGCTTTCTGGGGGTCATAATCGATCGCGACCTGTCCGGGAGCCCTCACATCGCCTAGATGAAGAAGAAACTGACCACGATCACCCACGTCTTAACGTTTCTTGCTGGAAAATCGTGGGGTGCATCTGTGCGAGCGATGCTTCAACTTCTGTTCCTCGGTTTCATGCGCTACAGCCTACCTGTGCTTTGTAAAACCCGAAAAACGAACGTACGTGTCCTCCAGTCGCTTCAAGTTCAAGCACTGAAAATATGCCTTGGCCTTCCGAGATGCACATCTACAGCAGCGACTATCGTCATCGCGCGTGAACATCCAATCACTACATACATACGCGTCGATGCTTTGAGAATGCACATCAGACATTTTGCTCGGATTCCGTCGCACCACCTCGCCTCACTTCCTACATCTAGGCCGCACTCTGCGTTCAGCGGTACTGTAGCATCACATCGAGCAGTGATTCCCTCGACCTTCACGCATGCAGAAAGACCGCCGTTACCATTGTGCTGCCTACACCCACTCGAAGCCCTCCTCACCATTCCCGGAATCCAAAAGAAGAAACAGTCGTCATATTTAGCCCTACAACCAGCCACACTACTGTACCTGCATGAGAAACACAGCGGACGCCTTCACATTTACACGGACGGTTCTGTCTCTTCTGCAAGCTCAGCAGGGGCAGTATTTATTCCCGCGAAGTCAATCACCATAAAATTCAAAACAACGCATTTGACATCATCAACGACCGCGGAACTCGCCGCCATCCGTGCAGCACTATAATTTGTAATTGAAGAACCTTCACTAGCTTGGTCCATCTCTGACTCCAAGGCAGCTTTTCAATGTCCTATGTCGCCATTTCGTTATGGACCCAATGAGCAGTTAGTCGCTGCTATAAGGCTCCTTCACCACCATGCAGTCGAGAAACAATACAACATAGCGTATCAGTGGATACCGGCTCATTGTGGTATATACGGTAACGACCGTGCGGATGAGGCCGCCTGATCTGCACATGACAGTGACCACTACGCAGATATACCGTTCTCCAGAACCGACGCAGCTACAAGACTTCGTTCGCTGGCACGTGAACTCACACTTGCCCAGTGGAACTCGGCTGAATTCACCAACGCTCGTCTGCACAGCTTGGATCCCAATCTCCAGCTCCGTCTACCGTCAGGAATATCGCGAGCTGAGGAGACGCTTCTGTGCCGCCTGTGGCTTGGCGTGGCCTTCACGAATGCCTACTCCTGTCTGATTGGAATGGCCAACAACTCCACATGCAATTACTGCAGCTGCGAAGAAACGATCTCCCATCTTCTGTGTGAGTGTCCCCGTTTCAGTGCGCCAAGACAAGAACTTTCCAATGCGCTAGATAAACTTGATAATCGCCCTTTGTCGGAACAAAGGGTTTTGGGACCCTGGCCGAGTCCATCGTCAGCGCAGAAGGCTTTAAAAGCATTATTACGCTTCTTGCGGACAACTGGTCTTAGAGACAGACTCTAAGTAGTGACATATTCTCGTTTCCTTTTTTCTCCTCTCGTTTTCCTTTTCCTTTTCTTGCTCTCCTTTTTTTCTAACATCTCTCTTCTATTATCTTTTATCCCCCTTACCCCTTCCCCCAGCACAGGGTAGCCAGCCGGTCTAAGAACTGGCTAACCTCCCTGTCTTTCCACTTGTTTCTTCCTTCCTTCCTGTGCAGTATCTGACAAATATAGGAAGAACAATAAAAAGATAAAAACAGTGAATAACCTATAAGACATAATCATCGTGATAGCACGCTGTGAGCCTCACTGGTACAAGCGTTCTGAAGAAAATCAATTTCTTTTTGTGATAAGGCAATTGAAGGCCTGCTGACACACGCATCGGCCAGCCTAGCCATTTCCGCAGCCTCGTAAATTTCGCGTATCATCTGTTCCCGGTGATGCTTAACCACTGCACAATGCTGGAAGTCGGGAGAACAGCCGCAGTCTCGGCAATGAACGGCGAGGTGGCCCCAACCCGTTGAGATACATTGTGAGCGTGCTCTTTCAGCCGCTCATTTAAACATCGGCCCGTTTGGCCGATGTACCATTTGCCACAGGACAAGGGTAGAGAATATACCACCCCTTCAATGCATGGAACGAACGTGTTCCGATGCCTGGTCTGGCATGCTCGCTCTCCCCTGGAACCAGGATTCACGGCCTTGCACAATCTAGCCAGCCTTTCTGGGGCCGAAAAAACCTAGTCAACTTCGCACCTGCTGGCCACTTTTTTGAGGTTGTGAGTGAGGCCGTGGATATAGGGAATAACGACAAAGTTTCGTTTGTCCCGTCCCTTTTCGTTTGCACGGGTGCGAGCACTAGTCTCTGTGCTCATTCTGATTTCCCTGAGCAGACGCTCAGCAACGGCGGTCAAGACATACATCGGGGAACCAGCCTCAGTGAGGCGTTCAGTTTGCTGACTAAAGCTGCACCGAATGGTGTGATGGCAAGATTTTCGCAGTGCGTGTGTGTAGCAAGTCTTCGCAAGAGCGCGCTTCACCACTTTTGAGTGTGCCGATTCAAAAGGAAGGATTGGCTTCTTCGCGCGCGGTTCATATGCCCAACACACGTGGGTAGGTCTTAGCGTTCCGGAACTTCATGAGTCAAACCAAGCTGAGAGAGGCACTTACTAAAAGCTTCTAAAATACCAGTCAAGGAGGCTGCGACCGATGAGGCTTCAGCTTGAAACAACACGAGGAAATCGCCAACATAGCGGAATACTTTCTTAACATTTGTGCTTTCTAAGCGTTCCTGAATGGCAAGATCAAGGATTGCTAAGAATAAATCACTTAAAATGGGTGCAAGGCATGATCCAATGCATACCCCTTGACGTTGCAAATAAATATGACCATCCCACGCTGCAAATGTCGACCTAAGGTACTTATGAAGCAGTTCCATGAACCCTTCAACCGCATTCTGATAAGTCACAATGCCAAAGCTGTCAATGCACTCGCGAATGCAAACTAGAAGCTCATTGTGTGGCAAAGAATAGTACAAATCTTTAATATCAACAGAGAATGCCTGGTAGCCAGAAAAGTTATCTTTCAGCGCGGAAATTACATCATCGGAACTCTTAGCTACGAACGGATCGTCAATATTTAATAGCTTCAGTTTACCCTGAGGAAATTGTGCCAGCGGTTTCTGCCACGAGTTAGCCTCCGAAACTATTACACGGAAAGGATAGTTAACCTTGTGCGTTTTTGCGTTAAAGAAAATTTCTATGCTCAGATTTTTCCCACCATCAATCTTTTTTACCAAACCATCAAGATTCAGCCTTTTAAAAAGACTTTTTGCCTCGGTTTTAACCTTCGGAAGCGACACATTAACTTGGGGCTCAAAAACAGACAAAATATCTTCACTCGCTTTGTTCTTATAGAGTTCATTCGGAATAATAACAAAACCTCCCTACTTATCTGCTGCTACCAAAGACAATGACTTTTTTTTCAAGAAGGATTTTACTTGCTTGACAGGAACCCTGCTTAGGCCTGCTCTGTGGTTGCAAAGAATGTCCAAACCCTCGGAAACACACCTCTCGGCACAGTCAGTAGGTGCCTTCCTTGAAATGCTGCGGAGAAGACCCAGAAGTTCCGCCAAGACTTGCAACACACACGCACTGCGAAGGTCTTGCCATCACATCATTCGGTGCAGCTTTAGTCAGCAAACTGAACGCCTCACTGAGGCTGGTTCCCCGATGTATGTCTTGACCGCCGTTGCTGAGCGTCTGCTCAGGGAAATCAGAATGAGCACAGAGACTAGTGCTCGCACCCGTGCAAACGAAAAGGGACGGGACAAACGAAACTTTGTCGTTATTCCCTATATCCACGGCCTCACTCACAACCTCAAAAAAGTGGCCAGCAGGTGCGAAGTTGACTAGGTTTTTTCGGCCCCAGAAAGGCTGGCTAGATTGTGCAAGGCCGTGAATCCTGGTTCCAGGGGAGAGCGAGCATGCCAGACCAGGCATCGGAACACGTTCGTTCCATGCATTGAAGGGGTGGTATATTCTCTACCCTTGTCCTGTGGCAAATGGTACATCGGCCAAACGGGCCGATGTTTAAATGAGCGGCTGAAAGAGCACGCTCACAATGTATCTCAACGGGTTGGGGCCACCTCGCCGTTCATTGCCGAGACTGCGGCTGTTCTCCCGACTTCCAGCATTGTGCAGTGGTTAAGCATCACCGGGAACAGATGATACGCGAAATTTACGAGGCTGCGGAAATGGCTAGGCTGGCCGATGCGTGTGTCAGCAGGCCTTCAATTGCCTTATCACAAAAAGAAATTGATTTTCTTCAGAACGCTTGTACCAGTGAGGCTCATAGCGTGCTATCACGATGATTATGTCTTATAGGTTATTCAGTGTTTTTATCGTTTTATTGTTCTTCCTATATTTGTCAGATACTGCACAAGTATATATTGCGCGGTGCGGGTAAATAAATCTTGTCGTAAGTCAGCGCCGCCGTCTGTGTACTTCTTTCTCTTGTCCGCCGTTTTTTAGCGCTGTTTTTTATGTGAAATAAACACTAATGCTCGATGTTCACTCCTTAAAAGTGTCATAAAATGCGAAGAGAAACGCTACAGGCGCCGTGTCTTCCCTCTAGCCTGGCCATTACTTCTCACAGGGCGAGCGGGGAACGCGGTGCTACACCCAGGCGAGCATCGGAGAGCTATTTGTCGATATGGATGGATGCTAGGAGCGAGGCTTGCGCTGAAGCCGCCACCTCGCGGTTTGTTAAAGTGTTGGCGAAATTAAACATGTATTGGAAACGCGCTGAATGGGGCGATCGTTGCAACGGCGCGTTTTTTTCGAGCCTGGTGGTAGGGATGTCACCGCCCCGTTATATAAAGGGGACTCTCATAGCATCCATCCATCCATCCATCCATCCATCCATCCATCCAAGAGCACTGTGAGACGAAAGTGTGAAAGATAAAAGGCGCGTTCATGTAGTCTTCGTAATGTGTTTGGTGGTAGCTCAGTGGGCTAAACGTCCGCCAGCCATCGTCATGCATGGAGGAAGGAAAAACTAAGGAGAGGCCCTATCGTATCCCAATGTATTGCGAAAAGTGTGGCGGAAGTGACGTCATATTTATGGGGCAAACAAAACAGCAGACGCCCCGCGGCGTGCTCTCCGCGGTGGTTCGGTTCTGCTCGGATGTGTAGTCCCGGCGTAAACTTAGCGCGTATTGTGCGCTTCGCACGCAGTAAAATGTTGCAAAAAGACGTTTACCAGGCTGTTCGTGCGTGGCAGGCCCGAGCGCTGTGGGCTGAAATTCTTCGTGGAGCGTTTTTGCGCAACAGTACAGAAAGTACCGGTACGTGCCGTGATCAAAAACATTCAGCCCCTGCCTCATCGTATTCGAACTCACCTAGCAGTGACTGACGCGTTCTGCTGGGCGTTAGGCCATTCTTTTCCTTTCCCGTAGCCCGATTTCCAGATCTATTGCCCAATTAGCGGTTCTTTGCTCGTGTATAGGGAGTGAGCGCAGTAGCTATTCGGCGCAACGCTAACCTATAGTTGACGTAACTTCACGTCGAAAAGAGGACACCGCTGTATTGTATACGCGATCGTGCACGTAAAGTTTGTAATTCCAGTGCGCACAACACAAGCACGTAGTGAGCGCACACCGCACAATACATACATCACGTAGTCCGATAACAACAACAAAAGTTTATTGCCCTTTCGTTTGAACGACACAGCCTCTAAAACGTACGATGCCTTCAGCGCATGGTATGTACGGCGCGTCAGACGCTAAAAACAAAATTTCACGTGCGCTCCGAGTTGACACAACGAGTAAGAAGCAACAGAGCGCGCATCCGAGAGCTCCGCATGCAAATACCATGCCTTAGTGATCAGTGATGGAGCGAACGTATACGTACACAGGAAAAGTGACACCCGGTACTGTCCGCAGCACGCGTGAATCGACTGCGCCGCTTGCACGGCGGAAAACAAACAAAAAAAAAATGCTGCAAACGTTTCGCGACTCTCTCGATGCGCGCATGCGCTTGCAAACGACGCGGCGGAAATCGCGAAATGTTTCGCTGCTCTTTCGCTAGGAGGCAATGCGGGCGTTCGCGATGCGGAGGCTTCACGAATGTGACATCAGGGCCTCTCCTTGGTTTTTCCTTCCTCCATGTCGTCACGGACCGAGAGATCATTGGTTCGATTCACGCGTCAAGGGAACCTTTGCCTATATTTTTTTGCTTTGCCATCTGATGGCGTTCATTTTGCTGACGTACTTCCGTGACGGAAATACGTCATGAAAGTCTTGGTGGACCCTGGCATGAAACACTTTCGTGTTAAAAAAATACAAGAGCCCTTCTCCTGTCGGCAAAATGGGGGCAAGCGAAGCTTGTCGTCCTTTTTCTTCCTGCATGCCAGAAATTGGACCGTCACCACGTGCTTAGCAGCGCAGCACTTGAGTTGCTATACAGACAACAACGACGGTCATGCGTTCATATCCAGACAACAATGAAATCTGGCAACGTGAGGTCACAAGTCAGCTCGGTAAAAAGATCAGATTGCCATATCAGAAGCGGCTGATCACCGACAAGCCGGCGATCCAGGGAGCATCAATTATTGGAACACGGCGCGTACGAACTTTAATACGCACGTGACCTTCGAGGGCCGCATTTCTGTACGCTCGCCGGTGCTGGATTTTCGTGCACGTCGCTGCCGCCACCGAAGTCTGAGACTCAAAGCAAGCTTCGCTTTGGAGAAGAAAAAAAAATAGTCAGTTCCACTGCAAGGGCGAAGCAATGAATGCGACAGCAACACATTGTTATGATATACGAAGTTAGGCTCGTGGTAGCAACATTATTTCAAAATCCGGCAAATTCGTTACGTGGGCATAGGCCGCCCCCGAGGAGGACCGGAGACCCTGTCTCCTCGCCGCCTCACGGGCTTGCTGGATGGCCCACAACTGATCTTGCAGGATTGAGCTGCGCAGCGCGACCGTCCACCGCGCTGCAGCTTCATCTGGGGAGACTGCATGTTCTTCGCCTATAACCGCGCATTCCCAGAGAATATGCCAAAGAGATGCATGACTCCAGCCGCATAATTTGCAGTTATCGTCTGAATAGACGTCTGGGTATATCCTCCTGAGGTGAACGGGGTTGGGGAAGGTCTGGGTTTGTAATTGCCTCCAATCTACCGATTGGGCCCTGTCGAGCTTGGGGCTTGGGGGTGGATAAATACACCGTGGATTTTTTATAAAATTTTGTAATGTCACAGTATCTAGTTAGGCTGGCAGCTAACTCTTTTGGACCCGATCTCGCGTAACTCTGCAAAACGCTGGTGCTAGAAATACGGCCGCTCCAGGGAGAGATGCTTTTTCCGCACAGTGTCTTCGCGTTGAGAGCGCAGCACGTAGAAGGGTATATGAGCCGCCCGCTGATGACTGCCGAGATGGCGCGCGCGCCAGCGTTCGCGACTACGCCCTTAGAATCAAAGTTCAAAGTTGCAGCTCGAGCTACACGCCCCCCCCCCCCCCGCACATCGCGTTTTTTCATGCTCGTTCAAGACGGGCGGGGCGTTTCCTCTCTGCTTCGACGGCAGGCCTCCCGAGCGGGGTGATGTTATCGCATGCGCCCTCCGAGCGACGAAGATGGGCCGGCTCGTTTGATGTCTGTTTCAGCCGGGTTCGTCGCTCCCGCTCGTTTTCCCGCGGTAGAACATACGATACGCGGGGTGATATTATCAATTTGGACTTTATACGGGACATGACGGCGATGGCAAAAATCCTTTGATAGTGGCCTTACAATTGCTATCGCAATAAAGAAAAACGAACGCCTCGAGTCTTTCGTTCATTTCACTAAAAGATCGCGCCTATCTTACGCTACCTTTTATCAAGCGAAGCTTGTATTGGCTCACTTTTGCCGGGGGTCGGTGTCCGTGGAAAAAAAAACAAGGCTGCGCCGGTGCTTCATTCAGATGATTCTCAATGCGCAGCTGATGAAACACGTGACGGGCGCACCCAATCAGAGCCGGGTGCTCACCGGGGAAAGGGAAAGAAAGGGGCTAGCGCGCGTTGCGCCGGTTCTCGCCAGTTCACGTACGGTAAACGGGTGCAAAAACCCGCGCGTGGTCGTTTCCGCAGCGGAACGGGCTGATTTCGATGAGCAACCCAGACAACGCGAGCGGGAGCGGACGCGTGGCGTGCGGACCTGGCGTTGAGGGCTGCCGAAACAGAGACTCGTCGACAGCATAGAACAGCGGATCCTGAGTTAAAGGAGCCCGTCGCTGAAACGGTACCAGACCCACCATGGCTTCCAATACAACGTCGAGTGGCGCCACTGCTGTTATCGCAACTGGGAATGTCCACGGCCACAACACTGCCGCCCCCGCTTCTGCGCACGCGCAGAACTTTCGGATTGCTCTTGGGGTGTGTCACAATGTAACTATTGCTGACTAGCAGTGCTCGAGCCGAATGAGGAGCGCATTCGCGCACGTGTCCTTGCCGCCGCCAAATCCGATGACAAACCACCTTCGCGGGCAGCGTCTGCACCCAGTGACGCATAGCATGGCCGCGCGAGCGTCGCTCCTGAACTTGACGTTGGGTTCCCTATAGTCACGCTGGCTGCCGTCTTTACAGTTGTGCAATGGCTGTGAATTTTTTTTTCTTGGGCCAATTCACTACCCAGTTTTGTCCCCAAGGTTTCTACGGCAGCCATGTTTGAATGATGGCCTGCGCAAACTGTGACAATATATGCTAATGACATTGTGACTAACCCGATGTGTGCCGACATTAAAAGCAGAACTCTTTTTGGCCGCCTTATTGGCGTTTCCTGTCATTGGCTTTCCCAGTCAAATCAAGGCGTATTACCTACCACTCCTGCCTGATGAGGTTCATCAATGAACACGAAATGGGCGTGCGCTCCATGAAAGCAGCCTCCATTGTCAAGACTCGTGGTCGTCCTTGTGCCGAGCTCTTCAGAGTTGCTCACTGTGCGTGACAGCGATTTGCTTTGCTCACTTATTCGGCACCACATTGCGCGGCTCGAATAATGGGCTTGTGTGCACCCCCACGGTTTTTCGCGTGTGTTGGCGTTATGGAAATTATAGATAGCGACTTTTGATGATAACCCCGGAGGTTTATCACCTGGCTTGCTACTCGAGGTGTCGGGTGGTGACTATGCTGTGTACAATGACGACATATGCACAGAAATAATACGTAGTCATACACACACAGCAGTAATTCATAATGTTTTCTTCAGGCATGCAGTTCCGAAGAACACCAACAGCGCTTGCGTGTCCCGTATCGCACAGGCGCTGCATTGCACGAGTCGAGGAGGCTCCAGCCGCAGCACCTCCTGTCTGCCTTACTGTAAACATAAAACAGCTAAAACTTCATTCTTACGAAACCCGATTTTACGAGCTTTCCTATCTAACCAGGAAGTTTTCATCCTCCGGCAAACGCCCATACGGTTCAATCAACTCGGGTTGATCATAGTCCAAGTTAACGAAAGTAAGTTGGCACCGAAACTGATTCAGCGATGTTTGTCCGGAAATGAAAGAGTAAAAATGCGATTATTTCATTCCACTTTTGACATGGACGGGTTTTTCTACGAGCATACGCTGTAACGCTGTCGAATTAAAACGTGTAGCCGCCCTAGTCGTGAACCTATAGTGAATTCCATTGGCGGATTCGGAGTGGCCGACGAACTCTACTCCAGAGCACTCCACTCCGTGGAGAGCATCCGAAGGAAATCTGCCAATGGAACACAAGCGCCTCGCCAGAGTAAACGGTAGGGGGCGCTAGCGTACACCTGCTTCGCAAGTGCCCAGCATTCCTCGCGGTTCGCGCTGTTTTCGCCTTCACGGGTGCGAGCGCAGAGAACGGGCGCGATCGGACAGCGTATTTCGTCGCACACGCGGTACGCCACGCTCTGCGCACGCGCGGGGAGCTTGTGACTTCCGGTCGAATCCGCCGCTTTTCGCGGAGTAGAGAGAGCTGCTCCGTGGAGTGAATCTGGCGCCGGAGCTGCTCCAGATCTGCCAATGAAACATACAGGGAGCACTCTCAATCCGCCAAAGGAACAGACTTGCTCCGAATGGAGCAGAAAATTTTCAAAACTTAATTAGAGCGCAACCACACGACACATTCACACACCCACACACCCAGCTGTGCGTGGTTGATGTCTGGGTGTGTGGGTGTGTGAATGTGTCGTGTGGTTGCGCTCTAATTAATTTTTGAAAATGATCTACCAACTAGCCCAACAACAAGTTCTTTTGGAGCAGAAAAACTGCTACCGGAAGTGCTCCGAATCTGCCAATAGAATTCACCATTAGTTTCATTGTTTGCGACGCCGCCTTCATGCACGGAACAACCAACTCAACAGTCGGCTACGCTCTTCCGTACCGCATGGTGCTAGGGGCGGCGATGCTTTTTTGTCGCTGTAAATGCCCCCACAGGAACACTAGGGTCGCTGCTTTGGTCGTTCATGCGAAAAAAAGTCACAGTTTCACCTCAAGGGCGATGCAATGAATGCGATAGCAACAAATTGCAATGTCACAGGAAGAACGGCAAGCAGCTAGAAATTTGCCGCGCGCTGCTCAAGTACAAAGGACGCAGGAAAAGAAAACACAAGGCGAGTGCGAACCAACAACTGTCACAGCTCGACACTTGCAGCGTGCTGCTCAAACACACAGAAGGAGGCAAGAAAAGAATGCACAGGAATACATAGAACGAGCGCGAACTGTCGCACGAAAGAACGTGGGCATGTTAGTAATCCATCTTAACACCTATAGCGCACAGAAGGGACAGGAACGCAAAATACGACACAAAGATAGCGCTGCGTCCACGTTGTATCTTTGTGTTCCTGTCCCTTCTGTGCGCTATAGGTGTTAAGAACTGTCACAGTTGTTACTTCAACTAGCCCCTACTTTGGCTCTTCTAGCTAGCAGATCACTTCTTTCGCAAACGTGGCCGCTGCAGCGAGCAAAGTAACCTTCGTGTAAAAGCTTTGCGGTGAAAGCACAAGACGTACAAAACTCCCCCTCGAGAGATAATCGACAGCTGACCACGCCCTGTATGTCAAAGTACAAGTCAAAGGCGCACATCCCAACTCCGGCGAAACACCTAGACAGTTTTTGAATTGGGGACCCAAGAAATTTGCGAGCCGCCAGTACGCGCAGAACGCAAGCCACTCTTAGTCTCTTGCGTTCGCGTTATCCCAAGACCCTGCAGCGCCTTCCTTTGGGCGGCAAACAAAACCACAGAGCGCGCGACCTCAAGAGAAGCAAATAAAGACGACGCTTGGCAGTGGCAGGTGAAGCCACTGCTCGCGTTCCCTGCAGGCGTCGATTCTGGTCACTCAGATAAAACTTCATTTGACTCTAGTTGGTACATATTCCTGAGGCGAAAGTTACAGCGCAAACGCACTTTTTTGTCCTTCTTACTTCCTTACTTCATTCTCCCTGCACCAATCCGAATATGATTTCATGTCTTCGCATCCTTGTTACACGCTTTGATTTAGAGCTGTTGTTGTGTGCGCATATGCGGTAAGTTTGCTTTGGGCTTACATTTGCATTGGCGTATGAAAGAATGAAGCAGTTGTTAGTCAGCGCTTGTGTCATACGTTTCTTTTCTTCGTGAGTGTCTTGTGCGTTTGCGCTGTAATTTTAGCCTCAGGATTCTGGTCGCGATGTAACATAGATACTGGGATTCTGGTTCACCTGTCTCGTTTCTTCCCTCCTGTGGCATAAATCTACAAGAGTCAAAGCGTTTCCACTAGCTCGTGCCACCACGAGCCACGGGACGCTCTTTTAAAGACGATAGTCTTTCTTGGGATACTTGAACGCAGAAATTTTGGTCTGTCTGTCTGTCTGTCTGTCTGTCTGTCTGTCTGTCTGTCTGTCTGTCTGTCTGTCTGTCTGTCTGTCTGTCTGTCTGTCTGTCTGTCTGTCTGTCTGTCTGTCAGGCGATTTAGACACCCGGCCAAAGTTTAAGCATTTGCTGAACGCCCAGCCATCTTGAACTGGTAGCTGCGTTCATACTTGTGAACACTGTCGATCAAAACGCAGATATTACGGATATCTGAGGCGCAACATCAATACGTAAGTATTGAGTGTGCCTTTACTAGAAAATACATATATACGTAATTCTAAAGACCCTAGTGTTTCTTAGGCTGCGCTAAAAATGCGATGCTATGAACGAAAAACCCTCTGCTGACGATATGGTGTTGCCACCTGGCAGTGGCCCTGGGAACAGCATCATGCGTGGCCGCGGATGAGACCGGGCTCATGCAGTACGGCCGGCAGAAGACTATCGTCTTTCGACGACATTTGCAGCGAAGCACGCAGATACGCGGCCAGTTTTTTCCGTAACCGACTGGCCACAAGTGGCGTAGCGGTACAACCCCAAAATGGAAAACTAAAAAAAAAATCGGCCACGAGAGCGAGTGGAATCGCCGCCTGGCGGCTACTGGCTGAAGTGCGCCTAGTATGGATTGCTCCCTGCGTCGTCTGCTAGCCACGTCGTGTTTGCATGTGCACGTATGTCATGTACACCCTCAAAGGATTGTGTGTTCCATTTTGTTAGCGCAAGTTTAAATTCCTTGTACGTATGCCTAACACGGTGTACAGAAGCATTTGGCCTTACTCGACTGCATATGCACTATAATAAGGCCAGTGAGTGCACCTTTCGAGAGTGCTGTCTATTATCGCCGTACCCTCCGTTCGCCACAATCATTTCAACGTGGGTGCCGCTTTCTGGTTCAATTACACCGTAAAGTGCACTTGCAATATTTCTAAGCATGAGGAGTGTTAAATAGTGTTTGAATGCAGTGTCTTAGCGATTCGGTGGTAAACGATAACGAGGCTCTAGGCCATGCACTTTCGCGTTGTTTTTAGGTGTGTAACTGCGGCACTGTCGTTTATCGGTTATGCGATGAGCTTTAGTTGCGCTTAAATGGTCGTGGTCCCACTTCACAGATGTATTTTTATCAAGTAAAGTCTGACACTTCGCTACTTAATAAACTGTCCCCTAAAGAAGCAGAAAATAGAATGACACGGAAGTGAGGACACGGAGTTGCAGTGCGCAACTTTAACTTGGGGCGAAATATACGGAGAAACACCTCTGTGCTTAGATTTAAGTACGCTTTCATGAACTCAGATGTTCATTAGTCCAGATGGCATGCCTGACATTTATGTCGTGTAATTTCACGCAAAACCTTATCTTTTTTTTTTACCTTATCTTTAGCGTTTGTGTGGCGTTATTCTAGATTGACCGAGGGAATGTGGTCATTATTCGTTTAAAAAAAAAAAAAACTTTGCTTGTCCCATAAAATAACCGGAGCTTCTTGCATCACTCTTATGCACGTAATCAATCGATGAAAGCTCTGTGCTCAACTTACCTCTTTATAGTGTTACTGGAGCAACAAGGACAAGGGCGTACGTGTTAAACATCTCCGTAATGCTAAAGCGCTGTCAACCACTTAGCTTTCCTGACTAAGCTTTTCAATAGGGGTGTGCGAATATATTCGAAAGTTTCGAATATTCGTCGAATATAACATTCGAAATATTCGTATGCGATTCGAAAATCGTGTATTCGAAAAGTTTCGAATACTCGATAACTTCGAATGTTCGAAAAATTCGAATATGCGATTCGATTATCATGCATAAAATAACTCGTCTTCCACATTTCTGCTGCGTTCGTATCGCTAAAAACGTTGCCGAGAGGAGCGATAAACATCGTAAGTACACGGAGGCACGATATCTGCCTGCGACGAGCGCCTCAATACGTATGATTTATTGCTGGTACATCTCCGACGTGCAGCGCTGTTGGCGATCATGTAACCGTACATTTTCAATATTATGCGGCCGTAACGTGCCGCACTACCACTCGTTCACTATGCGGCACCACTTCTGAAGGAAGACAGTGACCCATGTGACTGATGGCGGACTGTAGGCACCTTCAGATACCCCAGTCTGGCAAAGCTTTGCCCCATGTAACTCCCTATACCAGCCACTTCTGTTCCAAGCGAGCGTGTCTTTTCAGTGGCAGGGGGGGGGGGGGGGAGGGGGTTGTCTCTGTTACAAGGGAGCGCCTGCTGCCTGATCATGTGGAGCAACTCACATTTCTTCATGATAACATGTAGTCATTACTTTCATTGTGCCGTGATATTTGCTTGAGTTGTGATGTGCATTGTGCTAGCCTGGACATTGTGTTCTGGAGATAGCAGTGTATGTTGTGTTGCCAGTCAGGCTGTTAATGTCCTTTTTTTTTTCAAATAGCTACATGTTAAATAAAATATTGTTACTGTGGAGGCATTTTTTCTTTGATATTCGATATTCGATTCGATATTCGACGGTGGATATTCGTATTCGATTCGTATTCGAAAAATTTGATATTCGCACACCCCTACTTTTCAACTGTCGTACATGTCGTGGAGAACTAAATAAGAAAAGAAATGCGCATGCGTATTCGTGCGAACAGTGCTATTCAACTCATCGCACAGGTACACAAGCTTTCTTTCGTTCTTTTTTTGGTATCCAGCTGAGCGAGAAGTGAGTAGTTCAGTCACGCTACAGCAGTGCGTGGTAGGCGGAACACCAGTTAAACACATACAACTGAAACAACAAAAAACGCCATATAGTGCAAAAGCGCGGAGACTGTCACCCAGAACGAGCATCCTTTTCATTGGAAGATTGCACTTCTCTCACTTGTAATAGTAACCTTGGATGAGCTTCGTGCATCCATTCGTCAAAGATGAGCGTAGATATTACCAGTAAGCTGCAGTCGACACATTTTATTCGCCGACAGTCGGCTCAAACCGCTCACAATGAAGCACCGCTGTATACGCGCCGCCGACTGCCTATCCACACAGCCGTGGTGACGGTGCTGCCACCTATAGCCCGATCTCGCGGCAATAGCGTGGGTCGCCAGCGATGCGACGCAAACGCAGCGAGGGCAACGATGCAGCATGGCCCGCGTCTCGCATAATCTTAATTTCGCCACATGTGGCGTCCCGTGCGTTTCACCCAACGCCGTGTGCGCTTGTATTCTGCCGTTAGTATCCTGGGGAACGAATGAGGCATGGCGTATGTCTAAGGCCGCGAGCTACGGAGCGAGAGTTCGCATGTTTGAAACCTCGGTCGAGTGCTTCGGATTTTTTTTCTTCTGAAATATTTTTTTTAATTGTAGTTATTTATATATACATATATATACATATCCGGGACATGACGGTATGGTATGGCAAACTTTATTGAGGTCCTGCAGGGCCCGTCTGGACACGTAGCGGGCCGCTCCCACGTAGGGACCGCAAGGCCAAGCCTCTCGGCCGCATCGTGGGCCTGCTGGACAGCCCAGAGTTGTTCGGCCAGAAGGGGGCTACGGAAGGCCACATCCCACCTGGCCGAGTTATTATTATCGACTGTAGAGTGTGACAGGGCACACCGGCAGCGCATGTGTTCTAAAGTGGACATTTCTCCGCATGAGGGACGAGAACTGTCGGTATAAATATCGGGATAGATCGTGTGTAGAAGACACGGGTTAGGATATGTGTTCGTTTGCAAAATCCGAAGTGTGAGGTCCTGAGCTCTGTTGGGCCGCGGATGTGGAAGAGAGTAAATTCTGCGATCGAGGTAGAAATATTTTGTAATCTCGCTGTAGCTAGCAGGAGTGTCCCTGTTCTCGGTGGAGTCGTCTCCAACCTGTCCGGGGGTAGCGCGGTAGGTTAGGTCGCGCGCAGTCCCATGAGCCGACTCATTGAGGTTGGCGGGAACACCCTCCATCTGACCCTGATGTGTTGGGAACCAACAAATGAAGTGGTGTGTGATTTCCTTACCCTCGAGGAGCCGGAGCGCCTGCTTAGAAATAACACCTTTTTCAAATGCCCTGACTGCTGACCTCGAGTCGCTATAATTAGCGTCTCGCGTGTCATCAAGCAAGGCTAGTGCAATTGCCATTTGTTTCGCAATTTCTGAGTTCCTGGCCCGAACCGAGGCAGAATTGGTAATTTGTTGTTTAGAACCAATGCTTATAATTGAGAAGGTTTGGTGTCCTCTATAGGATGCAGCGTCCACAAAAATGACCTGTCGCTGATCACTGTATATTCGCTTAAGGATGGTAGCAGCTCTTGCTTTTCTTCTACCACGGTTATGATCGGGGTGCATGTTTCTAGGGATAGGCGCCACCGTAATGCTTTCGCCAACAGAATGAGGAATGCTGGAAAAGTCTCCTGCGATCACATCGGGGCAATGACCGAGATCCCGTAGGATGCATCTGCCCGCTTTGGTAGTAGTGAGACGAGCTAGTTGTGCGCGTTCCTGAGCTTCCGCAATCTCCTCTAGGGTGTTGTGAATGCCGAGCTGAAGTAAACGCTCTGTGTGAGCAAAACTCGGTATTCCAAGAACTCGCTCGGTGACTTTCCTAAGCAGTGTGTTCAGTTTGTCTCTCTCTGCCCGCTTCCATCGGTGCATGGCTGCTACGCACGTGATGTGGCAAGGTACAAAGGCATGCAATAAACGAAGGAGATTGTCCTCCTTGAGTTCACAATGTCGATTGTGGACTAATGTCGAATAAGATCAACGGCGTTATCTGTTCTGGCAATGAGCTTGGCTATAGTCTTACAGTTCGAGCCACCCGACCCAATGGTCATGCCGAATATAGTGATTGAATCAACTCTGGGTATGTGGCCGCCACTCTTAGTGGATAGCTTAATGTTGCTATTCGATATGTCGATATAAAAGGAGCTCGGATTTCGACGGAGAGAATCTAAGGCCTGAGGGTTCGAGATAGGCTTCGATGACGTCTACGGCTTCCTGAAGGGCACTCTCTACCTGACCATCGCTCCTCCGGTGCACCATATAGTGATGTCCTCAGCATACATCGTATGTCCGATGCCCTCAATTCTGAGAAGCTTTCTGCAAAGACCAATCATGGCAATGTTGAGTAATGAGGGTCAAATAACGGCACCCTATGGTGTACCTTTCCCTCCCCAGATCTAGTGGTTGTGATACAAGTTCAGCAACATTGAGAGTAGCTTTCCTGTCAGTGAGGAAGGACCTAACGTAGTTATAAAAGCGTTTGCCTAGATTAGCGGAAGATATTGAGGCTAAAATAGGCGAGTGAAGTATGTTATCAAAAGCTTTTTTCAAGATTGAGGCCTAGAATGGCTCGTGTGTAACTGGAGTTGCTATCAATAATCTGATGTTTAATTAATTTCATGGCGTCCTGTGTAGATAGACCTGCTTTAAATCCAATCATAGTATAGGGGTAAATGTCATTATCCTCCAAAAACCGCGAGAGTTGGTTGAGAACCGCATGCTCTGCAATTTTGCCCACGCAGGATGTCAGCGAAATGGGTTGCACACTGTCAATGCTGGGCGTTTTTCCCGGCTTGGCGATGAGGACTGTAACAGCAGTCTTCCAAGCTAAAGGGACGTTTACGTTCTTCCAAATCTCGTTAATTGCATCCGTGAGGTATTGCACTGACTTATCTAAGTTGCGCAATGTTTTATTTGAAATACCATCCGCGCCCGATGCAGATCGCCCATTGAGTCCGTGCAGGGCCCGACGGATTTCCTCTACTCCAAACTCCGCATCAAGAAAGGTGTTATCCTGAACTTGGTAGTCAGGATGCGCTGGAGACTGACCTGCTTTGACTTGTAGGTATTTGCTAGCCAAATTACGTATCAACTCTTCCTCAGAAGTTTCTCGTACGGCTTTGTGTATGGTTCTGGCTATAACATGCCTGTGATTGGATTTCGTATTAGTTTCATTGAGTAAGTGCTTAGTAAGTTCCAGTTTCTGCCTTTACGCATTTGACCATCTACAGAATTGCAGACCGCATCCCACTGTTGTTTTGAGAGGATCCTGCAATGCTTTTCAGTGTTTCTGTAAATCTCAGATACCTTTTTGCGAAGCCTACGAGTGAGACGCTGTCTCTTCCACCTGTTAAGAAGGGACTGTTCGGCCTCTAGTAGGTGAGCTAATCTACTGTCCATTGTTTCGACGGGGAGGTCAGTGCACATCTTTGAGGTAGCGCGCCTGACGTCCTCTCGAACCTGACTCATCCATTGTTCTAGGGTGCGCCTGGAGTCGGAAGAAGGTCTGTCGTCCCGCAGCTTACGAAATTTGTCCCAATCCGTGTAAAAGAGATCGCGCAGTTTTCTTCCTTCGATAGAAAACTGGGTCGCAATGATATAATGATCGCTGCCAAGGTCCTCAGCCAAATTATTCCATTTAGCTTCGGCAATGTTTTTTTTTTACAAAAGTGAGATAAGGGGTAGAGTCCCTACATGAGGACGTACCGATTCTGGTAGCAAATTTAGCATCAGTGATCATTGTCAGATTAAGATCCGTAGCATTCTGCCAGAGCTCCTTGCCGTTATTAGTATCGTACCTGTAGCCCCAGGTGTGAAACGGGACGTTAAGGTTCCCGGCAACAGTGAGGGGGTTGGAGCCTGCTAGGTTCACAGCTTTACGAAGTAGCGCCTTGAAGCGCTGTCTCTTATCATTTGGATCACTGTAGATATTGAGAATATATATGCTGCGTCGGAAGATGTGGCCAGGAATAATCTCTGTCATGACGTATTCACTATTGCTAGTGGTCATATTGAGATCATGAGTTATATGAGTGAGCTTATTGCAAACGAAGGTGCAAACCCCCCTACCTCCACTTTGACTAGGGGCCGGTTAGCGCCCCTAGCGAAACCCCGTTAGCGAAACGCTAGGTGACATGGCTTCCTGTAAGACAATAACGTGAGGTGGTTTTTCACAGCTACGCAAATATTGCTGCAGAGGAGCTTTCTACTTAGTGAAGGCTCTACAGTTCCACTGCCAAACACAAAATGTCTCAAGGGGCGCTGCCGTCATGTATGGGCTGTGGGGTGCTCCCACTTGGAGTAAGGAGCGTGGCTATAGAGCTAGTGTATGGGTGGTACCGGTGGGAGAGCCGGTGCCACCACATTCTCGAGAAAAGGGTCCATTTTGGCTAAGCGCTTGTTAGTACCCTCGTCTAAGGCGCTTACGTTATTCTGCAGTGCAGAGAATTTGTCACCAAGCTGCTTCAAACCCTCGCTAATCGCGGTTAGCATTTCGCGTATCTCAGATTTCGCTCTGCCTGACGCATTTTCCTGCTCGCGAGCAATTGCCCCCTTTTTCTGCGGTCGAGATTCGTCACTGCTCTCGGCCATAGGGACCTCCATAGCTCCTATGGTGACAGTAGCAGGTGGTTGCGCATTCCTAGCGTTCTTAATCTCGGCTATTTCGGCCATTATTTAGCAATGGTATCCTTCATGCGTGCGTGTTCTTGCTCTAATTTTTTATCTTTGAGAAATTCTCATCATGCTCCGGCAGTGAACCCGAAGTCACCTCTATCGGTCCTCCACGCACCCGATCGGCCCAGCTGGAGAGGTCGCCTTTGTAGGCAGCCGACGACGGTTGATGCAGCTGGTGGCCCTTGGACCTGGAGCGGGATCTGGAGTGACTCCTGGACTCGAAACGGACCGAGGAGGTGGATCGCCCTTTAGAACGACCTTGGGAGTGACGCTTGGAGGGGCCTCTGGAATTTCGTGGGCCCTTGCATCGTGATCTGGAACCGCGGCGCCCCCTCGAGCTGGGACGGCGTTCCGCGTCTGGTCGTTCATCAGGGCCGGCTTGTCCAGCATTAGAGGCATCCCTGTTGCGTTGGGTGTGTTGCTGGTCGTCGCAGTAAAGGTCAGGCGAAGCGCTTCTTGGACGGATTCTTGGACGGCTTTTACCGGCTCGGGCTCGTTCTCGTCGACGGCGTCGAACGACGTATGGGATTTGGAAGCGTTGTTTGCATTCCTTTCATGCCGTGATGTGGTGCTCACCACACAGTTTGCGTTTGGGTGTGCATTGATGCTCTTCATCGGGGTTTAAAGCTCCACATACCCTGCATATGGCTTCACTGGGCGACGGGCATACATCGGCACGATGGCCGAGCCTACCGCACACGTAGCAGATATCAATCTGTTTCCGATACAGTGTGCATCTGACCAGTGCATGTTCGTATCTGACGTAGTTAGGCACCCGGTAACCGTCGAAGGCGACTATGACTGTGCCGGTCTCCTTGATTCTTTTGGCCGCTAAGGCCAGGGGGTTCCTTGAGTTAACGATCTTGCGTTGCAATACCTCGCGTCCATCACAGCGGGGGATGTGCTTGATTATGCCTTACACGTGGCGTATGGTGTCGTGCGGTAGGCCGCTACTTCGTGCATGCGACCCGCCACCAAAATGCTTCTGCTTCTGACATACTTGGTAGCATTCTCCTCTTCGGGAGTGGTGGCCACGATGATATTCTGTTGGAAGTTAGGGCTAATCGTGTCCAACTCACGTTTCGATGTCTCAGTGCAGGTGGCTGTGGTGACAGCATCAGCCATCATAGTCGGGCCTACTTTGGAAATATTCAGGCCTCTTCTGATTCTAAGCACAATTTTGATATGCTCTCTGGGAAGCGGCGGAATCCTACTACGGCAAATAATGCGATTCTTGATGCTTGCTTCATTCTTGGTGCGCTCACTTTGCTCGGACGTCGCGTTAGCTCCAGTATTATGGTTCACTCCGGCGACAGCGGCGTCTTGCCCAGCTTGCGATGATTTGGGTGAAGGACGTCTCTGACTAGCCAAATGCCAGCCAGAGTCGTCTGAGAAGTCTTCGGGGTGGAGTTATTCTCCTTCCACGACGTACTGCATGTTAACAGAGTCCACCAAGCGGCCCAGGGGCCGGGAGCGACCTGCCGTTGAAAGGTCCAGCGGTGAGGGTTAGCTCCGCCGGTGGCGTAGTCGAAGTGAAAATAGGTCGTAAAACTTGAAAAAGTCCACTCACTGCTAAAAGTCTGGTATCCAGTTGTAGCTCACAACATCACTGAACCGATGACAGCAAAATAGGACGCGCACAAGTAAAAATCCGTAGGAAGCGTCCCATAAAGCGAGAGCCGACGCGGAGGCGTCTATACACATCGGCGCACCCAGCGTTGCCCCCGGGACATGACGGTGACGGAAAAAATTTGCCAAGAGTGTCCATATAATTGCTATCGCAATAAAACGGCACTGTTTACTGGCGGATTTCTTGTCAGCCTGTTCGATGCCATCCTTCTCCTCGTCTTTGTATGTCGGCAGCCTGTCGTAGCTCGACGTGATTTGTACTGCATCGCCCGGTCATGGGAGGCTCCATGTCCAGACCGCTTCTGCGGACTTCTCGCACGCACAGGAATGGGTTAGCGGCAAATACAATGCCGCGATATGCTATTGGCTGTCGCTATACGTTACAATTTTATATTTCTAAAGTTTTCTAAAGACCCGAGAATCCCTTTCCCGATTGAACGAAATGATTCGATCATTGTCATCACTTGGTCGAATCGAGTTTCAACTGTAATAATAATTCCTGCGCTTTTACGTGCCAAAACCACGATACGATTGTGATGCACACCGTTGTGGGATACTGCGGGTTAATTTTCGTCGCCTCGGTTTGCTTGAAGTGCACCTGAATAAGCACACGGCTGGTGTTCGCCCCAATCGAAACTCAGCCGCCGTGACCGGGAATCGAACCCGCGCGCTCAGCAGCGCAGGTACCACGGTGGGTGCTGTGAACATATTCTAACGTATTTAATCATCGTTTGTGTCCAAACTTGGTGTGGTTATTTAACTAAATGAATTTTTAACGATGAGCGATTCGCTATGCCTTATCAATACGCTTCAATGTAGGAGCGCCTTTTGTGCAGGGCTGTTGGCCATTCACCAACGTTTATCGGCGTCGAGTCAGCGTATCGCGTGCGAAGCGCCTTTGAGCAAAGTTTGTGGACTCTTTTCTGCAGGATAACAATGCACCGACTGAAGCTTCCACTTTCGTCACTAACTGGGCAACCGGATTCCTCAGGGCCGGAACACTATGTCTCTAAATGTCGCGCTACCCTTAGCCATATTCGACTGACCATCGTTGTCTCGGTACTGTTGCAATGTTTATGTACGGCGTTTGTTACTTGTGAGGGGCAGTCAGTTCGGGCAGAGACCTTTTGGACCCTCGTACATGAGGGTAGTAGCCGAGCTAAAGCCAGATGTTCCAGCCTGGATAACGCGCACTTGCCTGAGTGTGTTTATGCTACGCGTTCGAGGGTTTCTCTTCAATCTCATTGCTCGCAACGAAAAAAGCATCGACCGGAACTCGCAAAACGTGCGTGTTCTTTAGGATTTTTTCAGCTGGCTCATCTTGTTGACGTCTCTCAGTGCGATCTCTGAAAACACACAAACGGCTTTTCATCCCAAGCCTAGTCCTGAGCGCAAGCCCGAACTCGAGAGCGGCTTCTTCATGATCTCCTTGCTAGTTCCGTGCTATCGTCGCTCTTAATGGCCATCTCGTTCGTACTGAAGAAAGATGGTCTTCCAGCGCTTCTAGAGAATCTTTAATGAACTTTCGAATTAAGGCACCCGGTACAAGCTTTTTCTGCCCGGATAGGAGAAAAAACTCGGTTTCATCCCAGGCGAAAAAAATTCGGCAGATCCCACGCACTGTGGGAATCGATATAATGCGAAGCAGCCAGCAAAGAGCTGCATACATCGCCTTGTTTGTCTTTGAGCCAAATGAAATCATTCAGGCCATGGCATTTAGTCCACCATATATCGCATGTTTGCCATGCACGCATGCATGCTCATTCTAGTATACACCATGCCAATGAAACGCACATTCTGGTATATACAATTCATGACCTGTCGCTTATGTTCATCACGCACTCGTGTCGTGCCATACCAATTTTGGTATATATCCACTTAACAAAACGGCCTGAAGCACGACAGTGGCATGTAAATCATACCGTACATGACATGCATAACATGATTCGCATGTTAAGACCTCTCATTTATGTTCGTCATACAGTCACATCGCGCAATATCAATTTTGGTGTATATCAAACGAGTGAAATGGCCGCGAGTGCACCACGAGTATAGCGTGTAAATCATGCCATACATGACATGCATGTCATGATTTTCATGTTTACACCTTTCATTTACGTTCGTCATACAGTCGCTTCGCGCAATGCCAATTTTGGTGTATATCAAGCTAGCGAAACGGCCGCGAATGCACCATGAGCGCGGCATGTAAATCATGACCTACATGACATTATGCCACGGTTCTCGAGTTACCACCTGTTATTCATGTTTGTCATAAAGTCGCGTCGCACGATACAAATTTTGGTATATATCAAGCTAGGAATACGGCCCCGGATGTATCATGAGTGTGGCTTGCAAATCATGTCGTACATGACCTGCATGTCATGTTTTCATGTTACTACCTCTCATTTACGTTCGTCATGCAGTCGCGTCGCGCGATACCAATTTTGGTGTATATCATGCAAGCGAAACGGCCACGAATGCGCCATGACCATGACATTAAATCATGTCGTACATGTCATGCATGTCATGATTTTCATGTTACCATGTCTCATTTACGTTCGTCATACAGTCGCTGCGCGCAATACCAATTTTGGTGTACATCAAGCTAGCGAAGCGGCCGCGAATGCATCATGAGCATGGCATGTAAATCATGACATATATGACATGCATGTCATGGTTTTCATCTTACCAACTGATATTCATGTTCTTCATACAGTCACTTCGCGCAATACCAATTTTGGTGTATATCAATCTACTGAAACGGCCGCTAGCGCACCATGAGCGTGGCATGTAAATCAGGTTGTACATGACTTGCATGTCATGGTTTTCATGTTATCACCTCTCACTTACGTTCGTCATACGGTCGTGTCGCGCAACACCAATTTTTGTGTATATCATGCAAGCGAAACGGCCGCAAGTGCACCATGAGCGAGGCATGTAAATCATGACATACATGTCATAGATGTCATGGTTTTCATGCCAGCACCTGTTATTCATATTCTTCATACAGTCACATAGCACAATACCAATTTTGGTGGATATCAAGCAAACGAAACGGCCACGAGTGCGCCATGAGCATGACATGTAAATCATGTCGTACATGTCATGCATGTCATGATTTTCATGTTACCATGTCTCATTTACGTTCGTCATACAGTCGCTGCACGCAATACCAATTTTGGTGTACATCAAGCTAGCGAAGCGGCCGCGAATGCATCATGAGCATGGCATGTAAATCATGACATATATGACATGCATGTCATGGTTTTCATCTTACCAACTGTTATTCATGTTCTTCATACAGTCACTTCGCGCAATACCAATTTTGGTGTATATCAATCTACTGAAACGGCCGCTAGCGCACCATGAGCGTGGCATGTAAATCAGGTTGTACATGACTTGCATGTCATGGTTTTCATGTTATCACCTCTCACTTACGTTCGTCATACGGTCGTGTCGCGCAACACCAGTTTTTGTGTATATCATGCAAGCGAAACGGCCGCAAGTGCACCATGAGCGAGGCATGTAAATCATGACATACATGTCATAGATGTCATGGTTTTCATGCCAGCACCTGTTATTCATGTTCTTCATACAGTCACATAGCACAATACCAATTTTGGTGGATATCAAGCAAACGAAACGGCCACGAGTGCGCCATGAACATGACACGTAAATCATGTCGTACATGTCATGCATGTCATGATTTTCATGTTGCCACCTCTCACTTACGTTCGTCATACGGTCGTGTCGCGCAATACCATTTTTCGTGTATACCGTGCAAGCGAAACGACCGCGAGTGCGCCATGAGCGTGGCATGTAAATCATGTCATAGATGACATGCATGTCATGATTTTCATGTTACCACGTGTCAGTTATGTTCGTCATACAGAAATGTCTCGTCATACCAGTTTTCGTATATATCCCTTCATTTAAACGGCCGCGAGCGCCCAGAGACCATGTCATGTAAATCATGCTGCACATGACATGCGCGTCATGATTTGCATGTTAGGACCAGTCATTATGTTCGTCATGAATTCTTGTCACGCCGTACTAATTTTCGTGTATATGAAATTAACGGAACGGCCGCAAGAGCCTAAGGTCGTGGAATGTAAATCATGCTGTTCATGACATGCGTGTCATGATTTTCATGATATGACCTGTCATTTATGTTCGTAATAAGGCCATGTTATGACACACCAATTTTGGTATACATCCGATTACCGAAACGGCCAGGAGAGCACAAAGTCGTAGGTGGCTAGATAGATAGATAGATAGATAGATAGATAGATAGATAGATAGATAGATAGATAGATAGATAGATAGATAGATAGATAGATAGATAGATAGATAGATAGATAGATAGATAGATAGATAGATAGATACGCTCAAAGTCGCAGAAGTTCGCTAAGAAATGCTTCGCATTTAAAAGCTGCTTTAATTCGCCACTCGATAGCATTGAACGAGTGCTGTTTTGTTTATTTGTTTTTTCCCTACTAGTTACCGCCATCGCTCGTGATGCTCCTCTCGTTCACCCCATCGCCAACCACGAAGACGCCTCCTTGTGCAGATACAATGCAGTAGTGAGATCTAAATTAGAAAATGCCGCTGGTGTCTGCAGGGACCCGCATACTAAAAAGGACGTTATGGAACTCGAGCGAGTCTACGAGAAATTATATGACATTTATATACGAAAAATGTCCCACGATTTCTCGTCCTCATTAACGCTGCACGACAGAATACAGACCCTGCAAGTAAAGCTATTATCGGGAATATCATTTGTTGGTCCATTGACCGATGTTGCCCACTGCTTTGTGAAGTTTCAAGGCTCATTCCGTCTGGTCACATTGTGCGACGACGCTGGGCTGGCGCTGGCCTCGGCACTTTTCACGTAGTCGGCCGCCCTCTGTGGCCGTGTTCATACGACGACGCCAGGAAAACGGTGGCAGAAACGCTGCATGTGCTTCGGTCTCAACACACCAGGCCAACAACGAGTTCTACAGGCAATGCACCGCAGATGCGCCGATGTCAGCAACTGGTGTCGCAAGTGCGGCTAGAAGAAGCACCGCGAATGGAAGCAGACAGTGTGGCAGTGCTGAATTTCGGCCACGTGATCAGCGGAGCTGGTCAGCAAGCGCCACCACCTGGCGAACGCAGATTGAGTGCTTTCTTCATCTTCTTCTCTCCCTCACGGCTCTTTCTTTATTCATCTTTTCCTTTATGTCTTTATCTCCTTCTATATTGCCCTTTCTCCTCGTAACCCTCACATTACTCCTCCTCATTTCTCTCTCCCACATCTTGTGCTATGCTATGCGTTACCCTCTCGCCTCCTCCTTTCCCTCATCACCGTGACTTCCCTTTCCCACCTCCTACAAGGCTATGCCGTGCCTTCCCCTCCTCTTTTCCTTTCTCCTCACTTGCCTTTCTCGCCCCCTGCTATAGTATACTATGCACGAATGTGTTATGCTGCTTGGTACGTTCGCGCTTTCTGCTGCCCGCCGAGTTTTCTGCGGACATCAAGAGCGTTAGCTCCAGCATAAACAGCTCCGCTGGTAAAAGATATTGTCCTAAATTTACTTGACCCAAGTTTTTTGCGGATCCTAAACGTGTAAAGCGTGTTCTGTGTGCGCCGACTGGCGGGTGCCAGGCGAAGCTCACTGACTGCATTCGATCAAATGAAACTGGCAAGCAAGTAAATGAACGTTTTTCCTAGCAACAAAGCCTGAATTGGCCAGCAGCCAAACTTTGATCGAACATCATGAAAATGCGGTTGGGGCGCTTTCCAGTCGTGGTGCCTTTCCGAGCAGCTGTTCTACGCTGGAGAAACCGAAGCTATGGCGCATATTTACGACGGTTGTCGGCGAGCGCTCGAGAACGGGCCCCTGTTTATTATTTCAGGGCGGCGGCAGTCTTGTGCCATTGTTTTCGCGTCACGACGCCGCTCTCGACGGGAGACATTTGAAGGGCCTCCGAGAAAAAGACGCCTTGGAAATATCTAGAGTACAAAGAGCTTCTTCGAGACGAACAAGATGGCATTTCAGGCATGTAGCGAGGTTTAAAATAAAGGCCCTCAACATCTATTCTTTGGGGCGCCATATGTGCTCAGAGTAGTTTCCTGTTTTACATCGTGATCTTGTAGTTTCTGTTACCTACAGTGCTGCCGGCTCTCACTTTGTTGTTTACATATCATGTCACGAGTAATGATTTAGGCCACGTTTTCTGTTCCTTTTAGCGAACTTCTTTCGCGTAATGCCACGAAACAGCGTGCAGTGTTCCTTCGATATCCCTCCGCTCTCGCGTTATCACACATCGTACGACCATTTCTCTCTGTCGCAGCAGAGAGCTTTGAATGCGTTCCAAATCAAACCCATAGAGCAGGCTTGTCG
Organism: Rhipicephalus sanguineus; assembly: GCF_013339695.2. Taxonomy (NCBI): domain Eukaryota; kingdom Metazoa; phylum Arthropoda; class Arachnida; order Ixodida; family Ixodidae; genus Rhipicephalus; species Rhipicephalus sanguineus. The sequence goes on from NC_051180.1 coordinate 4,951,422, forward strand.
CGTCATCCTTTAGGAGCTACTGTCCGTTTCCTGCTCTTTCCTTCCGATGTGTCTATACCATCTATGCACCCCCCATAATATGCGGCATCGTGCATGATATATATCATCCGCTTAACCTCATTCTATTTTTTTTTCTTAAAAATATTGCCTCAATAAATATTTGCAACGTCCAGGTTGATAGCATAATTTCATTGTCTGTAGGATTCAAAGTCGTCGAACCATATACAGGGTGTTTCACGGAACTAGAACGAAGGATTGAAAAAAAGTGCGTAACCGCTACTGCATAAAGCCAACGACATATGGTTTGCCGTCGTACGGTGCTTGTTATGTATTTTTATAATGCTCTTAATTAGTCAATTCACTTATATCAACTATGCAATATTTTGATATTCATTTTAAGGCCATGTGCGTTTCGTTACGTTGCAAAAGGCATTCCAAAACGACAAATCCAGTTATTTGTGGCAACGTACATGCTGCGTGTTCATACTCTCCTTACCACTCCGTTCGAGCCGTACTTTTAAATAAACTGGTTACGATATGCTCCTTATACATCCCGCCACGTTATCAGCTCCCCAAGCGCGATTTAGAATCCTTAATAGATGAGCTCCCAGAGCCCTTTTTGATTCTTGGTGACTTTAATGCACACAATGTCCTGTGGGACGATTCTCGCTGTGACGCACGAAGACGCCTTATTGAGCACCTTCTTTTTACGTCTAGGTTATGTCTCTTGAACACGAAAGAGCCCACGTATTTTAGCCTCGCAAACCAATCATACTCCACGTTAGATCTAAGCATTTCATCACCGTCGCTTTTAACTTATTTTAAATGGAATGTTTTTAAAAACCCACATGGAAGTGACCATTTTCCGATAATTCTGAGTACACACTCTCAAAGTAACCCTCCTCCGCAGGCCCCTCGGTGGAAGGTTGACTCAGCTGATTGGGAACCGGTATCTTTCTCAAGTGACGTGGGCTGGCATGTCCACCTTAAGCATTGATGATGCTGTAAAATATTTTACAGCTTTTCTACTTGATGCCGCTTCCAAATGTATTCCCCAAGCGAGCGTCATGGATTCTAAGCGACGGGTTCCCTGGTGGAACGAGGCATGCAGGAGTGCGCGGAGGAAGCAGAACAAAGCATGGGCGTTGCTCCGCGATTCCCCGACACCAGAAATCTAGGAAAACTTCAAGCACATCAAATCACAGGCAAGAAGAACGCGCCGACAAGCTAGACGAGAGAGTTCGACAAAGTTTATATCAAGTGTCCACTCGTACACAGATGAGGCAAAGGTATGGAATAGAGTAAAGAAGGTGAACGGTCAACAAACGTATTCACTACCATTAGTAGATACCAAGGGTGAAAACCTGGAAGATCAAGCCAACTCCTTGGGCGCACATTTTCGACACATTTCTAGCTCTTCACACTACTCCGAAACCTTCCAAAGATTCGCGATGTCCGTAGACTGTCGCGCCGCATCGCGGCGCATGACGGCAACGACTCTTGGAGGATAGACAGACGACGACGCGTGTTTTCGCTGCTTTAGTCAAATGCCTCGCGCCTTTGTGCTCAGTTCTTATGCGCATTATGGCCAAGCAGCACAACAGCAATCAGATGTGCTGCGTGCCCCCGTGCACAAATCAAGCTGCCCCTAAGAAGATAAGCCTCCATTCGTTCCCGCAAGATCCGCGGCGAAGAAAGGAATGGGTGGTGAGGCTTCGTATCGGTAAGCCTGTGACGCCGCCGATGCGGGTCTGCAGTGCATATTTCATTTTCAGTGATTTCTTCTGGAACAATACAGGTAAGTGGAAATCACTTTCACTTTTCGCTTTAATTGACGTAGGGGCCCATACGTGCTAGCGTGACGCGATGCGATGGAGAGTAAAAAAAATGCTGCAAACTGCGGGAAGTTTAAGGAACAAGCAAGCAAGCAAGCGAGCAAACCTAGTGGACGCGAAGTTGCTTACTTTCGTGTGATCTTCGCAGTTGTTTTTACGGAGATTCAATACCGACTTCGATACACAAGCGAATTCCGTGAAATATTTCAATAAGCTCCGACGTTGTACGGGCACTTTTGATCGCGGCCAGGGCCATCGGGATTACGCTCGGTCGTAATCATATAAAGCTGTTTCGATGCGATCGAATATTATTCATAGCAATTTATAATAACAGTATTGGAAGGGCACATTTAATCGTGTTCAAAGCCGATCCGAATCGCATCTTTTAATCGTGATTGGTCCAAACTGATCCACGTCGAGTTCGGCGTAGACGACACCAAAATAACAATCGTCGTGATCTCGATCGCGCCTGATCGCGATCAAGAGATTGTTTAGCAGCACTTGTTTCGGACCGAACCTAATCAAGATCGGCTCTGACCATGATCAAAAGTGCCCGCGTGACAACGGTTTTGCGCGCGTCGGAGGCCTGTACAATGCAGACAATCAATTTATGCAGGCTTCGATCTAAGGTGACATGATACATCAGTTTAACACCAAGCAATTTTATGAACTTAAAACAGATCGAGAGTGTGTCTTAGACGAAAAGTGGGGCCCTCTGTATCTGCCAATAACTTTTACTGTTCATTGAAACACATATTTTTCCACACCATATAATGTGGCGGGCGTTCAACACCGCTTCGCCTTCAATTAGGCATCTAATTCTTCTGTCTTCCGCTCCAATGTGGCTCATAACATCACCTAATGAAAGTGGCCTTGCAAAAGGAAGTGAAGTGCTGTCGCACATCGTGCAAAACGTGTCGCACCACGCTGAGGAACACGCAACGAGCTGTGTTTACAAGGGTCTCTCCGGGCAAACTGGAGCGCCTATCATCCCTCGAACAGCCATCTTGAATCGACTTGCGCGCCACCTGCAGTTCGCGGACAGTGTGAATACAAATCACGTATAGAAAAACAGAAGTTAGAACGCAAATGTTCAAAAAATGATGCATACAACCAACCTTTCTGCTTAGCAGAACTGCAGGCGGCATTAAACTGCTGCAACAAATTGGCCCCAGGTTCTGATCGCATTATATAGCAGATGCTGAAACACCTATCACATGAAACACAAAAAAACCCTCCTTTCGCTTTACAACGCTATATGGTCCTCCGGTGAAATCCCCTCTGCTTGGAAGGAGCTATTATAATTCCTTTTCTAAAACAGGGAAAGGATCCATTGTGTGTTTCAAGCTACAGGCCGATAGCATTAACAAGTTGCCTTTGTAAAGTATTTGAAAAAATGAATAACTGCCGCCTAATACACTTCCTGGAATCAAACAAACTGCTTGACCCCTATCAGTGTGGATTTCGAGGAAGTCGTTCCACAACAGACCATTTAATACGCATTGAGGCACAAGTTCACGAAGCATTTGTCCATAAGCAATTCTTTCTCTCGGTATTCCTTGACATGGAAAAAGCATACGATACCAGATGGCGGTTTGGGATACTGAGAGACCTCTCACACCTTGGTATACGAGGCAGGATGTTGGCTATAATCTAAAGTTATCTGTCCTATCGCACATTTCGTGTCCGAGTGGGAAATGTCTTATCCAGACCATTTCTTCAGGAAACTGGAGTGCCACAGGGTGGTGTCCTCAGCTGCACACTTTTTATTATAAAAATGAATTCTTTGCGTCTGTGCATTCCACGCAGCATATTTTATTGTGTATATGTCGATAACATTCAAATAGGTTTTAAGTCGTGCAACCTTGCAATGTGTGAGCGTCAGGTGCAGCTTGGTTTAAACAAGATGGCCAAATGGGCAGAAGAGAATGCGTTCAGCCTCAATCCACAAAAAAGCACCTGCGTTCTATTTACCAGAAACAGATGCCTCCACCCCGATCCCGACATTGACCTGCATGGTCAGCGGCTACCCGTCCAACAAGAACACAAATTCCTAGGTTTAATTTTGGATACGAAGCTAACCTTTGTGCCACACATCAAATATCTTAAAAAGAAGTGCATGACAACAATGAACATTCTAAAGGTGCTGTCACACACATCATGGGTAGTGACAAAAAGTGTCTCATTAACTTATACAAAAGCCTTATACGCACACGCCTAGACTATGGGGCCATAGTGTATCAGTCTGCCACGCCAAGCACTCTGAAGATACTGGACCCCGTCCATCATCTAGGTATTCGTCTTTCTACAGAGTGCCTTCAGAACAAGCCCTGTGGAAAGTCTTTACGTGGAATCAGACGAGTGGTCGCTTCAATTACAGAGATCATACTCATCTTGTATTTTCTCAAAGTGTATGCAAACGAGGAACACCCCACATACTGTACCATAAATGACTTATCCAGCTCTCAACTCTTTGAAAACCGTCCTACCGTGCGAGAGCCCTACTCACGGCGTGTGAGAGGTTTGGCAAGGGAATTTTCAGTCCCGCTTCTCGAAAACCGCCTGATGGCTCCAGCTATACAGCTCCCACCGTGGGCAGCTTATAGACCTGTCCTTCGTAGAGCATGCCCCTGTTGCACATATTCGTATGCACTTTTTAGAATTACAGCACAAGTATTCTTGTTCCGAATTCTATACTGATGCGTCGAAGTCTCATTCGGGCGTCTCTTACGCAGCAGTTGGCCCATCCTTTTCGGATACCGGCTTGCTACATCCCCAAACAAGCATATTTATGGCAGAGGCTCACGCAATATTGTCAGCCGCTAAGCGCATTGAGGAATCAAAAATACCTAAAACTGTTATATACACAAATTCTTTAATCGTTGTGAAGGCTTTAAAAACCTCTAGAATTCACAAAAATTCTGTGCTTGTTAAGCTGTACTCTGTCTTGTGTGGAATTTTTGCATCCGAGCTGCACGTCGTGGTATGTTGGGTGCCAGGCCACCGTGATATAGAGGGCAACGTACTGGCTGACCGGCTTGCCTCATCGGTTCACACAGACGCTGCCAACACGTCCGCGCCAGTTCCAGCATTGGACCTCAAGCCCTTTTTAAGAACACTCAGAGCTTACTGGCAGCGCTTGTGGGATCGACAAACTCAAAATAAGTTACATCTTGTCAGCCGCAGCTTGGTAATTGGCCACCGGAATCAAGGTCACGCCGCACAGAAGTCACTCTCTCAAGACTTAGGATAGGTCACACATACAGCACACACGCACACCTTCTGTCTGGTGGTGATCTACCTATGTGCGAGAAATGGGGTGAGCCACTTACCGTGCTTCAGGTTATAATAGAATGCAACGAATTAGATGCATAACGTTAAGCGCAGTACTGAATTGACGAGGACGGGACAGGGAGTCACACACACACAAGCGCTAACTTTCAACAATGATTTATTGTGAGCCGGATCACTGCATAAATACATGAAAATTGCGGACATCAGGCATGCGCAAATGTGAAGGATCTAGGAATGATGCTATAAGAAAAAAACACTTCCCATTAGCCTACCGAGAGCATGTTCCATTACATCCTTTGATGTTCTTAGGCAGGGAACCGCTTTTTAAGTACGAGTCGTTGTTCTCGTTTCTAAAGGATGTACATACTTTTCACATCATATTCCCAGGCAACCCGTAGCACGACCTCTCAACAGAGGCTGCTGCTGCGGTAGCTACATCAGAGAAAGCACCTGCCTCGCGGCCCTTGGACACAAGGGCGTTGACGAGGCACTCGTGCTAATACCAGGCCCCCATATATTTTTTCTACCGCGACCACTTGAAATTCATTATAACGGACACACATTTCACGTCACTGTCATGCTTTTAATACTCCTATGTTTTACCCGCCTTTAGCGCGCGAAATTTTAGCCAATATACAGCCACTTAACATAACCATCGTTCAGATTCATTATCATGTCCTGCCGCTCTTTGGCCATCAAATGGCCCTTGCGCCAAAAAACAACATATATCATCCACTTCCAAAATGTCCCACTAGTGGCGCACGTCGTGTGATACATTTAGCTTAATTTCTCGATACGTAGGGCACTGCTGTTGATAGTATTGCCGTTTTAGACGTTGTCATACATAGAGCTTTCATTTTGACATAAAGTGTTATTTGCCTTTAGTGTCCCTTTAAGTACCTAGGTATTATGATAACAAAATCACTCATGTGTGACCCACATATAAGTAATGTTCGCGCTAAAGTGTTTAAACAGCTTGTACTTTTAAGAAGAAAACTAGCTACGGCTTCCCCCTCGGTGAAATTAACCGCTTATAAAACTCTTCCTATACGGCAGCATAGTATGGACCCGTACCAAAAATATTTATGCCTCGCGTTAGAAAAATTCAGAACCGGGCCATCAGGTTTATGTAAACGAAATATTCCAGACATGACAACGTAACCGCGCTTCGCATCGAATCGGGTATACCTATACGCTCGCTTGTCGGAGGAAGATAGCTTGTTTGAAATTTCCTTATCTAAGTTATCATGACCTGACAAAGTTAACCAAGTCCGACTCATGTTAAGGCAGGTAGCGCAAAGAGACACGGACACAAGCGCTTGTCAGGACAAGCGCTTGGCGCTTCTCCTGTGCACTTATTCTTCGCTTGTGTCCGTGTCTCTTTGCGCTACATGAGTTCCCACAAACTAGCCCAGTTATCCGTTCTCGCAAGTCCGACTACTTGGGGCCGCCCGGATGTCGTTCTAGTAGAACCAACCATGTTAAATGTATTAGGCCAATTATTTCCCGCCGTAACGCACTAAAATGCTCTTTTTTTTCCCTCAACAGTAGAACTATTTAACTAGCTTCCAACTGATATTGTTTGTTCGCAATCTGTGGCTGCATTTGTATCGGCACTCTAGTTGCACCTTGAGTCGTTATTGCAACCATGAGTATGATGTGTAGTATGCTATCAAACCATCCGCACGCTCAGTATCTACGCGTTTTCTGTCCTTTTACTGTAGCTGCAGCGTTTTTTTCCTTTTTTTTTTGTATGTTCATTTCCATGCAGATGCTGTTGAGTATTTACGCTGACATGTTATTGAGTGTAAATGCGTGCGCGAGTGTGGCTCACTGCGTCGCTTATTTGTCAATATTGTATTAGGTGGCTTTTCATTAGGTGCCCAATGTGGATGCTGACATTTCCTTTCTTTTCTTTTTTTTGACACAGCGTGTCTACTGTATTTAGTTGTTTCCTGTGTCGCTCTTGATATCGTGTGTCTTCTTTGAAATGGATGATTTGGCATTACTATTTGTATGCCCACTCCTGTATGAGCCTTTGGCTTACAGTATTAATAAATAAATAAATAAAAATAAAAAATATTCAAGCACCGGGGCTCCCACGCAAAGGTCTCAGGTTCAAACCTCGTTCCATCCTAGAAATTCTTTCTGATTTCGTTTTTTTTTTTCTTATTTCGAGCGATAGTGGTTACGGTCACCGGCGGTGGCGGACAACTACGCCGCCAAAAACGGCCCTTGTTGTGATCTCCTAACAGCTTTGGCTGTAAAACACCTGCAAGCACAAACCCTTTATACTATTCGGCGACTTCAACGTAGACGTTATGGACCTTAGGACCTAGCTTTATCGTCGACTCTTCATGCCACTTTATGTAACTTTATGTCACTCAATGTACATTATATGGGGCAACGCTCGGGTAACGTTTACTCACCCATACTATACCCAGAGCTTCGCCCACTCGTCATGGATCACTTCGTTGGGATGCGTGGATTTTTTTTTTAATTAATGCGTAGCATTTCTTAACGAACCCTTGGCACTTTGAGCGTTTCTATCTAGCCGCCTACGTCTGGGTGCTCTCATGATTTCCTCCTTAATTTGGTGTAGACAAGAATTGGCATGGGAGGGTAAGAACGCGTGGGATCTGCCGAATTTTTTTTCTAGTATCGCACAGAACAAAGTTTTATTGAACATTGAGAACGTCGGCTTCGTTGGACAGTTTTAGCAAACGCAAAACATAGCGAGTGGCCGCTAAAGTTGGAAGACGGACGATAAGATCAGTGATCACTCTGTCTCTCTCTTGGACCGATTGAATACGCGCTGCAGGTATCTGAACATTTGTTGGGAAATGTAATGTAAAACAGGTGAATGTGGTCTGTTTACGGAGGTCTCGTTTTAGAGAAGCTTTATTTCTGTGGCCATGCGTTAGGCCAAGCCTCGCTCAACGCCAGCCGGCACAAGCCTCGCAGATACATATACCGTCATTCCCGTGACGACACAGCGCCCCTTGGGAACGTTGATTGCGAGAGCAAGTGCTACGCCTGAGTGTGCCGGGTTTTCCGCAACGGATCATCTCCCCTGTGCTGGAGGGCCTTCTTAGGAAGTCAAAGCGGCCTACGGAAGGGTGTGTCCGGACGAACGACCGGCTGTTGTGCCTTGAGTGCAGCACCTATCGCATGCACCGCCTCAAAAAGACGGCCGCCAAGTGCGGTGCTGTTTCCGTGCTCTTCGGCCATTCAGCGAAATAGCGGGGGCAGTTCGTTTCGCTGACCACTGTAAAGGATGCCAATGCAGAGCAATTTTTCCAGCACACGCGTTGTCGGCAGACATAACGATTAAAATGACGTCATGCTCATGAGGCTTTTTTGTATTGCAAAAGAAAACGAAAACTGCGTAAGCACTGCCTCCATCGCGATGTCGCAAAAAGAAGCTGGTTATCTTCTTCAAAACTCATACACTGGGAATTGCTGACGAGTGGCAACACGCATGCGCCGCATTCCCTGTTGCTGCGTCTGTCGGCGCAGGTTCACTGTATTTTAAATGCCGTTCCATCTTTGCGAAAAGTTTACCTGAATACCAGCGTTCTTACTGTCCCCCTTTTTCTGTCCGTGTTTGAATGTTTTTTTTTTTTTCCTATTTCGCCTAAGCGCTGAAAATGAGTCAAATTTCAGGATTTAAACTAGCCCAGCAAGCTGCTTGGTAGTACTGCCTTTTAGGAAACTTGCATAGACGGTGGCACCACATTTCCCTCTAGACATTACTGCGGGAAAATTTTTGACGCGCTGCACGACGTTGGTCAATTAATTGTTTATATCGCTTAACAACTAATCGTTCAACGGTTTAGCCAATAATAGATAAATTGTTATCGATGAGGGCTTTTTCGTCGATTAATCTATTAATCGCCATTTTTGGCGGACGCTTTCAAAGAGACTGAAACATAGTTTACGTATACACTACAGTTTTTTTTTCAGATAATAGATTTTTTATAAAAATGCTACTACAGTCGAGCCCCTGTCGTTTTCGCGAACGAACTCTACGCCGAGGCGTAAAAACTTCGCCACACCTTGATACATTCAAATGAGTAATTAAGAAAAACTCGTTAATTGGCCTTTTAATTAACTTTAGGACCGTTGTTTATATGGAAGAGTTGTAGAACATGACAACTTATGGCACTCCCATTTTTTAAGAATCGCAAAAAAAAAACTCATGTAATTGAAATAACTATCACCGAAATTCGAGGCCCCGATCGAGGCGATACTGAAAGTGAGCGCACCGGACGCGTAGTTAGTCAGCCCTGTTACCTCCGACCTCAAGTCCACGTGGCAATTTTTGAAAAAAGGCGCGTCGCAGCAGAATGTGGTCTGCAAAAGCGGCAGGTCCTCTCAAATGGACAAGTGGACTGCTTATAATTTTCAAAAAGTTGGGGGGACGCCGGTCGGTGTGTGCTGACCTAAGTTCATTCGGACGAATCACTGGTCTTTAACAAGCGTCGAAAGTTGGGCCAGTTAGTAAGGTTTCATCCTCTAGCAAACTGTGCAGCAGACGGGACACAAAGAAGACGGGTCACTGGTCTTTGTTGGAACGATTTCTGGTGACGACTGCTCTTAGTATGCTCATATAAAAGTCAACCTATAGTCCCGCGTACTACTCCATATGTGGAGAGCGTCCCACAGTTAGGCGATGTGCTTTTTCTTCATTTTGGTAAGCATTGCAGGCGGAACTAATTCTCGAAATTCAAAGCAAGAATGGTTTTGAGGCGCTACGCGACAAACACTACTAAGCGAGCTGAGCACGTGAACTCCTTGCGCGAATATGACTGAAGCAGCGTTAGTTACGGATGTGCAAGCATATAGGGAAATGCGCCGCATAATCAGGCACAGAAATAAACAAAAGGGGGCGCGCGTAATCTCGTTACATTTCTGCTGCATCTCTTTATGCAAGTCATTAGCCTTTCGCCTTCCGTACACGCATCGGACATTTCGTGAGCAGCCGAGGCGCGTGTGGATATTTCAAGCTAACAGGATTGCCGTTTCGCCAATAAACACTAACCAGTTTAACGCATTGCTTAACGGGCATTTCTTGCCCGACCCGAGGGAGGAGCCGCGCACTCAACTCACTAAGCAGCTAAACTCATTTCGCAACTTTAAAATATATTAGTACATATGTCGCTTTTACTTAAGCTTTTACCAAAGCGTAACTGATTTACCGTGACATAACGGATTGATTTGTGCCACGTGTCTTTCACTACTTTTGAGAATTCGCGTGAACTATGGTCATATTTCCAAGTTCTCAAGCAATGTTTAATGAACCTATGCTATTCCTGCACATTCCAGCGCTGCTGCGAAAGTATCATGTCCCTCTCGCACCATAAAGCGGAACAAGACGAAAGCTCAGACGTTCGAAGCAGGCTGTGGATGTGCAGTGGCGGTCAAAATTTTGCGGACCACGGGAGCGCATGGCAGACAGCACCGAGGCGCCTTCTCACGGCTCCTTGCGAAGCTCTAGAGCACGCACTGCGCACGCGCATCCTTGTTTACCTGCCGGCCTGCTCGTTCGCTCGCTTCAAGTGCGCGCGCGCCGGAAAGCCAGAGAAATCGGAAGGTGCCGCTTCTGCAGTCGCCGCGGAAGCACCGAGCGGTGATATCGCGACGAAAATATGTAACTTGTACTGGCAGTGCTCGGTGCGCGCTGCACTCTGCGCTTTGTTCCCAGACGCTTCGCAGCGTGGAAAATACGCTTTGCGTCAGTTTGTCTCAAATCGACATGTGTGATAAGACATATAAGCAGCTTCCATTCGCGGAACTCATGCATGCTGCAATATTTTTTTTTTCTTGTGGTGCTCGGTGCAACTATCATGCGCCCGTTGATATGCGCTATAAAAGAAAAAACTTGGCATCGACCGGTTTCTAGCACGAACCTACAAGAAAAACCCACATAGGTTAAAAAATAAAGAAAAATCTTGAAAGCTGACGAAAATTTTGTCCAGACCAGGACAAAGTTCTCGCCAAGTAGAAAATTTTTGTTTTAGGCCAATCGCTCGGGGCTTCCGCAGTGACTGCAGTAGCGGCACCTTGCACTTTCTCTGGCGTTCTGGTGTGCGCGCACTTGAAGCGAGCGAACGATCAGGCCGGCAGGTAAACAAGGATGCGCGTGCGCAGTGCGTGCTCTAGAGCTTCGCAAGAAGCCGTGAGAAGGCGCCCCGGTGCTGTCTGCCACGCGCTCCCGTGGTCCGCAAAATTTTGACCGTCACTGTACATCTCGCGTCACGTGACCACTGGGAGCCGTGGCGGAGCCGCGGAAAAAGAATGTGCCTTTTTAGGTATTCTATATGTAACCAGACGGCGCGCAGACCTTTGGTTTTTGTGCACGGCTGGAACCTTCAAGAACGTTTCCCCGCTTTGGAGCTCTGTGATCGCTCTTGTGGTGATAAGTTATAGGTATAAATTTATTATATTACACTCTTTACTGCGATTACAAAATAATATTTGGGATATAAAATAATACGAATGAAAATAAAGCAGTGAATAGCGAGATGGTCACTATATAAGCGTGTGGTCTATTCACTTTCAGTTCGCCCGTTTCAGATAAATCAAGCAGCCCCATTTGCAAGAGGGAGAGAACTTCACCCTCATGAAACTTCTCGAAATAGCCTGAAAAAAAAAAGTGTTTTTTTCGAGATACAATATGTGTAACATATATGTATGTGGAACATGCTTAAGAACTGAGCAAAGTCCAAGCCCGGCCCGGCCCGGCCCGACCCGAGCCCGACACCTCAAACCAGGTCCCGACCCTAAGCCCGGAGCTTCAGACCCGAGCCCGGCCCGGGCCCGCCGTGAAAACTGCTTTACTCTGCCCACGGGCCGGGCCGACGATCCTGTGCAGTGCTCTAGTATGAGCATCACGAACGGCAGTCTGGCCTAGTTATTGATAAGTATTGGAGCAGACAAAAATGCATTATGGGAAGCACTCAGGTTCAATATCTTGCTGGCTTTGCAGGTACAGAAACAGAAAGTTTTTCAAACCTATACCGTTCCTAGTTGTCATACTGACTATCGCGAGTATTATTTATTGGCGCTGTAAAACTGCCCCAACTGTGTAACTACATTTCTTCCTTGCTCTACGGTGCTATGCCTGCCAGTAAACGACAAAAGACGGGCAAATAAAGCGGGCTGCAGTATCAATAACTGATTGACAAACGCATCAAGGTACGCCGGGACAAATTCTTTTTTCTAGCCTGCCCAAGCAAATTCTGCTCTTGAGAAAGTGTTAAAAGGCACGGCGACAGAAGATCGGCCCTGCAGAGCACGCTCGATGCGTCCCATCAAGTATCGCCACTCGTCACGGCCGCTGGATTAGCGAATCGGGATGCCGCCCAGAGCGCCATAAAGGAGACCGGCTGATTGGTCGAGTTGGAAGGTCTCCGTGATAAATGTAAACGAGGAATGCGTGCACTCGGCTACGACTTTCGCGGCGGGAGCTTGAAGTGCGGAAATAATGGGGGAAGACAAATGAATGCCGTGTACCACTTACCCAAATGGGAACACACGCGAGGCTTGTGCTCCTTCGCTTATGCATTGCTGGCAAGCTGGTTTCTTGTCTTCTTACGCGGGCAGCGTGCCAAGAGTTCATTCCTTTGTTAATCGCGCCGAGTAGGATAACACCAAAGTGAGGCACGCCCCATGACCAAGCGTTATGGCACGTAGTCAGGGTTGTGCCAAGGGGAGGGCATAAACTAATCATTTCGGAAACTTATCAGGAAGCAATGGCGTCCGATGTCGGTATGTTGTTAGTGTGATCAGTAGTTTCAGTAAGTTTTAGAAGGCACATCGCACTCTCGTATTTTGCATACTTTAAGATATGCGCATGCACACAAGTGAGCGAATGAATGGTAATGCAAATATTCTGCTGCTAGTTTGCTGTGCCGCATCATGCGAGTGTAGTATGATTGTATGTAGCAAAAAGGGCACTACACAACAATGGCTAAGACGGTGTGTGTTTAAAGTATAAGGGTGGTGGCTGGTAATTTACTCGGGCGAGGTGAACGTTACCGCCTGGTGAACTGGGCCAACAGCCGAATCAGGGAAATGCGTCTCTCTGAGCATGGAGCGAACTGCTCTCGGACGAGGGAAGGCGATGCGCGAGACGTGTTTTTCCGGCCAACAAAAGCCGAGACGAGTTGGATAGATTGCAGACTCGGCACTGCTTTCGCATGCAACGTGACTCGCACGCCAGCTGTTTCAAAGCTTCGTTTGCACTTGGAAAGATGCGTATTAAACTTTTGATATGGTCACGGTTCAAGGCGGAACGTGTTCATTAACCGGGTGCGGTTGTTGGTGAGATTACACGCCGCACCAGCTGTTTATTTTCTTTGCGATAGTGGTAGAGTGGTGTATATATATATATATATATATATATATATATATATATATATATATATATATATATATATATATATATATATATATATGCAGGCTGGATGAATAAGCACACTTGCTTGATTAGTCCTGTCGTTTAGCGCTGTTTTTCTGCTCGTAATCGTGAACCAACCAGCCCACAGCCTGTTAACGTTCCCAGCCCGGCCCATACCCTCGCCCGGCTCATACCGTAGTAAGGCCCAGTTCACAGACGAAAACCGCTGGGCAAATCACTGGCCAAGTGTAGGGTGAAGCCGCTTGGGACGAGCAACACGCAACAACTGGGTTAGAATAGACCAGCTAACGTCAAGCGTACCACTATGTAAACACACGTCAAGTCGCTCAAGCGGTTTGCTATGACCAATGGGAGTTGTAATATACAACTGAGCAAATCGTTTCGGCCGCTGACCAATGTATGACCAAAGCGTCAATGTTATTATCCGCAAGAGAATTGGAATTTTTGCGCATGCCGTGAATACTTTTCTAAGTTTGCAATGTATCATTAACGTTTTTTGGTGTTTTCATGATCTGCCGGTATCAAGTAATTGTCATGAAGTCATACGCGTACGCTCGAAGTGACATCGCTGTGCACGCTTTTTTTTGTGTGTATAAGGACAACCAATCCCTAGAATGAAATTTTCATTCTTGAAAGAGTTAGCGCGCTTGTGTTTTTCGTTTCTTCCTTTGTCCATGTTTTGTGGTGCAGTCCACGCTCTCGTGCGAGGTGCACAACCACACATTCTTATTTACTGCGATGGTCATAGTGCTCTTTCGATCGATGTTGCGATTCCGCAGTACGAAGACGAGAGTTGCGACGCGCTCCTTCGGCAAGACCTTGGCAACCGTGTACTCGCTGCGAAGTCAAGCGTTAGAATTGCGTTAGTTAAGTTTAGCGGTGGACGTGCGTACAGCGGATAAAGACTAATTCGTGCACTGCAGTATCAGGGCGCTACACACTTAAAAAAAAAGGTGTCTGTACTGACTACCTTTGGGTGGTAATCGCCTTGCTACACATATGATGACCTTTTGGGGTGTCAAACGACTCCCTTCGTTCTTCAGACCAACGACTCCCTTCTTCACAAGCAGAGAGAGTATGTATTACTCCCAACGCAGGAGTCTACGTGACTACCTTTTACTTCCCGCTAGTACCTCTAGGTAGTCAGGGTGACCCCTTTGCCATGGTAACGCTGACCCCCACTGGAGCGTTCCTTTGACTCCGTTGTCCTTAAAGGGGTCATGAACCACTTTCCCAAGTAATGATCTAATGGCCTCAGTATCGGAGTGTACTGCCTCCAGAATCGATTGCCGCAAAAATTTCTCGAATCCGTCAAGAATCAGCGGAGTTACGGGGGTTTGGCGCACGCTCCCAGCGCTTTCTCTCTTTTCTCGTGCCGACGAGCGCACTGGAAGCTAGACAGGGAGGGATGGCATGGGGGAAAGAAGTTACGCCAGCGCGCGTCATGAAACGCGATCGCTCTCCCGCTGTGATTCGCTTGCGCGAGTGCGGCGCCGGCAAGTGGCGGCATTCCGCGGCAAGAAGCGCATCTGATCCGAACGCCGCTCTCGATTTACGTCGGCTATCGGCCAATAAGCATGCTATGTCTTTGCGACGTACAGCGGACAGACGCCCCGCCCACCGACGAGAGTGAGAACCGGCCTCTGTTTGAAAAGAGGGTGCCTGGGGAAATGGCAACTTCGCGCTCCGTTTGTGGCCATTACGCGGCGCGCACGACTGTAATATTTGGCAGAGCAGTTCATAGCCGTGTCAGCTTTCCGCAGGATGTGTTTTTTCAATCAGCCCAAGGGGTGCTTCATGACCCCTTTAAGGACAGTGGTGTACATGACTCCCCTGGCAAGAGTCAGTGTGACCACTTCGTGGTACTCAATGAGACACTCTGCAACAAATAATGCGTTTATTTTTTTTCTTGGTCGATACTGATGAAACTTGCTGAGTTTAGGTTTACTTATGTGGCGATTTCAAATATGCAATTATCTGGAAGAAAATGCAGTTTTTACACATAAAAATTTCATGTGTCTTGATGAGCAAGCCTCTCCAAACTTGGAGAGTTACAAAGTAAATCGACATATCGCTATAATTAGGGGATAAAAACTGTATGCGATAGTTTTAAAGGAGTTTACTGCGCTGTTCTGGCATAATGTTCATGAACCCACTATCCCACATACGAACCCGCGTTTTAAACCCGTTTGAGTTAAAAGTTACGTAATATTGTACTCTCGTGAGCGAATCACCAGCTATAGACATACACTTACTGGTCAATGTTCAGCATACTATAACTATTGTTAAGTGGGTTTAGAACATGCATTCTGGTTATGTTGCATACAGTTCCCATTTCATATTATTGTGATATGCTTACTTTGCAACTCGTTCAGGTTTGTAACTCGTGCACGCCTAACATGGCATATGAAATGTTTGATATACCTAATTAACGCGACATATAATAGTAAAAAAATATTTGCATTTTCAAAATCAGCGTACAAATACACATAAACTAAACAAGTTTTATAGAGATTGATCAAGAATTTCAAAAGAACTTCAAATCAGAGCGAACACCATTAGGGTTTTTATCTGACAATCGACGAAAGTTGGTGCCGCTACCTCTTGTTACTCAACAAGGCGCTTCCACCGGGTTTACTCGAACAGGAACACTGTGGTGGATGCATGACAGCCGCAACAAGTTTTTGTAGCAACTTTACAGTGGTGCACTCGATTCCTCTGGGGGAAATAAAATACTACTCGAAGTTTATATAGATGTGTCTCAGAACAATTGCCGCTCGCGTAAAACACCAAAAAATGTTTATTCTAGAAGAAAGTAAGCCATGCAACACGGAAAGAGAAGAGATGCGGACAGCTCAAACGCTAGGATTTGGTTTGTCTGTGTTTTTTCTCTCTCACGTCTGCATGCCTTCATCCTACAATGAATTCCTATAAACAAACTGAAATTTCTGTGATTCGTAAAATTATTCTCTGAATCGGTTTTAAACACTTCATGCCATTTCATAGATGTTCACATTGTAATGACAACCTACTGTTTTATCAATAAGCACCTAAACTATAGGCACATCCTGCAAATATTGCGTAGTCCTTAGCCACGTCTCCACCATTGTTAAGCATTATATATATATATGTGTGTGTCTGTGTGTGTGTGTGTGTGTGTGTGTGTGCGCGTGTGTGTGTGTGTGTGTGTGCGCGTGTGTGCGTGTGTGTGTGTGTGCGTGTGCGTGTGTGCGTGTGTGTGTGTGTGTGTGTGTGTGTGTGTGTGTCATTCCATGCCAAGTGTCCCAGACGTGGCGCTCGCACATCGCAGATTTTGCTGATAACATTTGTGCCTTTTTCCTGTGCCACATGGAGTATTGTGGCAAAACACTTTTGCTCGAAAAAAAATTTTGACAATCATGGCGCCCCCTCGAAATTCGCTTCTAATTATTAAATTGTACCTAATAGAAGAATGTGTATAAAATCTATTTTTGTGTGTTGAGCTTCGAAACCGCGCTTTCGCTATCGCATAGGTTCTGTTTAGTTGTCCCATTCATTGTTTCCGATTTTTTTGTGTTTCACTACCAGCTACGTAGCTTCAAAAACTACAAAAATCTTCAGAGTTCGTGAATTTTTCTTGAGCTATCTGGAACACACCCTAACCAATATTAATAATAGCCTGATTTCCAGGAAAGTGTATTTTAGCACAGAAATGTTTAGGGGTAAAATAGACTACAAATCTTTCCGAAAAAAATTGTGAAATTAGAGAAAATGTGCGATTTGTCGCATTTTGACCGTATTTTTCATACTGATGCGGTCCAAGTAAAAATCCTCGTCATGTGGCGTTTGATAGAAGACTTCATCGTTAAGCAATGAATAAAGTCTAATCAAATGATTTTTTGTTTTAAGGAAGAAAATAATTTTTGAATTTGGCCCTCCGAACGCGCAGTGCATTTTTTGTTGCCACTTCGCCGCAAAGCACCTGGTCGCCCTTACGGCTGACACTCGTCACAGGCAGCGGCCAGATGCGAGATGTATGTCAGTGGCTCGTGAGTGGTCGAAAGTCTTGTCGCGCTGATGTCAGAGCGACGAGTAATGAATTTGCGTTACAATGTGAACTTGCTAGGCGGGCCCAATGGGAAGTATGGACGCCCGAGAGCAGCCTGTGGAGTCGTTGGCACAATGTGCTAGAGGGACGCCTGCACAACTGGCATATACATACTGAAAGAAATAATGCACACTGTATACGCTTGTTTCTCAGGGTATACGTGTTGTACAGACGGCCCTCTAGCACATTGTGCCAACGACGCCATAGCCTGCTCTCGGGCGTCCATACTTCCCATTGGGCCCGCCAAGCAAGCTCACATTGTAACGCGAATTCATTACTCGTCGCCCTGACATCAACGTGACAAGACTTTTGACCACTCACGAGCCACTGACATACATCTCGCATCTGGCCGCTGCCTGTGACGAGTGTCAGCTGCAAGGGCTACCACGTGCTTTGCGGCGAAGTGGCAACAAAATGAAATGCACTGCGCGTTCGGAGGGCCAAATTCAAAAATTATTTTCTTCCTAAAACAAAAAATTATTTGATTAGACTTTCTTCATTACTTAACAATGAAGTCTTCTATCAAACGCCGCATGACGAGGATTTTTACTTAGACCGCATCAGTATGAAAAATACGGTCAAACATGCGACAAATCGCATATTTTCTCTAATTTCACAATTTTTTTCGGAAGATTTGAAGTCTATTTTACCCCTAAACATTTCTGTACTAAAATACACTTTCCTGGAAATCAGGCTATTATTATAATGGTTAGGGTGAGTTCCAGATAGCTCAAGAAAAATTCACGAACTTTGAAGATTTTTGTAGTTTTTGAAGCTACGTAGCTGGCAGTGAAACACAAAAAATTCGGAAATAATGAATGGGACAACTAAACGGAACCTCTGCGATAGCGCAAGCGCGGTTTCGAAGCTCAACACACAAAAGTAGATTTTCTACACATTTTTCTATTAGGTACAGTTTAATAAATAGAAGCGAAATTCGAGGGGGTGCCAGGACCGTCAAAAATGTTTTCGAGCAAACATGTTTTGCCACAATACTCCATGTGGCACAGGAAAAATGCACAAATTTTATCAGAAAAATCTGCGATGTGCGAGCGCCACGTCTGGGACACTTGGCATGGAATGACCCATATACATAAGAGCTACAGAAAGATCCCGGAGGTCCTGATACTGTAGGAAGGTATTTGACACACGACGTACGTTTTAGCACTATGCTAATGCTAAAACGTACGTCGTGTGTCAAGTACGTTATATATATAAGGTATGATATATATAAATATATATATTTAGCGGTGGTATGGAGAGTTCTGTACAGAACTGAAATACAGAAACACCGTCCAGAAACACAGCGAGACACATTACTGTCAGAATGAGTGAGATATGAAAAGCAATAGTTTCGCTAACATTTGTTCATCACTGTCAAATGCGGCAATGTACTAGACCTGCCATAAACATTAGCATGGCCAGCAGTCAGTTTTTATGAATAGGCATCAATGGCCAGCCATCAAGCACTTCTTTGCGATATCCATTATACACTTTATGTGGCATACAGCGCAAAACATGCAACATGTGTAGTTCTCATGTAGTACAGCATTCTCATGTAGTCATCTGAGATACAGGACCCCAATAGGTGACACAGCTTGCGTGCATGAGCTTGGCAGTGTCGTGTTCCCAGACCATGTCAGGGTGTCAGGGTCAGGTGGTATTCTGGCGAAAAGGACAGCAGGTTGCACTGATTCGAGGCCACTCACGGCCAGACCTTAAGCGTGGCTATTCCGAATTCTTGGACACGTCTTCACTACCTCGAGACACGAAGTTTCCAAGGAGGCTTCCTGGTCAAATGCAGCTGTAGAGCTTCAATGTGCAGTCTTGAAGCAACCTGAAATATTCAAGTGCACAAAAACAAACACATGATGACAGACAGATCGATCACTTTTTAATCTGATAAGGGCAGCGCTCACACACCAGATTCCATGAAGTGTCATGGCAATGAACGAAACCAGGGATACTCATTAATTTTGCTGTACTTTGAGGGTCTGTTACTCCCTTAGCCAGCGGCAACTGTTTCCGCTGCATGACCTCCGTACAATTAGAAGGATGTTTTTTTTAGAGAATGCATATTTCTTATCAAAATTGTATAATAGTCACGCTCAAGATGTTTTCGCGCACGCACTCTATGTCAAGAAGGAAACAGTTTGCTGCAACTAAAATGACAAGGAAGAGATTAATTAACAAAAACTCGTTCATTCACTTTTAATTCCTGACTTGGAGGTAGTTGTTTATATTGGAAAGTTGTAGCGCGTGCCAATTTATGGCATACAATTTTTTTTAATCGCGAAAGTTACACGTAATTCGAGATATTCATCCTTGAATTTCAAGGACGAAATCGTAACTGATAGCGCCTGACGCGCAGGAAACGTGGCTTCTCTGTTGCGTAAGCTCGGAGCTACACGTGAAAAGGAGGTGATGATAGTTTAATAAAGGTGGGGCGAAGCAGAATGTTATCAGGAAAATCTGCAAGCATTCAGAAATACACAAGTAAACAGCTTATTATTTGGGTTCGATGTGTGGTACTTATCTGTAAATATAGAAAGAAAAGGTTGATATTACTGCGGTTTCGGTTGCGCGCATCTCGAAAGAAACAGATGAGCACCAAACGCCACACGCAAAGGTAAGGCGATCCGCTAGTGCAAGTGAGATGACTTGCCACTTTTCACGAAAAGGTACGACCACGACGCGCCTTCATTCGAATTTCGTCACTCCCTTGTGGCGGGCAGCTCCGGTCTGATGTAACAGAAAAACCGCGTTTTCTGTGCGCTGGGCACGATCAGTTTTGATTTAGCCCTTAAAATTTCACAATAAATATCTCGAGCCACGTAAAATTTTCATGATTTCTGAAAAATGGGTATGCCAAAAAGTGGCACGCATTACAAACTTCTAATATAAACAACTGCCCTCAAATCAATAAATAAAAGTTTTTGTTAATAAGTCCCGTCAACGCAATTTTTGTTGCGGCAGAATATTTCCGCCTCGAACTAGAGTACGACTGGAGCGTGACTGTCATAGAATTGTTTTATAAAAGATATGTATTGTCTGAAAAAAAATCACCCTGTATAGCATGGTAGCAGTATTTTAATAATAATAATAATTGTTGGGGTTTGACGTCCCAAAACCACGATAAGATTATGAGAGACGCCGTAGTGGAGGGCTTTGGAAGTTTCGACCACCTGGAGTTCTTTAACGTGCACCTAAATCTAAGCACACGGGACTAAACCATTTTCGCCTCCATCGAAAATGCGGCCGCCGCGGCCAGGATTCGATCCCGCGACCTGCGGGTCAGCAGTAGAGCACCATAACCACTAGACAAGCAGTATTTCAACGAAGACCTGTAGGTCGCGGGATCGAGTCCCGGCCTTGGCGGCTGCATTTTCGCTGGAGGCGAAAATGTTTGAGGCCCGTGTACTTAGATTTAGCTGCACGTTAAAGAACCCCAGGTAGTCGAAATTTCCAGAGCCCTCTACTACGGCGTCTCTCAATCATATCGTGGTTTTGGGACGTTAAACGCCAAATATTATTATTAGTTTAACGAAAAAGAAAACTGCAAAATGTGTATACAGCTACACGAAATATGGCGAATGTACGACAAGACTAGGCTTGCCTTCACTGCCTTATTTCTGTCGCGTCATTGTGAGCGTGCCCTTCTAGTGCCTGGCTTCAGAACAGCTGCACGAAGGTGCAGCTATTCTAAAGGCCTAATGTGTCCTTTTTTCTTCAGATCTATATCAACAGGCAAAGGTCTCGTTTTTCCATTTGTCTGGAAGGACAACCCACCAGCCAGCGTTGACCAGTATAAAGGGTTGGGAGCAAACTCGGGCAAACTGTGCAGCACAAACATCACCTCAAACCTCAAACAATTGAGGTGATGAGAAGCGGTCAAACAAAAAGGAACAGTGCTGAAGTGACTTATATACATATTAAAAACAACAGCTGATTATGGCACGAAATTGGGATAATTAAGGTGCATTGTAAAAGAATGTAAAATGAGGTACCCTGCTGTAAAAAGTGCTAAATATTCATTGCAGACTATGGCGAATAGAATTCAAATACGATACAGCGAGAGTTTCGAGGTATAATGACGAAGTAATAATTGCTAGAGATTTATGAGCGAAAAGCACGATACGATTAAGCGGTGCTACATAGTGGGAGATCACTGATTAATTTTAATTACTTGGAGTTCTTCAACGTGCACAAATCAAAGGGCATGGGAGTTTCTGTATCTTGCCCCCATCTAAATGCAGCTGCCGGGGTCAGGAATAGAACCCGCGTCCTTGGGCTTAGCAGCGTAACGCTTCCAACTCCATTTTAAAGGATTTTTGTCTACTGCCCACAACATCACTGTAGACTGTATCATTGTGTTGAAAATATTACCGAACTGAACCACGGCTGGTATAACAAAGGCATCCAATATCCACCAAACACAGCGTTTGAGCAGTATGTTTACTGCAATTATTACTAGCTGGTGTTGTGTTTACTATTAGGTACTAACACCACACCACATTAGACAAAGCAAGAATCACAGGAGCATGAGGTTATACTCGTATGCAATTTGTGGACAAAAAAAAACTACAACTTTGAAGTGAACTCACATTTACCTTTGTTGCATGATAATTTTTAGTATCTTAAGATTAAGTCACCACTGTTTCAAATAAATAAAGCCGTGCTACAAAGGCTATTGCATCAAAGTTTTATAGCAGTAACGCACGCACGCAAGCGCGCGCGCGCACACACACACACACACGCACACACACACACACACACACACGGCAAGAAGTTCGAATATGTAGCGAATAAATACGTATTAAACGTGTTTCAGCGTCTGGGTAGCAAAGGAAAGAAACAGTAAAATCTAGAGTTTCACGAGCCAAAATCATGTTCTGGATATCAGGCATGTTGTGGCCGGGTGCATTAGATTGATTTTTATCAGCTGAGCTTACTTACCCTTCAAATATATATCGGTGCAACGTTGCTCTACGTGTCACCACACTCAACTTGCAACCGAGATTTCAACTCGCAATTTCATGTTTTTCTGGCATGTATGGAATAAGGAAACACGATATTGGCGCGCACCACTCCGTTTTACCCGCTACTGGATAGTCCAGTGCGGTTTTCGTCGTTGCCAAGACAGTGAAACACGATAGCAAAATCCGTGCAACTTGAAAATCAGAAAGACAAGCGGCAAAGCTGCGAGTGAAGCGAAGAAAATAGTTGTAGACAGAAGCCGGCAGAACTCACCTGAAATCTATAACGACCGTAGGAGCGTCGTCCACAGGCTTCGTCTGTCGGTGCCACTGGGATCCGTCATGCGCTGCCATCTTGCTCAGGCAAGTTCACGACGAAACGAAGCTTACTGCAGGGACTTCTCCGTCCGGAGGCTGCTTTTCCCAAACACTGAGTGACACTGCTTCAGCCAGTCACGGCAAGAGTGAGCCGACGGCACGATACTACGCCACGAATGCATAGCACGGAAGGAAAGTCACGCAAAACGATCAGCCAGACACGGCAAGAGCGAGCCGACGATACGATACAACGCCACGAATGCATAGCACGAAGAAAGTCACGCAAAACGATCACTTGAAATCACGCCTGACGACACAGATTATTCTGGTAGACTAAAGAACGACCACAACGAGACGGATCACAAACAATGCCGTCTAACCGGTCTAACGA
This sequence comes from Rhipicephalus sanguineus, assembly GCF_013339695.2. Classification (NCBI taxonomy): domain Eukaryota; kingdom Metazoa; phylum Arthropoda; class Arachnida; order Ixodida; family Ixodidae; genus Rhipicephalus; species Rhipicephalus sanguineus. The sequence continues at coordinate 4,974,748 of NC_051180.1, forward strand.
CGCCAAAATGGCTGTCTCGCATTGATGGCTTCGGCTTTGGATTAAAGTAGCCTTCACGGACGCCTATATGGTTTCGGTTTTGTTTTGGTGCTATAGAACACACATTCATGCATAGTTAAAGCTTTATTAAATAATATCAGGGTGGACGAGGCGAAGCGTGCGCTGTGTGTGTGTCTGTAAGGGCTGTACGGTGGGAGGGGGCGCAGGTGAGCGTGCATCCCCTGCTCTATAGGGGCTAGGGAGAGTGCGGTGAGGCCGTGTGTGCGTGTTTAGTGCTCAACGTTTGCTGAGCGATTTGGCGGCCCGCGCGGATTATCATGCAGATATAGTTTAGCTGTGGCGGGCTGAAATGATGACCACGCGCGCTATAATTCTGGTAGTATTGTCGCTCTTTAGGAGACGCGGTAAAGCGTCGCCTTGATAACCGGTCTGCGCTGTTATCATGCCAGCTTTGCGGCACATGTTTTTACGGCCGTCGAGTTAGATGTGTTCCCGATCGCCAGTGCGTTCAACACCATACACGTCCATTTCACTAATAAGCGTATGTTTTCTGCCATACATGCTGTCGTAGGAATCTACAAACCTCGCTTGCAAACGTGCAAAGATTCTCAAATTTGTCAGCGCTGCCATTGTCAAACGTTGTCATAACTCTCAATGTTTCGCTTGGGGGCAAGATTTTTTAACAACCCTGTTTACTTGTAGACGTTTTCGACGCGCTGTTTCAGCAATATCGTAACTGAAGCCATAACACAATACGTGCGTAATTCCACATTTTATGATCGCATGCTATATATTCTCAACCAAAAGTTTTCGGCATACCACAAGCCAAAGCAGCGAACTGTATCTTGGTCGCAGCCAGTGAAGCTTTCTTTTAAAAAAAAACCGACCCTGTATATGCAGAACCATCACTGACTCCCTTGAAGCAAGGGAGTCATCTATTTCATTCAGGAGCGTCGACCAGAGCATTGTGACTCCCTTCAGAAAAAAAGGTGGTCATCGGCTGCCACAAAGAGAGTCAAGCAGACGTGACTCCCTTTTGACTCTCTTTTATTTAAGAGTGTAATGGGACAACCTCATCCAGGTCGTCGTAAGATGCGTACGTGGACAACATCCCACAGTTCTGTTCGTGCACTCTAAGAGGTCATTTTTCTGAGTGTGATAAGGTGTGGAATGGCGGAACGAAGAGAAGCAATTCTTGCACGGTGTCCGCAACGAACCGACGACCGCCGTCACTAATGATGACAGGTCGAAGGAAGAACGTTGCAACGCATGATGATGCTGGTATTCTGAGTTCAGGAGGTAGGCACATACAATCACTCATCGGTTGTCGTTAGATGATCGTGGAAAAAGACCCAGCAGATCAACTTGTTCAAACAGCAGACAAGGCGGTGGGCTTGATCCCGTCTAGAAGTAGTCGAGAGGTTAATGCCGTCCAGCGTATACTGAGCCGCCTGACCTCCTTCGAACCTCAAACGACAACTTGACGTAAGAGTCGACAAACCAATGTCTGCGATAGAGTACACGACATTTCCCCTCATGTTATCTCAACCTGCATGAGGCAAGTCATCAGTCCTACACTTCCGGAAAAACCAGCCCAGCAGTCGCGCCCGCCTCAAAATGACCGCGACAGCTTTGCCTTCGTGCTTGATGGACTCGCGTCCGGTCATCCGTATGCCACCTTTGGTTTTCTTATTTAGCCACTGTTCTATTCAGTGTATTCGTAAGCACTCTAATCTGGATTCGATGCACATCCTTTCCTATTGTATTAATTGCTGACTGCTCGTTACATTTTTTCCATCGTCATCGCCAATTCTATGTTGTTATTTTTATATTGTCGTGTATTTCATACTTTTGTATCACATCACCGCCAGTCGATGATGTTTCTTCTCCTTTCACGGTGTCGGCTTGAGTATGGAACGACCAACCTGCTTTTTTGTCACAACTTGGCGCCGACGGCGAGGATGCTAGCCACCGATCATTTCGCAGCGCCGAGGCAAGCGATGTTGCTCAGTCTTTTATGGACGTGGATCAGAACCTGTTGGTGACCTGCTCAAACTAAGCCACATCGCAATACGGCTGAATATTATACGCACACAAACTAACTCACGGTACGCTGACTCGCTGTGTGCGCACGACGAGCAGCTCGAGATGCGGGATCAAATCTAATATGCCGAACATGCACCCACAGAACTGCCATGAAGGAAAGAACACGATTCACTCGTCTTGCGTGAGGACGTGAGCATACTTTCCATTCTGGATATCATACGGTTCCGGGCGGTAGCGAGGTTTTGCTCGCACGTGACACCGAGTGACTTATCGTACACGCCGAGGAAGGTGCACGGCCACAAAAACGAGCGTAGACGCGTTTCGCTACGAGCATCGGCGGGTCCATTGAGCTATCAAGTGTCGGCCGGGGTTCAGCGCGAAGGGCTGTTTGAAAAGCGTCGCCACTTTAGGCCCCATGCTCCAGCGTCGCATCAGTGGCATCAATTGTGAGATATTTTTCCGGATGAGCGCCCCTGCGACGAAAGCACACTGTAGGACGTTGTACGATTGAAGCCATATTTGGCGCGCTAGCGTCTCCACCCGATGCTCTCGCTGTGTGTTCGTTCGCGCGTTTTATTTGCTCCGTGCCCCCTTCCATCTGGCGCTTTTTCTTTCTTTTCTTTTTTCGGGGGAATTATGCCACCAGTTGCAGCGAGGCGGCGTTCTGAAAAAGAAGTGTTTTTTTTTTTTTTTTGCTGGTGTACTCTGTAGTGATCGTTTATGTGCTGGCGCGCCTCGCATTTTGTCGTTTTCTAATCGCTCCTGTAGGGCATCGGAACTTGAATATCTTCCCGCTGTTTTTAAGTTAGAATGATTGCGTGTCGTCCACGGATTTCTATAGCTGCCAAGTAGAGTCTTTTTCAGAAGTCACTGCCGTTGTCTGTATAGCAAGCGTGTGCGATGCAATACTGGAAAGTTTGTGTTACTCAATCTCAGAGTCATCCATCGAGCATAAGGGTTCTGAATTTTCTTGAACAGTGCAAAAGATGAGGATTTGAGTGGTTTTTCAAAATCCTGTGCATCGCTTTTACTCGAAGAAAACTCCGAACAAAGACGGGGCAACGAAATGATGCGTTCATTTACTTTGACGTTTACAAGGTGATCAAATGATTATATACACTACTGTAAAGGAACTCCTCGTCAATGCGCCAAGCACAGGAACACTGACCCGAAAGTAACCTTTCAGACAAATCATATGTTCATTTACAACAAACTACTCAAGTCCTTAATGTTCATATTATCAGACATTTTAACGTGTTAGTGTTAAAGCGCTCGTTTCCGGCTTCGTTGTGAGCAAAAAAATAATCGTCTTGTCCGTAAACAGAAATTAGAGACAGATGCAAATAAAAAAAATTGGCCGCGTATCTGCGTGCTTCGCTGCAAATGTCGTATAAAGACGATAGAAGAGGCGCTGCGCTGAGATATGGACGCCATCTGGCAATACGTCGGGAAACATGAGTGTTGTGTTGCGGGGTGGTAGTCTCGGCGCAGCAGCAGGCGAAGAGCGGCGGTCACCAACGCGACCGGCGGGGACGCCAGCCAGCCCGAACACGCGTTTTGGCGCGAAGCGCTGAAGCAGAAGAAACGTCCGCACTCAACGAGTACTCTCCACACACTCTTTTATTTACACGTCGCCTGGGTAAAACAGGAATGCCAGAGCGGCGCCCCATGGCATTCGTACAGTACAATACAGAACCGAAACCGAAACACAACAATCAGCTCGTGCAGAGGGCACGGAGTAAGGCAAGTTTCAGCGCAGTCGCATTTTCAGCACAGCTTAAGAAACTAGGGTCTTTAGAATTACGTATGTATGCATTTTCTATTAAAAGAACACACCACCTAATACTTACCTAGTGATGTTGCGCCTCAGATACGTGTAATGTTTGCTTTCTGATCGACAATGTACACAAGTATGAACCTAGTCAGCCGTTCAAGATGGCTGGCCCTTGGGCAAGTGGTTTAACTTTGGCCGAGTGGCTGAATCGAGTGACGGGCCGACAAACAGAAAGACAGACAGACCAAAATTTCTCCGTTTAAGTATCCGAAGAAAGACTATCGTCTTTAATAAGTAATATAAATATTTGCTTCGAGTGAGAATCGAACCCAGGCCTTCCGTGTGGCAAGAAGGTGTTCTACCACAGAGCCACTCCAGTGCATGAAACCGTTTCGAAAAGCAAAAAAAAAAAACACAGCTTTCTACGAATGTCACGTTGTCTCCTTAGCGCATGTAATATTTCGTGGCAGGAGCATAGAATCACACCAGGCGTTAGAACATGTGAATTGCGCAACGTGGCTTGAAGCTGCCCACCCATTACAAAGCGCTCAGGCGTAAATAATCATCATTATCAGCAACATCAACAATGTGTGCAGCTGCGCGTGGCACCTTACGGACGCGTAGTGGGCACTTTGCTAATTCCCAAAAGTACGAGTTATGGCGTAGTGGGCACTTTGCCAATTCCCAAAAGTACGAGTTATGGCGTAGTGGGCACTTTGTCAATTCGCAAAAGTACGAGTTATGGCGTAGTGGGCACTTTGCCAATTCCCAAAAGTACGAGTTATGGCGTAGTGGGCATTTTGCCAATTCCCAAAAGTACCAGTTATGGCGAAGTGGGCACTTCGCAGCTGCACCTGCAGTAGGCATTGTAGGATAATTCGAAACAGCCAGTTTCGCGCGCAAGGACGTTCCTTTGCTTGCGGCAAAGTCCACCGAGAAGCGAAGCGAGGCAAGCCGAAGCTTGCTGAGTGAACGCTTATTTTTTTTTTTTAGATAGCGCTGTGCGATAGTTTCTGTCGATAGTGCTACGGGATGCGCATTTTTAACAATACATATATTTGGGTGATGTGCGTAAAATAAACTATTTGAAATTCTGCCGTCCTCTCTTGGTGTTTTCCTTGTCCTCAGTTAGCGCCACAAACTTTTCTCGAAAAAAATAAACAGCACCTTCGTGTCACGTTGTTTTTTCGAGCTGTTTTCATTGACGAAGACATACCAGCAGGCTCAATCCTAGACCCTTTTAAACAATCTCATTTAGACCTAAAAGTAAGATATTTGACGGCGGAACAAATGCAGTTGTAATATTGGCAAACGATCGCCGTTGAAGCATGCGACACCGCTTTGACGTCTACTTTTAGAGAACGCTCTTGCTGAGCGCCGCATCATTATTCACCCCGTCCTGTAATCGCAATAGCCGAAACAGAGCCAGCGGCGGGTGCTTCGTGACGTCATTAAGGAAGATCGAGGCATCGTTTGTGCCGCACAGCGCTTTTCGCCGTTTATATATTCCTTCCGGGCCAGCGAAAATCCTTTGACAGCTTGAGATGTGCGCTGTCTTGCGTCGTTTTCCGACACCAGGCACCATTAAGGAGGTGTGCGCCGCCGTCTTTCTTTATTTTTATACAACTCTTTTTTTTTCCCGCCCGCTGTAGCCTTTCGATCGCTATGATTTATTCTTGTTAAGAGAAAGCGAGCTGTACGAGTCGTATATCATTCGAGGAAAATAAAAAGAAACGCAACAGCGCGTACATGAACGTATGGTTGTTACCATGCCTTGTGCGAAATCAAACTTTGAAAATATATGACAATATTTCCTTTTGCAGTGTGATTGCTTATAACGGCATGTGACTTCGGGCTTTATTTTTCAAGCTGAAAGCTCGTACTGAGTTTCCCACAAATCGCGTTTAAGGCCCAGCAAAAACCTTCACTTGAAATCACCATAAACTTTCGGCTTAGTCTGCATCGTTAGCGTGCATATCAAATGATCTATCACGTAGAGTCCAGATTTAGGTGTGCATTTTAGTATGCCTTGCGATAGAGAATGCGCTGCTTCAATCCAATCGGGGCCACTTTGTTTTTAAACTAACGACTTATGTAGGCGTCTCCTTGGTTAAGCCGTGTTCAAATTATACATTGCTGTTACACAACATTGCGCTTCACGTCAGCAGTTACCGTGTTAGTTTCAGGGCTTAAAGTCGGGGGAAGGGGGGGCGGCCCCCCTTTCATTTCTTAAGGAGGGGTTGTATGTATGTGTGTATGTATGTATATAGGTCGCTTCCCTCTGAGGGCCCGCCTTGGAATGAAGGGACACTTTAAGCCCTGGTTAGTTTATGGCTTCACCGTTCTGAGTTAACCAAACCACACCGAACAAATACTTTCACCGCCTCGCAAGCAGCCCTGGAGAAATCATGTAACCATGAAAGGCAGAGCAGCCTCCTTAAACAGGCAGAAAGAGTGAACATCGCTGGGTGTACGGACCACGTGACGGCCACGGTTTGTAACAAGCTGGTGCGTGCGAAAACAGATATGAAAGGGAAGCTGCAGGAAAGCAGTATATAAGAAGGCCAGTGATGGGCACAAAGTCGCAATTATTCCATGTGTTCGTGGCCTTTCCCACGGGTTGAAGAGAAGATAGGAACAAAATGCACTCTAAACAAATGAATGACCCTCGCTCCTTTAAGGGAGAAACGTCGACGTTCGTCTTTAAATGCGGTAACGTTTCTCCCTTTTGCCATAGAGAAACGTTACTCCGTCGTTAAAATCGAGATGGCTGACACCAGGCCAGCAAAGCGAGCACTACAATTAGGCCTACCGAGTGCATCGATTCTTAACTGATAAACAGTATGCGTCATTGGTAACTACACACACAGAAAGAAAACGGTCCCGGTTAGCTTAATATCAAACGGTATGACAATAAAGCAGGTTGTTATCACCAAACCTTTGGTGATAACAACCTCGCGAAACCAAACGACGGAACTCGTGCCTTTCGCTCGGCCAGCGAGACGGCATTCACGTTGCAAGAAACGGATGCTGTAAAGGAGTTCACACCCGGAGACTGCATGCATGAGAGCAGCATTTTGGGCTAGTTGGTGATCCATGACATCAAAGAAATTGTGCGACGAAAACACGGACAGAAGAAGACGAAGTACAAAGACAGCGCTGTGCTTCTACTTCTCTTCTTCCGTCCGTGTTTTTGTCGCGCAATTTCTTTGATGCACTGCATGCATGTTAGGCTTGCTGTCTTTATTTGCTCGAAGCACCACACTGTGTATCGGCGTTATCTACGCTTTTACGGGGCAACCGGCTCCGACATGTGCGTTCTATTCTAAATGTACGCTTCATCGCAGCAAATTAATACCGGTAAAGCAGAGCATAGTTCCGGTGTATATATGTTTAACGATATATAAGTAGGTGGAGCCTTGACAGCGCCACAGCCGTGAAGTAGGTGGTAGGTGGCGCCATCTGGAAGGATTCAATGATACTAAAATAAAACGTTATCCCTAAGGCGACGCACGATGATACTACAGAAGGGGCTTTTGACAGACAGTTGGTGACGTAGGATCATTTATGGAATATGAAAGGACGCCGGATGGTTAATTCAGAGTGTGTGCACTCTTTATTATTACGCATGGGTTTACTAGGACACATAGTACACACACTCACTGCAATACACCGTTCATTCATATGTATAGACCAGATTTTTCTTAGCCTCGTAGTGCGAGTGTCAGCCGCGCCGCTACTCTCGGCACCAGGCGCCGTCTGGTGGTGGGACGACGGCGAGGGGCGCTGATGGCGGGAGGTGATGGCCGTGCTTACGTCGCGTGTTCGCTTGTGTCAGTGCTGTCAGAGCTGCTACAAAGTATCGGTCTCAGCTGCTTGCTTGCCGCATACTCAGAACGGCAGTGCGATGTATAAATGTTCGTCCGGGTGGCACTGCGCCGTCGTTGGGTGCCCGAACAACCAGCGAAAAAGGAAGCGGCCAATGCAACAGACCTGGGACGCTCACGCGAACACGGGGGGCTTGTGTTTGTGCAGCGTGTATTCTAGACGTTTTCAATAAGTAATAAGTGAGCTGGTGCTCTTGCACAGGAGACCATATTGCCTACCCATTTTAACGGTTGCACTGCAAGTGCATCGGGTAAAACACGACCACCTGCTGGATGAAAAAATAATCTGAACTTATGGAGCGGCAACGATGAATTTTGAAACGAGAAATACAGTCTCCATGCACCACCTCACCGCATATTTTCTTGAACTGCGAAGCCAACTAACATATGCTTCTCAATTCTTCCTGAAAACTTGCAGGCATCACCGCAGCAGACTGAAGGCGAAATTCAGTTATTAATATGCACGGGAATTTCAACATGCGGATGTTTAATCTTGTTGCCCAAATCCAAAATGCGGCCACTTTGGCTGTAAATTTGCTCAAAAAGGCACAGGTAAAAAAAATCACACCATCTCCCGCTAAAGGGGACCAGGAGGCGATGCGAAGCAGTGTTTCGGCATGTAGAGCCCGCGTTTAGAGGGGGAGTGGTGAGGGGGAAAGGGGAGAGGGGAAGTGGAGAGGGGAGGGCAGTGGGGGAGCGGGAAAGGGGACGGGAAAAGGGGAAAGGGAGAGGAAAGGGGAGGGGCAGTGGAGAGGGGGAGGGGGAAAGAGGAGAGGGGGAAGGGGGAAGAAGGAGGGGAAATGGGTGCGAGAGGGAAAGAGAAGAGGGGAAGTGGAGTGGGGGAGGGGAGAGGGTTTGCGCATGCGCAGTAAGGGTGGTCACGCCGCACACCACCACCACCACCGGATTGAACTTCGCTATAAGATGCTTCACATCTAAAACATCGATGTGACAAACTGTTTCACCCTTTACAACTTCATGCCCATAGAACATGTATTTTGAACCTCACAGCCGCGAGCCATGTCTACCTGTGGTTTCATAACAACCAAGTTTTTCTGTGTCAGCAAAGGAAGGCCCAAGCGATAAATCCTGATCCGGCTCAATCGCGATCGAAAGTGCCCGTGTGACAGGGATCTTGTCATTGCAGGCGCGATCCTTCAATGGCGGTTAAGTATATCCTGACCGAGGCGTGTCGCCATAGAAAATGCACGCGTGTGCGCCGCTTGGTCAGGATCGAACTTAATCAGTATCGGACTCAAACGTAATCTTCATCGGTTTTGATCGTGATCCAAAGGACCCGTGTGACAGGATGTTTTTTCCAGATTCTGCTCTTCAACAACCCATATGCAGAGGTAGGGGCCGGCATGCGCGCTGCGTCTACCTTCGCTTCGGACACTTCATGCTTTCACAGTAATCTTGCTTAGAAACCGCACGTATTCTCAGCTGCAGCGTTCTGCATTAAAAACTGACATAATCGCCTAATTAAACTCATCGCGTTGCATTTTGCGAGAGAACGCAATATAGCCATCAGGCAGCTCAAAGTCGGACGGTAGCGCCGCACGAAAATATCTGTCGCTGTTGCATTTCACAAAAAAAAAAGGTGCAGCGCACTAAATTTCATCTGGTCATTTACATGCGTAAATGCGTAAATTTAAGGCGTTTCTTGATATGATACAGTTCTAAAAGAAAAAAAAAACATGGTTGATCCCTCTGTCATAGGAATCGGTACAACACGAAAGTTAAACGTGTCTTCACAGACGTAGTTGAGCGTTTGTTGTGCATTGTTTTGCCCCAAGGAATGAATGCCATAGCAACAAGTTTTAATGTCACGCGAAGAACGGCAAGCAGCTCGAAACATGCAACACGCTGCTCAAGCGAAAGGACGCACGGAACGAACATACACAGGATGAGGGCGAACTAACAACTATCACAGCCCGATATTTAAAGCGCGCTGGTCAAATACAAAGGAGGACGCGCGAAACGAGCGCGGAAGTATAGGCAGGATGAGCGTGAACTGTCACAGTTGTAACTTATTTGTTTGTGAGCAGCGCGCTTCTTTCGCAAAAGCGGCCGCTGTAGTGAGCGAAGTGACCTTCGTGCTCTCTGTAACTTCAACGCAAACTTGCGGTGAGGGCGCGAAACGTACAAGATAAGCGCGCGCGCACAAGCGACCACACCCTGTAGAGAGGCGCACGCTCATCTCAACGCGTGGGGCGACGACCTTTAAAGGGGCCCTGCAACACTTTTCTTAGTTATATTGGAATAGTCTCATTATTGACGTATGACTCTTCACGAGTCATATGCCGCAAAAAATTTTGGAATCCGTCAAGTCTAAGTGGTGTTACCAAATTATAGAAATCACGTTCCGCAGCTTTTTCCCTCAACTCAACGCCGCGAGCGCGCGGAAAGCTGCGCCGGGCGTGAAGGGAGGGAGGGCGGAGGTGCGAAGAGGCGCCGCAGAGTTACGTCAGCGCCGGCGGCATTTTTTTTCTTCATTTTTTTCTCTCTGGCGTCTCGGCGCAACCACGTGGTCTGTGGCGCCACTTCCGGTCGGCTTGCGGCGCCACTTCCGGTCGTCGTCGAGCGGAGCCCATCATAGGAGGCTATGGCCCATCGCACTGTGTATCGCGCGTGCTTGAAAACTGCGAGTCGGTTTGGTAATGTTGGGTGTGCACCTCGAACTGCCGTAGTGTTTTCATCGCTCTGCCAACCATGGACGCAAACCTGCGTGCGCGTTTGGAACGAATGACAGCTGAGATGGGTTTCGACCCACACTCCGATACACCGCCTCGTCGCACTGCTCGCGCTTGAATCGTATTCAACACGGCAAAGCTGCGTGCACCCTTCTCCCAGTGGCGGTACTTCGATGCTGTTTACTCTTCGAATGCGGGCGCACAGCGAGTGCGGGCTGACAACAAAGAACTAAAATCTAGAAGAAATGATCGTGGGGCATCGGGCCGGCGCGGACCCATCCCCCGGCTGTCTGCAGCAACCGTGAAAATGCAAGTCTGCTTGGTTGCTGTGTCGCGGTTTCTCGGGAACCTGAGACTACGGGGACGATACGCCGAGGTACGGCTCGATGACATACTGAACAGACAGCGAACGGGACTATCGCCATACAGCGAACACAGGTATCCTAAGCTAGCCGGCGCCCGCATTGTTAACGGAGAAATGCTGCACCGCTGCCTCGGTCGGTCGTGAGAACGTGCCGACGATGCAGTTTCCAGCTGACGAGGCAACACTCGAACAGCTGCCGCTCTCAACGGCAACCGGCGATGGTCAAAAGCACAGAAATATTCACGATTTCGGCACGGCGCATGGTGAAGAAAACACAACCACGCAATTACGAGCAGACGAGCTGTCGGTGAGGCCGGAAGTGCTAATATTAATGTTTGTTCGGTGTTTTAACGGCATAACACAATATAAACATACATATCTACTTATTGAACTCAAAATTAACAACGAAGGTAATAATGAGGGTGTTATCGTGATTATAACATCAGCCAATGGTGGAACTGCCGACAATCGCGTCATATATTGCGGACTAATACATCATTCGTCGAGAGAAGAGGGAGCAACTTTCAGCTGACTTTGAGAATTTATTGTAAATTCCAGGCCGCTCGCTTCGCTATAATATTTGGCTCACGTGTTCTCGGGAGCCTCGACTACCGATTGGCAGCGCTTTTTGACCCTGCTCAAAAAGTGTTGCAGGGCCCCTTTAAAGCGCGCCCTTCGCGCCATCTGGCTAGTGATAACCAAAACACGATGATGTACCACCGATCTCTGAGTACCGCCAACGGCAAATGGTGTATATCAATAGCACGCCTTTAGTATGACGGAGAACGTGCCGTCTGTGGCGGAGTCGTTTCGCGCGGCGCGCTGGGGATCGAGAGGTCCTGCGTTCGACTCCCGGTGACGGAACCTTTTCTTCTAGTTTTTTTCTTTGCCATATGTTAGCCTTTATATTTTGCAACGTCATATCCATGACGGAAATGTTTCAGTGGAGCCGTGGTAGACCCCGGCATAAACCACTTTCATGTTAAAAAAAAGAATGGTCAAATGCATGGTGTTGCAACTATTTAAACCTTCATGGCGATGTTGCTGAACCTTCTCGCGAAGTTGGACAAGCTCCCTGGCTTAATTACACCGTTCGAAAAAGTAATCACGTGAAAGAAGATGCACGTTCGGACATTCAGAGAAGACTGAGTGGCCGAAGCGCTGTCGAATCTGCCATCTCCCACTACCAATAGTCACTAACGTGGTGCACCGTGTTGTGCGCCAGCGCGTTTCAGCAGCCCCCAAAAATGCTCGCACCGCGGCGCCTTGGTCGGCAAAACATGGCGGCCACGTACGAGCGCTGGAAATTCTGGTGTATACAACCCACAATACGAACAAGCCGCTAGTCGCGTATGCACAGACGAGTTTTCACATACCCTAGTACGAAGCGCAGAGGGTTATATATTTACTTAATAACGACCGATGCTGGTAGAACTCGTTCGAAGTTCTCTCTCGGTGGGACTCATTGGACATTTCGTCTTTGTGGCGCTCGTCGAAAGTTCTCTCTCGGTGGAACTCGTTGGACATTCTGTCTTTGTGGGACTCGTTGGAAGTTCTCTTTCAGTGGGACTCGTTGGAAATTTTCTCTCGCTGGGACTGGTTGGAAGTTCTCTCTCGGTGGGACTCGTCGGACATTTCGTCTTCGTGAGGCTCGTTGGAAATTCTCTCTCGGTAGGACTCGCTGGACATTTTGTCTGTGTGGGGCTCGTTGGAAATTCTCTCTCGGTGGGGCTCGTTGGACATCTCGTCTTTGTGGGGCTCGTTGGAAATTCTCTCTCGGTGGGGCTCGTTGGACATTTCGTCTTTGTGGGACTAGTTGGAAATTCTCTCTCGGTGGGGCTCGTTGGACGTCTCGTCTTTGTGGGGCTCGTTGGAAATTCTCTCTCGGTGGGGCTCGTTGGACATTTCGTCTTTGTGGGACTAGTTGGAAATTCTCTCTCGGTGGGGCTCGTTGGACATTTCGTCTTTGTGGGGCTCGTTGGAAATTCTCTCTCGGTGGGGCTCGTTGGACATTTCGTCTTTGTGGGGCTCGTTGGAAATTCTCTCTCGGTGGGGCTCGTTGGACATTTCGTCTGTGTGGGGCTCGTTGGAAATTCTCTCTCGGTGGGGCTCGTTGGACATCTCGTCTTTGTGGGGCTCGTTGGAAATTCTCTCTCGGTGGGGCTCGTTGGACATTTCGTCTTTGTGGGACTAGTTGGAAATTCTCTCTCGGTGGGGCTCGTTGGACATTTCGTCTTTGTGGGGCTCGTTGGAAATTCTCTCTCGGTGGGGCTCGTTGGACATTTCGTCTTTGTGGGGCTCGTTGGAAATTCTCTCTCGGTGGGACTCGTTGGACGTTTCGCATCTTTGGGACTCGTTGGAAATACTCTGCTGGTGGGTCCCGTTTGAAATTCCGTGTCGGTGGACGTTAAAGCTCTGAATCCTCCGTTTCAATTATCCTCCCCAAAGAACCGGATATTTGTGACGTCCAAATGCCCTTTGATCGGACGCATATGACTTGTTTTATTACCTGTATTACCTGTTTTACGAGGAAGTGACCTATGCAAGATATATTTAGGTGCCTTATGTGCTCCCAGAGTCATGTAACCGTTCGCTCCGAACTTTTAGGATGGACATCTCAGCTTATCCTGCAAGCATGAGCCACATTCTCTCTTAAACGTAGGCTTCTTCTAGTTAATAAAACTGCGAACAAACCCCTGTTCAGTGGCTTCAGCATCAACTCAACCTGCAACTCCTCAACAAACAATAAACTCTCGTCTCGGTGTTGTCGAGGCGATATTGCGTGTCAATTTATGCCCGCTAAGTCACAATGGAGGCAATGAGCTAACTGACGGAAATGCACTGTCCCGACACGTCCTTGGGCCCACCGCCGTTACTCAGCCATCCAGGGGGAAACCAAGTTTCTCAAAAAAAGAATTATCGGCCACTCGCCTTTGAGCGAGCGCTACATTTGAGATGCTAGTGGCGAGCAAGTGAGGCGTAACTTGTGCTGCGATGGAGGTCGTTAGAATGTTGTACGTTTTCTGTACACCAGACGTCGTACTGTTTCTCGTTCTTTTATGTTCGCCAGGGATAAACGACTCGTGAAGCGTATTGTGCACTCTCCGCGCGGCCTTTTCGGCGATGCTTATTCACAGAGGCAACATTTCTGAAAGTCTCTTGACTCCGATTCTCCGTGACTTCCCTTTCGGCAACTTCTAGAAAAAAAAGGGGGGGCTCCGTGGAAGTCGCATTCAAAACACACATCTTTTGCCGTAGAAGCATCCGGTTTTTTGCGCCGCCGCTTTTGAATACAGCGGCAATTGTTCTCGGCGGCTGTTGTAGTTATCATGTACTTCACTCGTTGGTTGAACCGCTGTGCCCTGCGGCCGTGATATTCACGGACTCATGATATACATGACATTCGTTTGAATATACGTGTTCAAAAGTGTTTCCGGAAACGACTATGCTTTCGTCGATATAAAAGATAGTCGGTATGCGTTCGTGAAAATTAGAGCAATCAATGTATGCAAGTAACTCTTCCGGATTTTAGTCGTGTATTTTCAATAGCTGAAAACCTATTGCGACACTGGTAAGGCAGAAATTTGCGGGAAGCAATTATTCTGCAACTATGTGGCGAAACACGCCCTTGAGTAGAAATTTACGAACACGTTAAAAATTTCGGAGTAGATCCCACGCATTGTGGGAATCCATTTAATGCGAAGCAGTCAGCAAGTAGCAGCCAATGCCGGATTTATCGCTTTGAGCCTCGCGTTACGAGGTGGGTCGATGTCCTTGTGCAAAATCCATTAGTTGTGCGCACGTCATGGGCTTACCAGGCACGCCGAGTACAATGGCGTGTAAACTGCAGCTCATGGTCTGAGGAAACGTCGCCACTCACTTTAGGGCAGAGATGTCGCAACGAAATGGACGTTTCGGCCCTATGACGTGCATATGATACGCAGCGGTCGTCGGCGTATTCGAGCAACGCTTGACTATATCTTGCGTAGTCAATGCTTATTACATTGTTATAAAAGTGGACAGCCAAGACTGCAATCAAAAAGGACGTTGCCCCGACATGACGTTTGTATATGGTCTCTTTCCACAGCAGTTTGAAGCACTGGCATGGCTGTGAGGTAGAATAGTTGACTGCCATGCAGGGTGCCCATGGGTTCGATTCCGGCTGTGATTTGAACAGTGCAGCTGCATAAGCCCCGTACTCGCGAATAGAAATTGTCACCAGCATGCGCTCTCTTTGTCCTCTTCTGCTTCGCTCTCAGGACAGAGGGTGAGGCACAGCGTACACTCCTGCGTACAGCAAGGAGGAGGAGGAGGAGGAGGCCAGTAGCTCCGCCCTTCGCAAAACCATAGTGTGCAGCTTCGAAATTTTTCATTTATTCTTTGCATCCATCGAGATTTTCCTAGACAGCTCCTTCACGCTCTCGCGCGAAAATTTCCCAAGCCTCTTCTCGCTGTTCGGTTGAGTTGAGTTGAATAAACTTTATTTGGCCGACATTTGTTACTGTGCCCGGGACTAGGCTGCTTCATGGGTCGATATACACTGAATAACCTATGGCACGTGCCGTGTTGCCATGACCCATATTATGCAGGTATGGACCACACGTGACTGGTGGAAAGGGTTTCATGGCGTACGCGGCAGGCAGTCACGATATTCATGTAACAACTTGTGAAGCGCGTTCGTCATAGACTCCTATGCCAATTAAGGTATTTAACAAGTTAACATTACGCCCAGACGCAGGCGGAGATAGATAGATAGATAGATAGATAGATAGATAGATAGATAGATAGATAGATAGATAGATAGATAGATAGATAGATAGATAGATAGATAGATAGATAGATAGATAGATAGATAGATAGATAGATAGATAGATAGATAGATAGATAGATAGATAGATAGATAGATAGATAGATAGATAGATAGATAGATATCCTTTGGTTTTCTGAGTAACTCCAGCTGGTCAAAATGAGACTACGGCGGTCCTCATAATCATCTCCATATATTAATTAGTTTACATAACGTAGCTGCTCAGTCGCTGTATTGAGAACGGGCGGGCACCTCGAAACATTAGACACTTTTAGTTGGGCGTACGTAACGAGCCTACGTACGAAGCGTGGCTGTGGGAGAGAAGTGCGCAGTGCGTAAAGTATCTATTTCACGGATGCGCACGTACGCCCGTAACAAGACGCTGCGTACGTAACGCAACGCTTACGGCTCATTCACACCGAAGGCGGGGCGGCAAAGCGGGGAAAACCTCCTCTCCAGGGGGCGAAAACGAGGCGGCAAAAAATCAGTCCGGGAGCGATAGCCACCTCGTTTTCCGCCCACTTTCGCCGCCTGGAGAGGAGGTTTTCCCCGCTTTGCCGCCCGCCTTTGGTGTGAATGAGTTTTTACTGCGTTGCGTTCTCGCGAGACCTCGAACAAACCAGAAACGAGAGCACGTGGTGGCTGCAGTGGCGTTCGACGCAGACAGCAACAGCGAACCCGATGCAAGTCGTGTGTACTCCACATTGAAAGGCCATGTTTCCATGCCAAACAAGGTACAATCAAGCGGCACGTTCCGGTCTCCTGACGAGTGGGAAGACATAGCCTGGCGTCTCACAAAAAGCAACCGTCTTCGACAGGCTGTGTGCGGGAACGCGCTAATCTCTTTCTGTCAGGCCTCTCGGCGACTGACCCCGTAAAAACATAACAGAAAGTAAGCTTGTTACGTACTTTCATTCATGCTGCAACATAACGTGCGTTGAGCGTTGTGCGAGCTTTCATTCCTTGAAAGTGCAGCTAGTAGATCGGAAAGTCAAGAATACCTGGAATGCGACCCGTTGCTGCAGGGTATGCTAAGCCTCATCCACAGCTGCGCTGGATAGAACGCTGTGTTCGAGCCAGCGCGGCCGTGTCCCATCAAACGCCATTCTTACATAGTGCACCCAGCTTCAAAGCTGTGTGCACATAGTAATTTTGAACATACACGGCAAAGGTCAACACGCGCAATCAATGCGCCCAGGAACGACGCTAAAAATGCACACAGCGAACGCCGCGGCCTGACTGGCATGCTCGGGAGGTCCTGCGTGGAGATCACAGAGGCCACGTTATCACTGGGACCTAGCATACTTCTGCCGTTGGTGGCGCTGATAACCATGCGAAAATACTTACATATCTTTTAGGAAGGGCTGACTTCTGGTCTTGTTGGCACGACATATCTGAAGTGTTTAGCGCAGAATTACGAAGACGGGACAAGAAGGGAGAACACGTACACAGGCGCTAACTTTCAACAAATGATTTCTTTGAATCCGGATCACACATACTTATACACTTAGGAACCAAAGCTCACGCATGCGCAGGTACAGTACCGTCGAGGAACACCAGTTCTTTGTTAGTCAGCGATTGTGACGGGGTGCTAACACAATATTTGCCAAGCCTATGAATAATTGCTGATTCGATGATTAAACGAGTAGTTTCGTCAGGGTGCCTACGGACAATAAAACACTTATCAAAAAGCGGAACGCAACCACACGCGCTGCAGTGTGTGGCTAACCAGCCATCGCTGCCTTTCCTGGCATTTTTGCAGTGCTCCCTGGGCCTGTCATTAAGCCAACGCCCCATCAGTGTTTCATTGTCCGTAGGCACCCTGACAAAACTACTCGTTTAATCATCGAATCAGCAATTATTCATAGGCTTGGCAAATATTGTGTTAGCACCCCGTCACCATCGCTGACAAATAAAGAACTGGTGTTCCTCGACGGTACTGTACATGCGCATGCGTGAGTTTTGGTTCCAAGTGTATAAATATGCGTGATCCGGATTCAAATAAATCATTTGTTGAAAGTTAGCGCCTGTGTACGTGTTCTCCCTTCTTGTCCCATCTTCGTAATTCTGCGCTAAGCACTTCAGACTTACATCTCGCATACGAGTTACCTGGTTGAGTGAAACTCATCACAGTACGTTAATCTAAAAGTGTTGTAGCACGCTTCGCTTGCAGCGTACGCAACGTATTGTGCACCGCGTACGCCCAAGTAAAAGTGTCTATTGAGTCATCGTTCTGTGCGTATGCGACTATATCACCTTTGAGCAGAGGGCTTGTTACTTGAACGCACACTTGTACACGTTACGGAAAATAGGTAACCTATTACAATTACAATTACTTCTTTTAAGGTGTAATTGATGACAGTGGCCAATTACAGCCCCAGGAAAGTAACTAAGCAATTACGGAAATGTAATCGATTACTCTTGCGTTATTTTGCTTCAAATTTTTATTGCCGCTTCACAGTAACACAAGTTTGGTGAAACAATAACGAACTGCCGTGGCTTACATGGTAGACAGAAGGCTGGAGGCTTGTGTGAAAGCTGAGAGGCTTACTGTGGCTTATGTGATAGTGTTGCACGTTGTTAACTTTAAACACGAGTTGTTTTTCAATGTTGTCTCGCTTATTCTTCCACGTTTCCTTGTTAAGAGGTCAACTGCTACACTGAACACTCTCTCAGTGCATGCGCTGGAGGGAAGGGCGGTATTATAACGTAGGAACACCTAGCGCACCAGCTCGTAGTTGCGCAGTTCTGCGATGCTAGTGTCCATGTCCTCTATGAAGCGTCGCGCGTCGCTGTTTCTGGTGCACCGTCGCTGTTGCTGGCGCGCGCACCAAAGAACCGTACTCAAGCACAGGAAACATGAGGCAAGCTGCCCACACACGCGATCACACACAAGAGAAACACGAGAAAGCACACGAAAAATCACAGCATATCCACGGAGTGAATGATGATGAGTGGGCGAAGCTGCGGAGGTTCATCGGTAAACCGTGAATCTTCCGTGAATTCTGCCCAGTACATCATCACCGACGTCAGATCGGGCGCGTTTATACTAAAGGTTCGGTGAGAGTTATGACGACTTGCAGCTCACTTTAATTTTACATGTACGCTGTGAATTTTCATTGTTTAGAAAACCATTGCTTTAGAAAACATCTGGCGTCTTTCGTTAAGCAGGTGGCGTCTTTTCGTTTTGCTTTAGAAACATCTGGCGTTCTTTCGTTTTGCTTTTAGAAAACATCTGGCGTCTTTCGTTGGTTTATTTCATCAATCAACGGCGTTTTGAACAAAACTTTTATTGTTTAATCACGCACAGGAGAAATCTCACCAGGCACTACCTTGGAGGTAAACAATGGCTGCTAATGGGAATGAGAGACAGAAGAAGTCGGCTTTTAGCTAACACTTACACTTCTACTTCTACTAACGTTTCCTACTGGAACATGCCAATAGCTGCTAATGGGGAATGAGAGACAGAAGAATTCGGCTTTTAGTTAACGCGCACGCTGCGAATTTTTTATTGTTCAACAACGCACAGAAAAAATCTCCCACCGGCACCACCTTGGAGGTCAAGATCTGGTACTAGCGTTACGACTGGTTACGCACTACGACCAGAGAATATCTACCACTTTAGAGAACGGAAACTGTACCTTTGACTGTAGTACGGAAATAAGGGTAGCGGCGGCGTACTGAACTGCAATAGAGCGAGGCGAGATGGCGCTGCAAGTACTATCATCATCATTAGAAAAACGCGTTTTTGCGGTTGGTTCGCCCTGGTCGCGCTACTGCGCTTTTTGTTCCCTGTGGTGTTTTGTTCTTTGTCGTTGCTAAATCGCTGCTCGCGTGTGTAATATTTATCGCCAGGTGACCAAACTGGCCTCGACTGGCAAAAACAACGTCAATCAAGTAAGGTTTGCATCGTTTATTGTGAGTGCCCAAGCTGGTACAAGCAATGTATACAGTCAGGTCCAAGCAAAACAAGTCACTCATACACGTCGAAGCTTTCAACCCGTACGTGTGTAATCAGTCTGAAAGCTGACAAATATGTGCATATAACTGAACACCGAGATCGCTGAAAGAACGTTGCTCTCGTTGTGTAGCAGCGTCCGAGTTTTAACAGCATAGCTTTAGGACAAGGGTCTTATCCTTCCGTTAGTTATGCGGCGTTTGCCAGGTTGTGTTGATCTTTGAGTGCATGGTGTGGAGTCGGAAACGAAACGTGCGCTACGCCGACAGATAGTTGGCGCAGTGAGAGCAATGTAGTCTTGATTAATCTTTTACGTAAACAATCGCGGATGCATACAGTTCTGCATCCTTCTCGCTCTGTGATGTCACCTTGAATGCGTTACAAATAAAGAATATCGCGTTGTGTCTACAGGGCAGGCACGAATTTCTCGGCTAAATTCTCGGCCGTGAAGCCATACCATAGGTATTACGTATTCAGGTAATAATAGGTGGAAGAAAATATTTCAGGCTCGTTTTGTTCCTCGATATAGTTCAGTTACACAGTTTCTACAGCTAGAATTTCTTGGCGCTAGTAGTAATCGGACTGCTGAGTATGCAGCATAGATGAATGCTAAAGAAACAGAGATATAAGGCAAGTGCTTACAG
The DNA here is from genome assembly GCF_013339695.2 of Rhipicephalus sanguineus. Lineage (NCBI taxonomy): Eukaryota > Metazoa > Arthropoda > Arachnida > Ixodida > Ixodidae > Rhipicephalus > Rhipicephalus sanguineus. The sequence continues at coordinate 4,994,921 of NC_051180.1, forward strand.
ATTCTAGAAGCACAATTCTAAGAAAATAAGCTTTAGGCATGCAGTGTACATCTTTGTTGGTGTTCGCACAGAACACTAAACAACTGCTCAGCCGTAAGCACAATCTCTGTATCACATAGACATGTCTATAGAACTTGAGCACTCTATTGCAAGCAGACTCACGAAATCAAGCTGTGGGGCATGATGTGAACCTGTGCCAATGCTGGATAAATAAAGCGTCATATATATATTGCATACTTGTTATTGTGTTATTTACTTTTTCAATATATTTGGGCTTGGGAGCTCAAGTATGTATTCTCCCTGCTACTTTTAGAAGCTCCGGCTTTAAATACTGCCACATGCGCTCCTTTCTTTCTGTTTTATGTTATTGGCCAATTGCACGTGTAGTTCCTGCGTTGCGCAAACCGTGCCAGAATGTCTGGTAACATTCCAGATTATTTTAGGATCTTCTGTTAGGCTGGAGCGTGCAATTGCAAACAGCTCAGTTTATTGTCGAACTAACGCAGCCACCAGTGATAATGCTCGAATGTTCGATGCCGCAGGCATAAATGCCGACGCGCCTTGCCACAGATCAGTTTATCGACGGCCGACGCCTGTTCGCCGCTATCAATGTGCAGTGTGTATTGCTGTAGTTTGACTTTTCGTTTCCCGGCCACAAGTTCGGCCGAATAAAAAGTTTCATCTTGGACACACCGACTGCTGCTTTCGTCGACGTCACGACCCCGTGACAATACGTAAAATCTTGTATTGTGGCTGTGGATAAGTCCAAGTTCATGTATGTTTTAAATTACCTCTTCGATTTCCTAGGTTTTTTTCGTGACAGTAGTTCACAGACTTTCACTTCATAGTGGTAGGTGCTACAACTGTGACATGTTAATTTAATGAAACAGCAGAAGTAGGTGTGTTCAAACAAATTTGGGACGTTTCTCTGCTATGTAAAAAAGAAAACACTACCATACTCACTGAACACAATCTCACTCATCACGACAACGTAAACGTGCTTGGTGAAGCTGTGCTGGAAGAAGTGCTCGTCACACTTATAATTTGTTTATTAGCTGTAAATAATTCGAAGGAGCCCATTGAACATATGTGCAAAGGCTAATGTAATTGAGCACAGCCTTCTAAAGCTTTGTCGTATCTTTTTGTAAACTTCTATGATCTAAACACAGTTGATTAAGGCAAAACAGTTTTGAGCATAGTTTGTAAACTGTCTCATAATGCACAACTAAATGTTCCATTTATGTTGCGCGGTGGCTGCATTTTCGATGGAGGCGAAAATGTTTGAGGCCCATGTACTTAGATCCCAGGTGGTCGAAATTTCATGAGCCCTCCACTACGGCGTCCCTCATAATCATATCGTCGTTTTGGGCGCCCAGATATTATTAGATGTTGGAAAGACTGTTAATTCCCCTCACTGCCGTGATGTTCGTTTTGTAATGTGATTTATAATTTTTAAAAAACTGACCCTACGTTTCGACACTCGTTTGGTCTCTTAGTTTTTTTTAAATTAAGAAGACTAATGGTTAAATGTGGCTGGAGAGTCTTTCTATTCTTATCATCTTGCCCAGCCAGACAGACTTCTATATATTTACCCTTAAATTTATAATTTCTGATGATTCACATGCAAACCATGATATGATTACGAGCCATACAGTAGTGGGCAACTCTAGACTGATTCTAACTGCCTGGAGTTAAACAAACGCAGTTGTAGCCTTGAAGAAGACAAGACTGCTTGTCGAAACATTTGCTCCAGCGACACCTCTTGTTCACAAATTTTTCGTCTCTTCAAGCTTCCGTCTTTCCCTGAACTTCAGACGCAGATCTAAGCACACGAGTGCCTTTGCATTTCGCCCCCAATGAAACGTGACCACCGTGGCGGGGTATAAAACCTGCGTCGTTGAGCTCAGCAGTGTCAGGTAACGTAACTAATGCACGGAGCTAGTGCTCAATTTCAACGCTATTGCGGTGTAGATTGCATGACACAGTAGACAGCTAATACTTGTAGACGATTGTAGGCACAGCTCCATGAGATGCCTGGTAAACCATTCACAAATACAGCATTGCAAGCGTGAGGTTCAAGATGACCTGTTGTAGCTGCAGACGTTCACATGTTTCGCCGCACTTGCAGAGTGGACATTCGGGGGTAGTCACCCTGTCGTTGCCTGGCAATCCTGGACAAACAAGTAATGACATCACCAGATATTGATAAGCATAATCAATGAAATATTAAATTTTGCAAAAGTAAACATATGAACATAGTGAACAAAAACAGCGGTTTGTTATACATATATGTAAACGTACCTCATAATGCATGTTGTATCACTCGGGCTAGCTTCTTTACAAGGCGTGTCATGTAACAGGTGCCTTGCTCATTGCACACAGCTGTTTCCTTGTCAGGCCAGGAGGCTACAGCAGAAAAAAAAATATTTCTGATTATAGTGACGGTTTTTTATCACACTAAAGTGAAAGTACACTCATAATTATGTGAAGCTTTTGTTACACTAAATGTGTAGTAAAGGTAACCTAAACTAACGGCAGGAGAAATGAGACCTCTAAACCTGGCTTCTCAAATGCGATCCGGCAAACTATAACATATGTTTTTTGCACTGATATACGGGCTAGTTACGAAGATACATGCGAGGCGTTGGTGATGCAATTGCCTCCCTTTATTTATTGCAGTGGCCTGGTTAATGTTAACCGAACGATAAAACTCAGCAACCCGCTCTCACGTGAAGCCACGCCGCAAGGAACGCACGTTTTCTCAACGACAGAGTATGACGTTGAAAAATTGAATATTGCAGTGCGTCGCCTCCGTATGACACCCACACAAAGCCATTGGTTAAAAAAAACTGAAGCAATGGGTTTTTACTCACCGGTCCGTGCGTGTATTCTCGGGCTTCAAACGAGTGTCATCCGGTGAAAGCTTCAACGGTCCCTTCGTTCCCCTGAAGTCAGCTGAATGCACTTCGCGAAGGGATTTCAACGAGTCAAAACGAACAGAACAAAAGCGAGTGTGTCGGCCGGCAGTGGCTCGAAACATTTACAGCGAAACGAAACAGCGCGATACCCATCCCAATGCACCGCGAACCGTTACCTGTCGTTGCGCCGCGGTATATTTTGAAATGAAGATAATGATGCCGATAGGCTGCTGACAACTACGAGTCTGTTGGAGCAAAAACTATTACAAAAGATTGATGACGTGGTACCTGGCAAGGCAAGGCCACTTCGTATAAACAGTAATTTGTTTATTGAAGTGTAACAGTAAGCAAACAACTAAACTTCCTTATTTCAAGAATATTTTAATTTGAAGTTTGGGCCCGACGAGGGCGCCCCTACATAAAAAGTCAAATAGCGCGAATGGCGGCCACCACAACGTCGCCATGTTATCCTAACGCAGAGGTTAGTAGATCCACTCCCGGTGTTTGAAGCTGGAACTCGCCGCGGTCGATTTTTTCGCCCTCTGCGGCGATCGCTGGAACTTGAGACTTTCCGGGGCCTGCTACGACTACGAGCGACGAACGGGTGCCGCTTTAAGGAGCTTCGCCCCTAAAACAGGCTCTGTAGGGACCCCCTCCTCCGGTCTGACAGGACGGGGGAGCCCTTCAGAGCAGTCGCATATTTTTCAGGACGAGAACTGCCGTGCAAGACTGGTGACAGCTTGAGTGTGAAAAAAAAAACTAATTGATTACCAGTAATCAATTACAAGGAAATGGTATTAAATTACCAAGAACGTTACTGTTTCGAAAAAGTAATCCATTATATTACAAAAAACCAGAAATTTAATTGATCACAAGTAATCGATTACTCGTAACGCGCTACGTACGTACAACTCTGCTTGAACGCAGTCGAAGCGTCTGCCCCTCTTCTTCACCGTCGGTTTCCTCGCCATCACTGTATGACCGTGATGTATCAAAATGTACGCAGCTCATCTGTCACATAACAATCGAGAGACCGTTGAAATACTTCGTGCTCTATGCAGGTACACCTGCTAGACGGCCTTCAATTCCTTGCCCACAGAGCTTTACTGTGGTAGTCTTCCTACTGTTGCTAAAGGCGGGTAATAGAGCATAAGTGCCTTGCTTCAAGCGCGGTTTCGTCATCGCGGTAACTGAATATCTTCACATTTTTTTACTTTCCCGTTTCTCGGCATAGAGACTGAATATTGTCCGTGTTTTTCTTACTCTGTCGTTGTGTATAATTTGTGCATACCATTTTTACCTTTCAAGATTGAAGGTCGTTGGTAACTAGCTCTACTGTGCAAAAAGCTAATGACGCAAAGCAAGGCGAAGAAACAATAGATATAGGAAATACCGTCAAACCGCAACTAGTTTTGTTGAACAGGAGCACTATTTTTTACGCTATTTCCTGTTTTTCTTGTTTCTTCGCCTTGCGTTGCGTTATTACTTTTTGCACAGTATCAACGCCCAACAACGCATTCATAGACCTGTACACGATCCACCCATTCGAGATTTCATCACGGATCTATTATGGCCGCTTATTATTTGACCAAATATGGCGGCGCAGACACTCGTGTCGCTTATTCAACATCGAGTCCAGTCGCGCTCAGTGCCGTCGGAGACACAGAAGTCTGTCTCCACGGATAGCACAGTTCTCCGTAGGTTCGTGCACTTGTTGTGCGATAGCTGTTCTCTTGTGTTTCTGGCACCACAGAATTCGTTATCGACCCCATACAGCGAGCGAGGCAAGCGCTTAATGAAGCACTTTTTTTTCTCTTTCCACGATCGACGGGGACTTAAAGGGAGACGGCCACGTATTGCGGCTGCGCCTGCTCGATCGTGCATGCGGCGGTCAATAAGTCGATCGACCTCTGTCGCTTAATCTTCACGGGGGAGCGCCGATGGCTGTGAACGCGAAATGACGCTCTTTTCACCTGCGTGTGCCTTCGCGGGGTTCGCTTCCTACTTTCAGGGTATTTACAATGGCTACACTTCGTGTATTCTCACGGTGCGGCCAGTTTCTGCTCGAGTCAGCGAGGGCGCTTGCAATCGATTCTACTGCAATTGCTACAATATCAGGCGAGCGCCACCTTCGGAGATGAAGTCGCGCTCAACCGAACAACCAGAAACATGCCTTGGTGTCGGAGTAAAACGAATAAGTAAAACGAAACACTTGCTCAATAGACGGGGCCGTTGGTAATGTGCGATCGATGTGAAGCAGCGCACTTGAAAAACAAGCGAACGTTCACGCACATGTAAATGATGATTGCTCGAATAGTTTGAAAATGTGACGTGCTCGTAGTCTTCGCATGTCTTGCTGGGTAGGTAAGAAATCGCGATGGCGCAAACCGTTTTAACAGCGGAGCTATTTAAGCGTGGCACAACTCCGCTGTCGTCCCGCATTGACCGGTTAAACGAGGAGAAGCCATGTTCCAGGGAGGGGGAGCCCAGCCTTGCTGTGCCAAGGCACGCAAAGCCGAGAGATAGAGAGGTAGATAAGGAAAGCCAAGATAGGAGCATGGTAGCAAGGAGGTGGGATAGAGAAATGAGGGTTAGGAGGATGGAAAGGAGGACGGGGGAGAGTAAAGCATAGTGTGCTCTTGTACATACAGTATAACAAGGGGGCGGGAAAGCGAAGCGAGAGGGAAGATGAGCGCTGTGAGGGAGAGGAGGTGGAAAGGAGGAGGGGAGAGAGTAGAACATGGCGTAGTCTTGTACACACCGTATAACAAGGGGGCGGGAAAGAGAAGCGAGAGGGAAGATGAGTGCTGTGAGGGTGAGGAGAATAGAAAGGAGGAGGGGAGAGGGTAAAACATGGCGTAGTCGTGTACGTACAGTATAACAAGGGGGCGGGAAAGCGAAGCGAGAGGGAAGATGAGTGCTGTGAGGGAGAGGAGGATGGAAAGGAGGAGGGGAGAGAGTAGAACATGGCGTAGTCTTGTACACACAGTATAACAAGGGGGCGGGAAAGCGAAGCGAGAAAAATGATGAGGGCTGTGAGGGAGAGGAGAATAGAAAGGAGGAGGGGAGAGGGTAAAACATGGCGTAGTCGTGTATGTACAGTATAACAAGGGGGCGGGAAAGCGAAGCGAGAGGGAAGATGAGTGCTGTGAGGGAGAGGAGGATGGAAGGAGGAGGGGAGAGAGTAGAACATGGCGTAGTCGTGTACGTACAGTATAACAAGGGGGCGGGAAAGCGAAGCGAGAGGGAAGATGAGTCATGTTTTACGTGGGAAGCAGCGCAATTTAGACACGGCACGAAAAAGAAACGTAGAAAGACAGGACGACCGCTGCACTCGCAACTAGTTTATTTCGAAGAAAACATAGTTAATATACATACATGCAGGTGTACCACGTGTGGCCATGACTTACATATTACAACGGTTTTTTTTTTTTTCAATGATTTTCCAAAAAAGACACTTCGCTATCACTCAGAACTACGGATGGCTGGCTGATGCAGTCATTTTTTCTTTTTGTGATATGGAAAGCTTCGATCACTTCCCTGGTTAGCTGATCCTTGTGATTGGAAAGTATTACCGTTTCAGAGAACAGCGGCTCGCAACCACAATCCAAGCAATGCCGTCTAATGTGAGAATACGCATTATTTGTTAGTGATCTCTTGTGTTCAGACAGCCTTGTGTTAACGCAACGGCCAGTCTGACCGATGTACATCTTTCTACATGACATAGGCAAACAATAAACTACTGCAGTCTCACACTCTACAAACGGAGAAGCATGTTTAATGTTGCACTGAAAACGATCCTTTTTTGTCGACAATTTTCTATCTAGCTTGGCACATATTTTTCCGAGTTTGTTTGGCGCAGAAAACACGACATTTAAGCCGTACCTGCTGCCAACCTTCTTTAGATTGTGTGCTATTCTGTGCGCGTAGGGTATCGCGACGCATTTTTTCTTATTTTCTTCAGGATCCCTGTCTTTTTTTGGCTGCGTTACACACAGGCCTGTGCGCACATTTCGAACTAACTTCTGCGCTGATCTACGCAGAACATGCTCCTTGTAACCAGAACTTGTCAATCTGTCAACCTGTTTTCTGAAACTTTCATTAATTTTTTCCGGACATGACTTGGCCAAAGCCGCGCGCAAGCACGAGTAGGCTATGCCGTTTTTTACTGTTTTTGAGTGCCCAGAAGAATAGTTGAGCAGGGGCTTTTCTGATCTAGGACTGTATGACCAGCATACATGGTCCGGCCTGCGTGCTAACGCCAAATCTAAAAACTGAAGTTGCCCGCCGCTTGGCACTTCCCAAGTAAATTCTAGCCCCCTGCTGCATTCCTTGAACACTTTTAAGATATCTATTACCGCTCTGTCAAGCACACTGTGTTCTACAAAAACCAAATAGTCATCTACATAACGAAATATTTTCATTGCAAGGCCATTTAGGTTGGCTTCAATTTTTTGTTTACGCAACCCAAAAAAATTGTGCTCAATACCGGAGCCACCTTAAACATTAAACATTAAACATGCTTCTCCGTTTGTAGAGTGTGAGACTGCAGTAGTTTATTGTTTGCCTATGTCATGTACAAAGATGTACATCGGTCAGACTGGCCGTTGCGTTAACACAAGGCTGTCTGAACACAAGAGATCACTAACAAATAATGCGTATTCTCACATTAGACGGCATTGCTTGGATTGTGATTGCGAGCCGCTGTTCTCTGAAACGGTCATACTTTCCAATCACAAGGATCAGCTAACCAGGGAAGTGATCGAAGCTTTCCATATCACAAAAAGAAAAAATGACTGCATCAGCCAGCCATCCGTAGTTCTGAGTGATAGCGAAGTGTCTTTTTTGGAAAATCATTGAAAAAAAAAAACCGTTGTAATATGTAAGTCACGGCCACACGTGGTACACCTGCATGTATGTATATTAACTATGTTTTCTTCGAAATAAACTAGTTGCGAGTGCAGCGGTCGTCCTGTCTTTCTACGTTTCTTTTTCGTGCCGTGTCTAAATTGCGCTGCTTCCCACGTAAAACATGAACTATCACCAACTCGCCCAATTTTCAACTTTACTGAGGGAAGATGAGTGCTGTGAGGGAGAGGAGGATGGAAAGGAGGAGGGGAGAGAGTAGAACATGGCGTAGTCTTGTACACACAGTATAACTAGGGGGCGGGAAAGAGAAGCGAGAAAAATGATGAGGGCTGTGAGGGAGAGTAGGATAGAAAGAAGGAGGTGAGAGGGTAAACATGGCGTAGTCGTGTACGTACAGTATAACAAGGGGCGGGAAAGCGAAGCGAGAGGGAAGATGAGTGCTGTGAGGGAGAGGAGGATGGAAAGGAGGAGGGGAGAGAGTAGAACATGGCGTAGTCTTGTACACACAGTATAACTAGGGGGCGGGAAAGAGAAGCGAGAAAAATGATGAGGGCTGTGAGGGAGAGGAGGATAGAAAGAAGGAGGTGAGAGGGTAAAACATGGCGTAGTCGTGTACGTACAGTATAACAAGGGGGCGGGAAAGCGAAGCGAGAGGGAAGATGAGTGCTGTGAGGGAGAGGAGGATGGAAAGGAGGAGGGGAGAGAGTAGAACATGGCGTAGTCGTGTACGTACAGTATAACAAGGGGGCGGGAAAGAGAAGCGAGAGGGAAGATGAGTGCTGTGAGGGAGAGGAGATAGAAAGAAGGAGGTGAGAGGGTAAAACATGGCGTAGTCGTGTACGTACAGTATAACAAGGGGGCGGGAAAGAGAAGCGAGAGGGAAGATGAGTGCTGTGAGGGAGAGGAGGATAGAAAGAAGGAGGTGAGAGGGTAAAACATGGCGTAGTCGTGTACGTACAGTATAACAAGGGGGCGGGAAAGCGAAGCGAGAGGGAAGATGAGTGCTGTGAGGGAGAGGAGGATGGAAAGGAGGAGGGGAGAGAGTAGAACATGGCGTAGTCGTGTACGTACAGTATAACAAGGGGCGGGAAAGCGAAGCGAGAGGGAAGATGAGTGCTGTGAGGGAGAGGAGGATAGAAAGAAGGAGGTGAGAGGGTAAAACATGGCGTAGTCGTGTACGTACAGTATAACAAGGGGGCGGGAAAGCGAAGCGAGAGGGAAGATGAGTGCTGTGAGGGAGAGGAGGATGGAAAGGAGGAGGGGAGAGAGTAGAACATGGCGTAGTCTTGTACACACAGTATAACTAGGGGGCGGGAAAGAGAAGCGAGAAAAATGATGAGGGCTGTGAGGGAGAGGAGGATAGAAAGAAGGAGGTGAGAGGGTAAACATGGCGTAGTCGTGTACGTACAGTATAACAAGGGGGCGGGAAAGCGAAGCGAGAGGGAAGATGAGTGCTGTGAGGGAGAGGAGGATGGAAAGGAGGAGGGGAGAGAGTAGAACATGGCGTAGTCGTGTACGTACAGTATAACAAGGGGGCGGGAAAGAGAAGCGAGAGGGAAGATGAGTGCTGTGAGGGAGAGGAGGATAGAAAGAAGGAGGTGAGAGGGTAAAACATGGCGTAGTCGTGTACGTACAGTATAACAAGGGGGCGGGAAAGCGAAGCGAGAGGGAAGATGAGTGCTGTGAGGGAGAGGAGGATGGAAAGGAGGAGGGGAGAGAGTAGAACATGGCGTAGTCGTGTACGTACAGTATAACAAGGGGGCGGGAAAGCGAAGCGAGAGGGAAGATGAGTGCTGTGAGGGAGAGGAGGATAGAAAGAAGGAGGTGAGAGGGTAAAACATGGCGTAGTCGTGTACGTACAGTATAACAAGGGGGCGGGAAAGAGAAGCGAGAGGGAAGATGAGTGCTGTGAGGGAGAGGAGGATGGAAAGGAGGAGGGGAGAGAGTAGAACATGGCGTAGTCTTGTACACACAGTATAACTAGGGGGCGGGAAAGAGAAGCGAGAAAAATGATGAGGGCTGTGAGGGAGAGGAGGATAGAAAGAAGGAGGTGAGAGGGTAAAACATGGCGTAGTCGTGTACGTACAGTATAACAAGGGGGCGGGAAAGCGAAGCGAGAGGGAAGATGAGTGCTGTGAGGGAGAGGAGGATGGAAAGGAGGAGGGGAGAGAGTAGAACATGGCGTAGTCTTGTACACACAGTATAACAAGGGGGCGGGAAAGAGAAGCGAGAAAAATGATGAGGGCTGTGAGGGAGAGGAGGATAGAAAGAAGGAGGTGAGAGGGTAAAACATGGCGTAGTCGTGTACGTACAGTATAACAAGGGGGCGGGAAAGCGAAGCGAGAGGGAAGATGAGTGCTGTGAGGGAGAGGAGGATGGAAAGGAGGAGGGGAGAGAGTAGAACATGGCGTAGTCTTGTACACACAGTATAACTAGGGGGCGGGAAAGAGAAGCGAGAAAAATGATGAGGGCTGTGAGGGAGAGGAGGATAGAAAGAAGGAGGTGAGAGGGTAAAACATGGCGTAGTCGTGTACGTACAGTATAACAAGGGGGCGGGAAAGCGAAGCGAGAGGGAAGATGAGTGCTGTGAGGGAGAGGAGGATGGAAAGGAGGAGGGGAGAGAGTAGAACATGGCGTAGTCTTGTACACACAGTATAACAAGGGGGCGGGAAAGAGAAGCGAGAAAAATGATGAGGGTTGTGAGGGAGAGGAGGATAGAAAGAAGGAGGTGAGAGGGTAAAACATGGCGTAGTCGTGTACGTACAGTATAACAAGGGGGCGGGAAAGCGAAGCGAGAGGGAAGATGAGTGCTGTGAGGGAGAGGAGGATGGAAAGGAGGAGGGGAGAGAGTAGAACATGGCGTAGTCGTGTACGTACAGTATAACAAGGGGGCGGGAAAGCGAAGCGAGAGGGAAGATGAGTGCTGTGAGGGAGAGGAGGATAGAAAGAAGGAGGTGAGAGGGTAAAACATGGCGTAGTCGTGTACGTACAGTATAACAAGGGGGCGGGAAAGCGAAGCGAGAGGGAAGATGAGTGCTGTGAGGGAGAGGAGGATGGAAAGGAGGAGGGGAGAGAGTAGAACATGGCGTAGTCGTGTACGTACAGTATAACAAGGGGGCGGGAAGAGAAGCGAGAGGGAAGATGAGTGCTGTGAGGAGAGGAGGATAGAAAGAAGGAGGTGAGAGGGTAAAACATGGCGTAGTCGTGTACGTACAGTATACAAGGGGGCGGGAAAGCGAAGCGAGAGGGAAGATGAGTGCTGTGAGGGAGAGGAGGATGGAAAGGAGGAGGGGAGAGAGTAGAACATGGCGTAGTCGTGTACGTACAGTATAACAGGGGGCGGGAAAGCGAAGCGAGAGGGAAGATGAGTGCTGTGAGGGAGAGGAGGATAGAAAGGAGGTGAGAGGGTAAAACATGGCGTAGTCGTGTACGTACAGTATAACAAGGGGGCGGGAAAGAGAAGCGAGAGGGAAGATGAGTGCTGTGAGGGAGAGGAGGATGGAAAGGAGGAGGGGAGAGGGTAGAACAAGGCGTAGTCTTGTGCATACAGTATAACAAGAGGGCGGGAAAGAGAAGCGAGAGGGATGATGAGTGCTGTGAGGGAGAGGAGGTTGGAAAGGAGGGGAGAGGGTAAAACATAGTCTAATCTTGTACAGGCGCGTGCAAAAGTATACGGACCACGGGATCGCGTGGCAGAATGCATCGACGCGCCATCTACCGACGCTGCGCCTGCTGTCGAGAGCACCACTGAAGCAGCGGTGCGCATGCGCGTCCCTACATATCAGATGGCCTCTCATGCCGCTCTGTCTGACGTGGTTATGGCGCTCGTAGGCGAAACGTCGACTGGGTGTCGCTTTCGTTGCTCCGTCTAATCTGCTCCGTTGTTTTACGAAGCGGCTGCGGCGGCGGGGCCGGCTCAAGCGCCGTGCGCGCGTCGCTTTTTACACCGGTCAATCAGCCTAACAAAGCATCGTAGAACCTAGTGAAGCCAAGCATACATGATTAAGTTCCTCAACCCAGCTCGTCTTTGTCGCTTTAAGCCATGTTCAGCTTAGATGTGCCTAGTTAAGCTAAAGTAAGTGTAGCTGAAACTGATGAAACCTAGTTGAGTATGGTATGTGGTAATAAAGCCTAGCATAAGTAAGTTCATTTTAGCAAATGCTAATTAAGCTTAGCCCAGCTTGCCGTTTTCATGTTAGGCCAAGCTGACCTTACATGAGCGCAGTTGAGTCGAGGAAAGTATAGCCAAATCTAATTAAGCATAGTTTATCATGGTTTCACCCGATATAGCCAAGCATATTAAGCATAAACAAGGCAAGCCAACTTGTGACCAATTAAGCCAAGTCGAATTCCCCATCAGCCCAATGAAGCCAAGCTCAGGAGGATTACCCTTGACCAAGCTGAGACTAATTAGGATCAATAAAGCCTAATCAGCGTTAATTATGCCACTAATTAGGCCTATATCAAACCAAACACACCCTAGATACTCGAGTTTTACGTGGCATATTTCCTCAACGTTAATTAAACTAATTAACCTAATTAAGCGGTGTCAAACTCCGCAATGCGTCTTCTTTCCTGCAAGGTATGTATGGCGCCATTACTGATGAAGCTCCACTACTGACGCCACTTTCACAGTCTGCTACTTCAAAACTGTAATTCAGACGATCTTAAGAGCTATTTGCAGCGCGTGTCGATGAAAGCTATCGTCTGCGCTCATCGCTGCCAGTGATCACGAAGATAGGGCGTCGGGCTAAGCGTGCGAATAATGAACACACAGTTCAATAAAGGAATTGTTACATCATATGCGGCTGAAGGCTTCAAAATATACCTCTAATTTGTGGCTGGGAAACCCCGTCGTTCATGCGTGAAATTATGAGGCGGAACAAACTCAGACCTAAAGCGCAATCTATATACGCGCTGGCGCCCAACGGGCAGCTATTTTGTCGATGGAAGCCTGTCGCAAAAGGTGCACGCGCAAACTCAGGATTTAGTTGCCGTCTCCTGATGGCGCATTATTTGCTATGTTTTTGATTTTCGTAACCTAACCAAATGCATATTTGCAGCAAAAAAGGTGTACAATATACTGATGGATCGAAACAGGACACTTTAGGGCTAAGTATCCAAGATACCTTCATTCCCACCGTCTTCAGTTTGGGTTATATCGGTGTAAATAAAACTCGAACTGGTATGCCAAAAATTCGTTCTGAAGGACCACATTCATTGCGACGTGACGTGGTTATCTCAAGCAGCAGCGAATACCAGTCATTATGCTGGAAAATTTGGTGTCTTGTTTGAATCTGGTGAGCACGGTACAGTTTTGCAGCCTGTTTGTGCTGTGTAAATTTACGTGATTAATTTATATGAAACACCTTCTCTGCCGAGAGTGTCCTATGCGGCAAAGAACTTTCAATACCATGCTGAGTTAGCCGTAATTAGAGAAATTATGTCACATGACACGAGTGTCGCGGGCGAGCTTGGTTCGATCTCGCACAACACAGAGAAACGTAATTGAGCCTTTTCCTAATGAACACTACTTAGGGTTAACTGAGTTTTATTAGCGTCAGCTTGGTCAGCGGTAATGCTCCTGAGCTTGGCTGCAAGGGGCTCACAGGGAATCAGCTTCGATTGCTTGAAAATAACACGATTAATTTGAATTGCTTAATTAAAGCTAATTACGCTCTGATTTATTTTGGAAGTGCCATGCTCAACTATGCCTAATGATATTCATATCTAGACATCTTGACACCGCTTAATTAGGTTAATTAGTTTAATTAACGTTGAGGAAGTAGGTCACGTGAAACTCGAGTGTCTATGGTGTGCTTGGTTTGATATAGGCCTAATTAGTGCCATAATTAACGCTACTTAGGCTTTAATGATCCTAATTAGTCTCAGCTTGGTCAAGGCAATCCTCCTGAGCTTGGCTTCATTGGGCTGATGGGGAATTCGACTTGGCTTAATTGGTCACAAGTAGGCTTGCCTTGTTTATGCTTAATATGCTTGGCTATATCGGGTGAAACCATGATAAACTATGCTTAATTAGATTTGGCTATACCTTTCCTCGACTCAACTGCGCTCATGTAAGGTCAGCTTGGCCTAACATGAAAACGGCAAGCTGTGCTAGGCTTAATTAGGATTTGCTGAAATGAACTTACTTATGCTAGGCTTTATTACCACATACCATACTCAACTAGGTTTAATCAGTTTCAGCTACACTTACTTTGGCTTAACTAGGCACATCTAAGCTCAACATGGCTTAAAGCGACGAAGACTAGCTGGGTTGAGGAACGTAATCATGTATGCTTGGCTTCACTAGGTTCTACGATGCTTAGTTAGGCTGATTGACCGGTGTAAAAAGCGACGCGCGCACGGCGCTTGAGCCGGCCCCGCCGCCGCAGCCGCTTCGTAAAACAACGGAGCAGATTAGATGGAGCAACGAAAGCGACACCCAGTTGATGTTTTGCCTACGAGCGCCATAACCACGTCAGACAGAGCGACATGAGAGGCCATCTGATAAGTATAGGGACGCGCATGCGCACCGCTGCTTCAGTGGTGCTCTCGACAGCAGGCGCAGTGTCGGTAGATAGCGTAGTCTTGCATAGCGTAGCGTAGTCTTGCACAGTATAGCAGGGATGGGATAGAGAAGTGAGGGGAAGGAGGATGGAAAGTGGCGGAGAGAGTAGAACATAGTGTAGTCTTGTACATACAGTATAGCAAGATGTGGGAAAAGGAAGCGAGGTGGAGCAGAGCTGTGAAGGTGAGGAGGATGGAAACGAGAAGTGGAGAGGGTAGAGCATAGCGTAGTCTTGTACTGTAAAGTATAGCGAGAGGTGGGAAAGGGAAGTGAGGGGAGGAGGAGATATGTGAGGGTAGTAAGGAGGAGGGGAGAGGGTAAAGCATAGCGTAGTCTTGTACGGTACAGTAAAGCAAGGGGGTGGGAATAATAACAATTGATGGGGTATAACGTCCCCAAACCACGATATGATTATGAGAGACGCCGTAGTGGAGTGCTCGGGAAATGTTGACCACCTGGGGTTCTTTAACGTGCACCTAAATCTAAGTACTCGGGCCTCAAGCATTTTCGCCTCCCTCGAAAATGCGGCCGCCGCGAAGGGGGGGGAGGGTAGTCGGAGAGAACCGAGGGGGAGGAGGATATATGTGAGGGTGAAGAGGTCGGGTAGGGGAGGGGGTAAGGCAAAACGTAGTATTGTACAGTACAGTATAGCAAGGTCATGGGAAAGAGAAGTGAGCGGGTGGAGGAGAACTGTGAGAGTGAGAAGGATAGAAAGGAGGCGCGTAGTTTTGTACACTACACGCTACGAAGGGCAAGGGAAGTGAGGGTCAGGAAGGCCCCAGCTCCGCTCTGTCCTCAGTCCTTGCAGAACTAGTGCGTAGATGCCCAATATTTTTTCGGGCCCAAATAAGGGAATAACGCAGACAATATATGCCACACCTCTTTACAATTTTTTTCTAGGTCGACACCGAGGACCACTCGAGCCCGCTGCGTTGATATAAAACTGGCCAACGCTATTGCGACTCAGAGATGCACGCCGTCATTTGTGACGGCATTAGCCTTTAGTTCCAATAATTTTGCTACGTTGTTTCTTCATTCCAACCTTGAGTATCCGCAATACTCACAGGCTCCGTTATGCACCCACCTAAGACGAAGGGAAGGCGAAACTTTGAATAACAGAGAGCTGAGCTAGTTGGTAAGTATTCATTCTAAAAAGACAGGGCGTGCAAACACGGACACAAGAAAGAAGTCAGCACACCACAAACGCCGACTAACAACTGAAGAGACGCACAACGGCTGAAAAGAAAGAAGGCACGAAAACTTATCTGCGCATGCCCATGCAACAGGCGAACCTGCAATCCGGCACGCGTGGCGGTCTACGTGGAAGATAACTGTTAAGGCATTTGATTTCATCTTTATGCAAGTTAATCGACGGTTGGCTCACGCATGCGCTACCACTATTCTCGATATGCCATGCTTCAATCATCAGGCGCGTTTCTTCATTTCTATGCCGGTACAACACTGCGCATTCATTGAATTTTGGCGTGCACTCACAATCTCGACAATGTAAAGATAGATTACAAGGTGAGCCTCCTGTTAGCGATCTCTTATGTTCCAACAATCTCTGGTTGATGCATCGGCCCGTCTGTCCTACGTAGAAGCGGCCGCGGCTGAAAGGTACCTTATACACCACACTCGTACGGCAATCAGTGAATTTGTTGGTGTGTTTTACGAAACAAATATCGGTCCGCTTCTTGTCTTTTACTCGCTCATTCTTCCTCTGCACAGCGGCGCAAATCTTACCTAGCTTATTGGCAGCCGTGAAAACAACATTAACGCCGTATCTACTTCCTACTTTCTTTAGCCTGTGAGATACGCAATGAATGTACGGTATACCTACCACACGTTTCTTCCTATTGCTTTCTGCAACCATGCTCGGACTTAACACAATAGACTTCTTCAAACGTTCAGCGACCGTGGCCACTGCATCACGAGGATACCCTACATCTAAAAGACGTGTAACCTGTGCGTTGAAGCTATCACTCATTTTGTGCTCACAGGATTTGGTGAGGGCTGACTTAAGGCAAGACATGGCGATGCCGTTTTTTACAACCTTCGAGTGCTTCGATGAAAAATTTTTAACAGCGGTTTCGAAGATCTAGGAGAATACTGCCAGCACACGTGGTTCTTCTGGAACGTTAACGAAATGTCTACAAATTGTATTCCATTGTTCTGAGGCACCTCTTTAGTAAAGCTCAGCCCTCCTCCACTTAATTCAAATTTTTCGCTCACGGAAGTTGCCACCTTTTCAAAGGCCTCACCTCTACAAAAAATCAAGTAATCGTCCACATAACGAAAAACCTTAATAACCGAATTACCTAAGGCGCCTTCCAAAAGATTGTCAACCTTGCTAAGGTATAAATCACTAAGAACCGGAGCAACTTTAGAACCAATACATATCCCTGATTTCTGCACATAAACGCCTTCCTTCCAACCTACCAGCGTCGACTTTAAAATACATGGAAAGGATTTCTAGAAATGCCCCGGTAGAAACACCACATTTATCGGTGAAAACCGTCTGGTGCCCTTTTTCGTTAATGCATTCATTAACACATTTTAACAAGTCCTCATGCGGCAAAGAATAATACAGGTCTTCAATATCCATACTGAAAGCCTTACAACAGCCGGGGTTCTCCTCTGAGAGGAACTGAACTAGCGTCTGAGAATTACGCATATGAAAAGGGTCTGAAAAACTCAGAGGTTAAGCAGTTCTGCAAATAACTAGATACAGCGACTTGCCAGGTGCCTTGCTCTGAAACGATTGCTCGAAACGGAATCTCGTTCTTATGTGTTCTGGCTGAAAAAAAAACAATTCTAAAGTAAGTGATTTAGCCTTCTTGACATTACAAGCTATTCTCTCAAGATTATGTCTTAACAAAAGGTCGACAGCACGTTGCCTAACTACCGATGGCTTAAGTTTTACCGTCCTAAAATTCTTTTCTATGGCTGGTAATGCTTTTTCTGAGAACAAACTGTCCGGCATAATTACAAAATACCCTTCCTTATCTGAAATTACTGGCCTGAGTTTCTTCTCGACACAGTAATTAACCAAAGGCCGGACAGGATCAGAACACTTGAGATGCATATTAGAACCCTTGATGCTAGCAACGCAGCCATTGTCGAGATTGTAAGTGCACGCCAAAATTCAATGAATGCGCAGTGTTGTACCAGCATAGAAATGAAGAAACGCGCCTGATGATTGAAGCATGGCATATCGAGAATAGTGGTAGCGCATGCGTGAGCCAACCATCGATTAACTTGCATAAAGATGAAATCAAACGCCTGAACAGTTATCTTCCACGTAGACCGCAACGCGTGCCGGATTGACAGGTTCGCCTGTTGCATGGGCATGCGCAGATAAGTTTTCGTGCCTTCTTTCTTTTCAGCCGTTGTGCGTCTCTTCAGTTGTTAGTCGGCGTTTGTGGTGTCCTGACTTCTTTCTTGTGTCCGTGTTTGCACGCCCTGTCTGTTTAGAAGGAAGGCGAAAGCCATGTTCTTTTTTTTTTTGTCTCAGTCGATGTACTGATCCTGCCTCGCCACCCTCCGAAAGCTTTCTGCGCCTAACGTGGAACCCGGAGGCAGTGGAAAACCGCTGCCTCTAGGATCAGAGGCACCTCGCCTGGATTTGCACTGCCTCCGTGATCGGTCCACCTTTTGACCAAGCTAGGATGTCATGTGATGACGTCACTATGCGACGTTACGTCATAATGACGGCACCAATTTTCATCTGTGACGTCTAATGGTGAACTCATCACGTGATGATGGTCTTTCGCATCGCTCTTGTTGACGCCGCCAACCGGGGACGCCGGTCAAATTTCGTGCTTGATGAGGCATCTAAGGTTTTCGCCTGAAAAAATATGTCCCATCAGTGAAGGAAAGCGAAAGGAAGTGCGTGACAATGCGTTTGCCTAACCGTACCTTTGCGATTCAAGGCGGTTGTCCTCTCAATATTTCTGATTTTTACTCGACTTGGGCACTTATTCTTCAATATCCAGTAATAGATTCCGATAAGAGAGAGCGTTATATAATAATGATAATAATAAACAGCGATTTATTTAACGTATCCAGTAGCGACACTACCGTGTTTGTGCCGGCGCACGCTTAAAACAATTGCTAATAAGAGACAATCCAATAAGGACACACTACAGGAGAAAATACGAAAATAAAGATGGGGCTAGCGGTGCCAAGACTGAGGAAAAAGCGGAGCCGCTAGCCTTCCCTCACTTCCCTTTCCCACACCACCGCTGTGCTTTCTCTCTTTCTGTCGCTGTCTAGCTGTTTATATTTATTTCTCTCTATCTTTTCCTCGTTCTCTCGCCCATAGCAACGCACTCATATGGTTCCCATAAATGCTCGTTCTGCTAGCGTGCCTGGATAGCCGAGTGGTTACGACGCTCCCCTTCGGATCTTGGGCACCCGGGGTTGGAATCCCGCCTCGCCAAGATTTATTTTAACCAAGAATTTCTCTTTCTTTCTTTCCCTCTCCATGTACTCGTTCTTGTACCCTCTCCCTCTCCATGTACCCGTCAGAATTATTGTATCCCACGCCCGACAAATCGGTCTTCTGAGTGGAACAAGAGGGCGTTCAAGGTCACGGTGACAACAACTCTTCGCGACTAACGAGGCTGCTCTGAGCTTAAACAGCTCCGCTGGTAAAGGGAGCAAGAATCTAGGAAAACATTCAGCGCGACAGGGCAAAAATGCATTAACACAACACGAGAAATATAGAAGGAGCAATGACAAAGAAATGTGCGCTCAACAATGCGCGAGATAGGCTGAAAGGCGAAGGAGAACAGGATATGTGTCGCGCTGTGTTCAAGCAGCAAGAACCTTGGTGGAAGACAGCAAGCGTGAGCTATGAAAAACAGTGTGAGGAAAAGTGCACGAGCACTGAGCCCGATGCTGCACTTCGCAGTCCGCACCCGGTCGATCAGCTTTTGGCAGTCCCGATGACTCGGCCTCCAGGCTTGGCCTCCCGGTCCCTGCGAAACACGCGTCCTTGCAGGCCCTCAATAAAGCTTCTCCCAATCCCATCGAGATCAAGAAAATAAGTGCAAGCAGAAAAAATTAGCCCCGTATCTTCGCGTTTCGCTGCAAATGTCGTCGAAAGACGATAGTCTTCTGCCGGCCGTACTATATGAGTCCTGGTCTTATGCGCGGTCACCCGTGATGCTGTTCTCGTAACATTTGCGTCATGGCATGAAAAATGCAATGGAGGTTTCTTTGAACAGATTTCACTTTACCGCATTATTTCATCGAGTGGCCATTTATGTCTTGCGGTTTTGCATTGCCTCTGACAGCGCCTCCTCTATGTTGAATCGGCCGCATCTGGCTGGCATTGATGAAATAGAGAAGACGCTGCGTCAGAGTCGTATATGGGGAGAGTTTGGCGAATGGTTGGGACAGTGACGTCGCGGCGCGGCCACGCCTTCGCTCCGGCGCCGTCCGCCATTTATAGTCTTTCCGCGCGGCGGGCGCGCGGCTGATGTTATGTACGCGCTGTTCATTCGTGAAATCCAGCGCTGCTAAACAAATTGCAAAAGCAAAATTGTGCAAGCACATTGTTATACAAGTTTAATGAAGAATATGGAGAGCATTAGACGTGCCCTAATAATCGAGAAACTGAGTTGTGTACGCCAGTTCGAGTCCACGACGTTCTACGATATGCGCTGTGCTTTTAGAGCGCAGCTCTTAGGCGCCTGTTCCTGCGTTGTTCGGCATCGCCGTTTACGTCGTTACCGATAGAGCGAACGAGGACGAAAGACAGCGAATGCGGAGTCACAATATCACGAGCCACTGGCCTCTAACATCGCTTTCTTCCTCCGTCATGCGTGCTCGTCCTTCGGTCGGAGCTCATGCGCATGCAGGGCTGGCGGGTGCGCTGCGAGTGTCTCGCTTGTTGTGACGGGTTGTCGACGTCAGCGTTTCGCTTGATCCGCGACGCCTTCACAACACAGAGCGGTGCGCGTAGCACTCGAGCACTGGAAGTTTCTGTGGCAATATGTAACGAATGTTCCAATGCGGATAGCCAGAACTTCAAACACAGTTTGCATTGCCTCAGCACAAAGCTGCGCTCAGAATTCGCATGAGGGAGTATCGTAATCATCGGTGACATTTCGTGTTATGAAGACCTGTGGGTTTGCGTCTATATTGGTTTGTGTTCTTGATTAATTTTTTTTTGAAGCTTAGGTTCAATAATAGCGACGCTTGGTAATGTTTCTGACGCTGAAGACGTTTAGCACGGTTCGGCTGGCGCTTCTCTGCACAATTATCTCGTGAGAACCTTTTCGACCCTGCGATGATGCTCGCTCCAAAGTTGGAGTTGAACTGTTGATTAAAACATTGCTTTTACGAGGAACGTCTTAGATGCCTCATGAAATGCGCGAATTGAATGGAGTCCCGAGGCTTCGGCGCCAACAGAAGTGAGGCAAGAAATCATGTGATCACGTCACCAGGACGTCGTAGATAGCTCAAATTTGCGACGTGTCATCGACGTCATGCTGATGTCGGATTACGTTACGTCATCTGATATTGTCATCACATGACATCGGCGCTTTGCACAGCCTCTGTTATCGGGCCACCAATCACGGAGGCAATGCAAGAGCCGGGGACGTGCAGAAAGCTTGCAACGCCTCCGATCTTGGAGACAGTAAAATCATGTGATGATTTCACCAGGAGGTCATAGGTAGCTACAATTTGTGAAGTCACAATGCCGTCATGTTGACGTCAGCTTACGTTACGTCATCTGATAACGCCATCACATGGCATCAGTGCTTTGCACAGCCTCCGTGATCAGTGGGCCGATCACGAAGGCTGTGCAAATCGAAGACATGTAATGACGTCATCGCGGGAAGTCACGGTATTCTACGTCACAAGCTTTGGTCGTATGGTGACGTTACGTGATGATTTTTCACATCCCTCGTGTTGACGCCGCCGACGCGGGACGCCGACGCCGCGGACGCCGGCGGTTAATTTTCGTGTTTGCTGAGGCATCTAAGGTTTTCGCCAGAGCAGGTGCAGGGCCCCTAGAAGGCGAGTGTCAAAGAAAAAAAAGTCACAGTTTCGCCGCAAAGGCGAAGCAATGAATGCGATAGCAAGAAAAGCGGCCCGTGATGGACGTGCTGCTACGCTGCAGAAACATCTACCCCCCGGCAGCTAGAGTCACTGGAAAAATTACAGAGTATCGCATCTGTTTTCCGCACGCCGCCGCCGACGCGATTGGCTTATTTGCATCACGTGACCTCTCGCCGCCATATCCCTTCCAAGCGCTTTGGGTGCAGGCGCGTTGAATGCAGAGCGCGGCCGGACATTCCGCAGTACCACGGTCCCTAGAACTACTGCGTCGCTTTTTTAAAGGCGTCATGCAGACAGGGACGTAAGCATAAATTTTTTTTCTGGGGGGGGGGGGGGGGCATCTCCTTGATCTGAAATGGGGGCCTGGCAAGCAGATGTGGTCGAGTGTCATTTCGTACTATGTATGCCACGGGAAAAAATTTCAGGGGGGGGGGGCACGGTCTCGGTGTGCCACCCCCTGGCTATGCCACTGCATGCAGATGCCAGAGATTAGCTCACCGGCAACCGAACGTTACTGGTGAGCTACTCTGAGAATCTCGTTTATTTTTGCATGCCATGTGGGAAAACTTAATGTCAAAGAGCGCCGTTCTACGTGGCTGCATAGTTGGCCGGAATTAATTCGCCCCCCTCCAAGAACACTCCTTTCTGCAGTGAACTAAACAAACTTTGCTGGAAAAGATCTCATGCGACAGGATACTTCACCTTTTCGGTTCGCTGTCGTCAGCAATATTGAAAACTACATACCTTTCTATTTGCTCGGCTGTTTATATCTCGGCCTTTTGAATAGATTACGCATGTTATTTGAGTTATAAGCATGTCACGCACGAGAGTGAAATCGAAGATTTAATAAAATAATAACTGTTCACTGATATACCTTGAAGGCAATTGGGGCATGATCATTTGCCGTTGCGAAAAATTGAAGCGTGGAACTCTGTTGATAAACTTGGAAAATGCAATGTTATTAAGCGTATCTGAAATTTTTTCCCCAAAAAAAAAGATGTTGCTAATGCTGCATTGCGCCGAGCGTACCCTTAAAATACCGTTTAGTGGGTGAGCAATGGTCACAGCAAAAAAAAAAAAAAAAAAACACGGCAGATCCCACGCATTGAGAGAGCCGATTTTATGCGAGGCCTAGGTTCATATACACACTATGTTGCAGTAGCATGCGGTTTAAAAAAATTTCGGGATGTGCTATTTCTTATCAAAAGAACATAAAGCACCGTGCCGAGGAAGTTTTAATAAGAGTGTATTATGAAAAAAAGATGTGCAGCAGCAGTGCAGGAACTAAACCCCCAGCTGTTTACGCGCTGGCAACGCCGAAAAAAAACTGTCAGAACACAGCAATATATTTGCAAATGCACTTCAACGTTGGGAATTTAAGGAGATAGGAATAGAAATAGGAAGTGAAACAATTAAGTAGTGATGTCAATCATTTTTTATGGCCTATTTTCTATGTGCAAGATAAGATGAACCTTACCTACAGCACGCCGATTCGCCCGTGCGTCCGGCTGCTGGCGTTCCGAACCAAGACATAAATACGTCGCTCACAACTTCCAATTAACGTACACACACAACTTCTATTACACATATCAACCAGTTGAACAGCAAGCATGGTGCGCAAGCAAGGTATGCGTCAGCGATCAGTCGAAGGACGCAATGTTGAATGTTCTGATGCTGTTAAATAACGTTCTCGAGTGCAGTGAACCTGAACACCGACTGCAAAGCTAGCGCGAACAGTCAAGATTCACCACATGTCGAAGTAAATGGCATCTTGCACATGTCACTGCGCTAATGCAACTATGTTTACAGCTCCGGACCTAGCGAACACACCTGGGCGTGACACGAAAAGGGACGGATGAAGCCATGAAGCGAGTTCGCGAGCACATGGCAACATTCGCCGCACGTTTGATTAGTTACACCGCTAACCGCGCAGTCGATTCATACCTGTCGATGACTCAAAATCACTTCTAATATCCCCTTGAGGAAACACACACATAATGCTGTTCCGCCGAGCGTAACACAGCCCTAAGGCGAAAAGATCGGTCACTTGTCAACACACGCTAGCAACGCGCCGGACGGTCTGGAAGTGAAATGGCCGCCGCCGCCCAATATTGCCCACGTACAGCCTACTTTTGCGGTACTCTGATTTTCCAGTGACTCTACCGGCAGCAACTACCGCGCGAGCAGACAGCGGAAGGGCAAGGTTCTCCCTGCGCAAATATTAGAAGAAGCGAGCGAGCGGGCCGACGACTTTTAAATGTGCCCGTTGCGCTCCTCGCGCCATCTCGCTGGTAATGCAGAAACGCTTATAAGCGCCTGCCGTCTCTGAGCCCCGTTAAATACACACCCTTTACCAGCGGTAAAGGGTGTGTATATAACGCTCGCCGTTAACTGCCTGAAGGATCTGCGCTTTGTGGCGTAGTGGTTAGCGCCACGCGCTGCGGAGTGAGAGGTCGCTAGTTCGGTTCCGCGCTTCGGAAGCATTTTTCTGAATTATTTTTCTTTGGGACTTTTATATATATTTATACATATACATATATGGTGCATGACGGCAGCGCAAAAACCAACCGAGACTGTCCATATAATCGCTATCACAATATAAAAATACTTCGTTCTGCTGGTCTGTGATAGTGGACATCTGTTGGCTTACTTCAGAAAATCATTTTTCTGCTCAACTTCTTCACGCTCTGTACTTCCTAATGACGAAATTTCATCGAGCTCATGAGGGTTCCTTGCTATAGTAGAAGAGCTTCCTTCTACTATTGGCCGCGAGGCCCACCACTGGAAACGCCGGCGCCACCGTCGGCGTGACGTGCTTGGCAGGATCACGTGGTCTCAGCGGCCGCGTCGGCTGCTTGTGGAGCGCTGCCACGTGCTTTGAAAACGAGTTTCAAGTCGCACATGCGCTGCGGTCTGTTCAAATACGGAAGTTTTCTCCCATTTTCTGCTCAATTGAAACCATTGTAATAGAGTGGCTGCCTCCGAAGGCGAAAAATATGGGACTCTACCGCTCGGTGCCGCAGTGCCGGGCTTACAACGGAGCCCAATGTCAGCCTGCACCGGTAACCGCGGGACAAGAAACTGCGTGAAGCATGGATTGTGGAGCTAAGAACCGGCAAGTATAGCCATCGGCTACGAGTTTTGTGTGCAACAAGCACTTCCGCGACGAAGACTTTCGTTACTGCGTCGGGCCTGCGATGTTTGGTGAGTAGCAGACAGCGCGCACTGACACGATGGCTCGCGCGCGCTTCCCGCCGGCAAATGATGCCTATCTGCCACAGGATGGAAAAGGCGCTACCTTTTACCACGTGCGATACCATCTCAGAACTCTCCCGTGCGACCTCTTGATCGTCGGCCCCGTGATCAGCGTCCACGAAATCGGCTGCAGATGCGCAAGTCATTGTTTAGATACGTTGAATTAAAAAACTCACAGGGTCGCTTATGCATTCGCCAAAGGTGACTAGAAGGCGAAAACCATCTTCTTCTTGCCAGTCGATGTATTTATTCTCCCGCGCTCCCCTCCAAAAGCCTTCCTACCTAACGCGGTTTTGCACGGCCTCCGTGACCGATCACAGAGGCAATGCAAAGCGACCATGACGTGTGAATACGTCATCATGTGACGTGACGTTATGTGACGGCATAATGACGCTGCATATTTTGGCGATCTGTGACGTCACGATGACGTCATATGGTGACGCCATCACCTGACGATTATTTTTTGCATCACTCGTGGTGACGCCGCCGATGCGGGAGGGCAACGAGCAATCTTCCCGTTTGATGAGGCATCTAGGGCTTTCGCCTTCATAAGCTACACGACGTTTTGCGTTGCCTCCGTGACCGGCCCACCGATCACGGAGGCAATGCAAAGGGATCATGTCGTGTGAATACGTCATCATGTGACATCACGATATGTCACGTCATCGTGATGTCATAATGAAGTTACAAATTTAGATCTGTGACGTCATCACGTGACGATTATTTTTTACACCACTCGTCTTGACGCCGCCGATGGTCAATCTTCCCGTTTGAGGAGGCATCTAAGGCTTTCGTCTTCATAAACTACGCGACGTTTGCTGATGGACGTACGTAGCGAGAGGGTCAAATGCTGCGGCTGTGTGCTGCATATATGTTGGCAATAGCATTTTTTCAGTCAAGCTTGCATTCCCCTGACGCAATCACTATGTGCTAAAAAGCTGAAATCTATTTGTGCCACTCTCAAACCCACGTTGGGCCTATCCAACCCCATGTATTTTCTTGGAGTCTCATTTATTTTCGTGGGAAAGATATGCCACCCTGTTGGCGTTAGACACGACACTGCTGCCGAAATTGTTGGGGTACTCGCCAAATAATTACTATCCTGTTTTGCGGCTGCTGGTTGCTGCAATAACTCCTATTTTATTCACCGCTATTTCAAGTTCCCCCTTACCCCTTCCCCAGTGCAGGGTAGCAAACCGAAAAACTTCTGGTAAACCTCCCTGCCTTTCACTTAACCTTTCTCTCTCTCTCTCTCTCTCTCAAGTTCACGTGGGTCCTAGTTCACAGCCGACGTTTGCAGAACAAGTCCGGCGAACGTTACTGTATTTTCTTTCTTTTCCTTGGCGTTGCATGCTACTATACATGCTCGGTCTTGTAGACTGCTTCTCCTTCTACCAGCAGTCTCGAAGTGGTAAAGCTTTGGTCTATGAATTTGTTGTAGACAGAGAGCGGAAAGTTCACTGAAATGCAAAGGGAACGATAATTAAGGAGCATTAAAAAAAGGCGTCGCATTTCCGCACGTTTTGCATGAGCACCAAACGAAACGAATGCACTGAATAAAGAAACAGAAGCAGCGGCATTTGCCCGCTGAGAAGACCGATCAATAAGCAGTGCGAGACAACTTGTCAAATGACATTGAAACGTACAAGAAATTAGACCGAAAAAAAAAAAACACTGAATCGTCGGGACGGCACATTACAAAGTCGCCATAGGCGCACCGAAGCCGTAGTTGTAACGAAATTGTTTTTGAACTGCTCTGATAGCGTCCGCGCAACAGTAGTTGTTTGTGTACTCACAAATTCTCATATTTTGCGGGCTAAAGTTCACAGCGCGGTGCCAAAACGCGCTCGTAGCAAAAGCGAAACCATCAGTACGAACATACATGCAGAGACACCGTCAGTTGTCGCGAACCCATGCGATCGCTGGCTTGAGGCTTCTTTCTGTTATGCTCCGTTTGGTTATACAGGTAATCTACTCTAACAAAATATTTCACATAGTTTGCACTCAGCGAGTGACTACCTTTCACGCAAGAAGCCGGTTCAGGGGTCTCCAACGCGGTGACAGCGTGAAGCGGGCGCTCGGTTTTCTGCAAAGAGACAGCGACTGTAGACTATCTTGTGCTTTCAGTTCGTCGAAATTGTTTATTTTGACAGTAAAGAACACACTTGCTTTCGAAAGTACTTACAGAAATGCCCTGGAGGATTCCGCGAGGTGTTTTTGTAGAGCGCCGACAGCAATACCTGTGGGGAGAGCGCCGGCGGTATCCTACCTAGCACCCAATCGAGGCGCGTCCGATAGAGGGCGACTCCGTAACTCCTCGCCGCTAATAGAAGGAAGCTACTATAGAAGAGCTTCCTTCTACAGACATCGTGCACTATACGTGCTTGACTAAAAAACGCAAGGCACATTCGCTTAGTACAGAGGCGCGGATTAATTTACATTCGCGAAATAAGCGTGAAACTGGTAGCATGTAAACAAGCGGTAACACAGCGGTAAATGACACCATATGCTGACAGTCACAGAAACGCAGACCACATAACGTTCAGCACATGCCCGATAACTGCCGCAGCTGCTGCGCAGCGGCACTAACCTGCGATATCGAAATAATTAATCCCCTCACAACATCAGGGTAAAATCCCAAGCTTGTGCTCAGAACGCGCGATAAATTACGTAAACGCAACACATCCCGCTTGATACTTATAGCGTGATCGCTGCAAAATTTCAATCTGCCCAAGCGTTCGAAACGCGAACCATAAAACTCCTTTTTTCAGTGTGACAAAATTATTTTTAAAGTTTGTGTGCCTGAAAGGGCCCCATTGCACAGTAAATAATAAGTTTGTGTTAATGGTACGCTGTTTACAATACCAGCAATATTCAAGCGAAATACTCAAGAACGTATCTCGTATAACACGGAACAGTCGGTCGGCGTCCACCTGGTGCATCTGATGTTTCTAATCCAAAGGCGTCGTCGCTTCTTTTCCTTGGGAAGCCTAAAAAGGCGGAAACGCTGCGCGCTGCTGCTTTAGCAGCCAACCGCGCAACAACAGCCCATCGCACGCAACAAATTCACGTATGAATGCGAGGAGGAGTCGCCATGAATACGCGCGCGAGACCGTCGCGCCTTACGTCACGAGAAGAGAGCGGTGCTGGGGCGGAGCCCGAAGAGCCGCGAGAGGAAAAAATCGCCAAACTCTGCCGAAGGGTATATATGGCTCTGCGCTGCATGAGATATGGACGCCATCTGGCACTGGCGTCGGAAAACATGAGCTTGTGCAGAACCCAGGGCCACTGCCAGGTGGCAGCACCATATCGTCGGCAGAGGGCTTTTTCGTGCATAGCGTCGGATTTTCAGCGCAGCCTAAGAAACACTCGTCTTTATAATTACGTGTCTATTTATGTTCTAGTAAAAGAACACACCACCTAATACTTAGGTAGTGATGTTGCGCCTCAGATATGCGTAATATTTGCTTTTTGATCGACATTGTTCATAAGTATGAATGCAGCTGCCAGTTCAAGAGGGCTGGGCGTTCAGCAAGTACGTAAACTTTGGCCGGGTGGCTGAATCGTGTGACAGACAGACAGACAGAAAGACCAAAATTTCTGCGTTCAAGTATCTAAAGAAAGACTATCGTCTTTGATAATACTAATACTCCTGCTACTACAAATATTCTATGTTATCGCTCACTGACCCTTTTCTTTGTCTTAAGTATACTGTTATTTTGTCACGAAATTGTTCTATGCCGGGGTCGATAAAGGCTTCATTGGCATCATTTTCGTCACGGAAGTGACGTCGTTAAAATGTACATGAAAAGATCACAAAGAAAAACCAGGAGAACAAGTCTCGTTGATTGGGATGACCTGAGGATCGAATCCACGACCTCTCGGTTCGCGACGACAGGTGCCCGGCGGTCTACCCACTGAGCCATCGACTTTTTAGGGGCGAAGCTCCTTAAGGCGGCACCCGTTCGTCCCTCGTCGTGCTCGTAGTAGTGAGTAACAAGTCTTACGCTTTGACCTCCAAGGTGGTGCCGGTGGGAGATTTCTCCTGTGCGTTGTTGAACAATAAAAAATTCGCAGCGTGCGCGTTAACTAAAAGCCGAATTCTTCTGTCTCTCATTCCCCATTAGCAGCCATTGGCATGTTCCAGTAGGAAACGTTAGTAGAAGTAGAAGTGTAAGTGTTAGCTAAAAGCCGACTTCTTCTGTCTCTCATTGCCATTAGCAGCCATTGTTTACCTCCAAGGTAGTGCCTGGTGAGATTTCTCCTGTGCGTGATTAAACAATAAAAATTTTGTTCAAAACGCCGTTGATTGATGAAATAAACCAACGAAAGACGCCAGATGTTTCGTAAAAGCAGAACGAAAGAACGCCAGATGTTTTTCTTAAAGTGTAGTAGTAGTAGTTGCATGTAGCCACCTCGCCCGATCGTCAACGGGCGAGGTGGACCGGCAACGGCGCGAGGACCCTGCCGTACGAGAGTTAAATCACACTAAAAGACATACTTTGCGGGCGATACACTCTAGTGAGCTTTCAACTTTTCGTCTTAATGTACATGATAAAGAAATTATTTCTACGAAAAACGCAAGGCACACCTTGAGCAATATGTTTGGTTTTGGGACGCTAAATGGAACCATGAGGCGATGCGAAGCCGGAGCACTTGCACGATCGCGTTCCGTTGGCTTTCGTTGGGCATGCTACCGACCTCGCGTCGTGGAACGCGCTTCCTGTCTTCCCTCTAGCCTTGCCTTTAATTCGCACAGGGCGAGCGGGGAATGCGGTCGCTCTTGGCGCTCTTTCGCTCGGGAGCGGACTTCTTCCTTGCATTTCACCGATCACAAGTGATAATGAAGGGACCACGTAAACCAACAGTACAATAAAAGTTTGATGTTTAATATATACACGATGTTTCACACTCTTTATAATATGTACTGGGCGCATTTCACGGAAGAGTTTCACGGTTTACAGATGATTCCCTCCGTAGCTTCGCCCCACTCATCATCATTCACCCCGTGGATATGCTGTGATTTTTTTTTTATTTACTGCCTTTGCTCCATTCAGAGACATAAGACACAGACACACAGCCAATCATAGGCTGTTAGAATAGGCAATCAGAATTCAGGCACGTGCATCAGTCTTTCCAACCTAGGAAGCCAGTGTGGTTCCGGTTCTTGTAGCTCCACTGCGTCACCGACGCACTTGCACGAGGCGCCTTATATCTCTGACACCTTGCTCTCACAGTGATCTTCGTCGGCGGTGCAATGTCGCCGTCTAGAAGCGGGGAAGTACTGCATCACGACACTGACGAGTGTCGACAGGGAGTGCTTCGGTGGCTTTAAACGGAGGCGTTCAAAGCATTGTTGTAGGAAAGTCTACGGTTGTAGACTTTCCTACAACGATGCAGTACGTTAGCGTGACGACTCGGCGACAGCAGTGGCGTACCAACTAGTTCGCGAGAGGGGGGGGGGGGGGGCTGGTGTCTCTCACTCTGTCCGCCGTATATATATATATATATATATATATATATATATATATATATATATATATATATCGAGAGAGAGAGAGAGAGAAACTACATTTTCTCTGAATTTCACAGGATTTTTTATATTGAGAGGTTTATTGGATGACTTTCTTTATATATATACCTCTCTTAATATAAAAAAATCCTGTGAAATTCAGAGAAATTGTAGTTTCTCTCTCTCTCTCTCTCTCTTTATATATATATATATATATATATATATATATATCAGAGAAGGAGAGAGAGAAACTACATTTTCTCTGAATTTCACAGGATTTTTTATATTAAGAGAGGTTATTGGATGATTTTCATTGAGAACAGTTTGTGCAGATTCTTCCATGATTGAAAACAAACAGATTGTGTAGGCTGGACCGTCCTATACTGCGACAACACAGCAGTGTTTAATAACATTTTAGAAATAATACCGTGAAGTTTAAAAAGTACAGTCACATTTAACCTGTACTTCATCTGAGCATTCCATCTGCAAAGTTCACAGACTCAGTTTGGCGTTGTAAATACGATGAGTATGAAGAGAGAGAGAGAAGGAATGTAGGAAAGGCTGGGAGGTTAGCTAGACTATGCGTCCAGTTTGCTACCCTACACATGGGGAGGGGGAATAGGGGAGTAAAACAGAAAGAGAGAAGGATAGACACATGTCACATTCCACACATTTTATTAAAGGGCCGGTCATCGAGTCTATTCAAGGCACACTGGAGAGTCCGGTGATCTCCATCAAATTGGGCACAGTGGCACGAAGAGATGTTCAATAGTCTCTATACAATTGCAGCTTTCGAACATGGATGAATCTGCCATGCCAATGCGATGGCTGAATGAGTTAGTAAACGTTACACCGGTCCACAACCGGCACAGCATTGTAGTGTCGCGTCGAAAAATTTGGGATGGCAGTTGTAGCTGGAGTAATGATTCAAGGTTCTTAGGGAGATGATTGGAGTTAAGCGGAGAATTACAGTGCGCAAGCGTGACACTATGCGCGATGTGACGAAGTTCTCTAGCTGCGTCTACTCTTGACATGGGTATGAACAGTGTGGCGCTCCATCGTGGGCACATCGGGCAGCGTCGTCGGCGAGGTGGTTACCAGTTATGCGACAGTGACCCGGCAGCCATTGTAAAACAATGTCGTGTACTTGATTAGCGGCGCGATGACATTTCACTGATGTGCTATGACTGCAGTACCTCAAATTCTCACTTATTAAAGAAAACATGTGGCTGACAAAGCAAGGCACTTCGCAGAAGTCTTGGGGTAATCCGAGTGCCAATTTCTTTCCTCGTAGAGCCCTCTAAATAAAGTCTTTCTAAAGAAGAAGACCAAGTTAAGTCGATTAATACTGAAGGAAATCAGATTGAGCTGGTTGTGTATAGTTATAAGAATGTAACTGACTACGAACCAGTATACTAGGTGTCGTTCCTTGCCCTCCTACATTCCCCAGTTTGGGTGGGGGGTGGACGGAAAAGCGGTGAAGTGGCCCTTTACTCCTCCCCTCCGGCCCCTCCAAGTAGATAGCCTACGCGAACTGTGTAAGCTCAAATTTTCTTTGACAAAAATTGGGCAGATCCCGCGCACTGTCGGAATCGATGGAATGCGAAGCAGCCAGCAAAGAGCTACATACATCACCTTGTTTGACTTTGAGCCAAATGAAATCATTCATGCCATGGCATCTAGTTCACCATATATCACATGTTTTCTATGCACGCATGCATCCACAACCTGGTATATCCCATGCTAATGAGACTTATATTCTGGTATGTACAATGCATGATCTGTCGTTTATGTTCATCAAGCACTCGTGTCATGCCATACCAGTTTTGGTATATATCCAGTTAACAAAAACGGCCGGAAGCGTACCATGACAGTTTCATGTAAATCATACCGCACATGACATGCATAACATGATTCGCACGTTAGGACTGTCATTTATGTTCATCGTACAGTCACATCGCGAAATACCCATTTTGGTGTATATCAAACGAGCGAAATGGCCGCGAGTGCACCATGAGCATGGCATGTAAATCATGCCATACATGACATGCATATCATGGTTTTCATATTACCACCTGTCACTTATATTCGTCATACAGTCGCGTCGCGCAATACAACTCTTGGTGTATATCAATCTAGCGAAACGGCCGCGGTCGGACAATGAGTGTGGCATGTAAATCTAGCCGTAAATCATATGCATATCATGATTTTCAAGATCGCACCTGGCATTTATGTTTTTCATACAGTCGCGTCACGCAATACCAATTTTGGTGTATATCAAGCTAGCGAAACGGCCGCGAATGCACCATGAGCGTGGCATGTAAAGCATGACATACATGACATGCATGTCATGGTTTTCATGTTACCAACAGTTATTCATGTTCTTGCAGTAACATCGCGCAATACCAATCTTGGTGGATATCAATCTAGCGAAAAGGCCGCGAGCGCACCATGAGCAGTTCATGTCGTACATGACTTGCATGTCATGATTTTCATGTTACCATCTCTCATTTTACGTTCGTCATAGAGTCGCGTCACGCAATACCAATATTGGTGAATATCAAGCAAACGAAACAGCCGCGAATTCACCATAATCGTGGCATGTAAATCATGACATACATGACATGCATGTCATGGTTTTCATGTTACCACCTGGTATTCATGTTCTTCATACAGTCACATCATGCAGTACCACTTTTGGTGTATATCAATCTAGCGAAACGACCGCGAGTACGCCATGAGAGTGGCATGTAAATCATCTCGTACATGACATGCATGTCATAATTTTCATGTTACCACGTGTCAGTTATGTTCGTCATACAGAAATGTCTCGTCATACCAGTTTTTGTATATATCCATTCATTTAAACAGCCGCGAGCGGCCCGAGGTCATGTCATGTAAATCATGCTGCACATGACATGCGCGTCATGATTTGCACGTTAGGACCTGTCATTATGTTCGTCATGGTCTTGTCGCACCTTACCAATTTTGGTATATATTAAGTTAAAGGAACGACTGCAAGAGCCCCGAGGCCGGGGAATGTAAATCATTCTGTTCATGACATGCATGTCATGATTCTCATGTTGTGACCTGTCATTTATGTTCGTAATAAGGTCATGTTATCACATACCAATTTTGGTATACATCGGATTAACGAAACGGCGAGGAGAGCAAAAAGTCGTAGGCGGATAGATAGATAGATAGATAGATAGATAGATAGATAGATAGATAGATAGATAGATAGATAGATAGATAGATAGATAGATAGATAGATAGATAGATAGATAGATAGATAGATAGATAGATAGATAGATAGATAGATAGATAGATAGATAGAGAGATAGATAGATAGATGGATGGATGGATGGATGGATGGATGGATGGATGGATGGATGGATGGATGGATGGATGGATGGATGGATGGATACGGACGGACGGACGGACGGACGGACGGACGGACGGATGGATGGATGGATGGATGGATGGATGGATGGATGGATGGATGGATGGATGGATGGATGGATGGATGGATGGATGGATGGATGGATGGAGAGAGACAGGCAGGCAGGCAGGCAGGCAGGCAGGCAGGCAGGCAGGCAGGCAGGCTCAAAGTCGCAGAAGTTCGCTAAGAAATGCTTCGCATTTAAATATGTGGGTGATAATAACGTTAAACTGCATTGTCTCCTTCCGTATAGGTCGTTAGCTGTTAATGATTGGTCGAAATTTTCTGGGTCACGCTCACACCACCTGCTCCTAACACGACGCAACAATTGACGCGCAAGTGATCCAGCGCGTAATTATCACATACGCATGACTGTGTAAGGAAAAAATATTAAGCCATCTTCAATACGGTGTATTATTGGTCACTGGTTATTTGCTATTCCTCAAAAATTTTCGGTGTGACATAAAATCGCCTCCTTGTTAGGCGACGTCACCAGTATGTGAAAACTCGCGGTGGTAAAATGAAGTCTGCACAATAGGCAGCGCATTACTGTGCTGAACAAAATTTTCTTTCGGAACAGCCACAGTGTCTCTTTCTGAACGTAATTCAAGAAGGCTGCCCGCCAATCACATTGGCAGCGGCTACTTCTAGCAGCGGGCGAGATGGATTCATATGTGTATAATAGATACTTTCAGTAGTAGTACAATGATGTTGAGCTGTTCTTGCGCGTGTACAACTTTCTGTGAACTCGTATTTGCTGACAGAGAGGTAGAGAGCGAAATAAACATTATTAGGTACAGACACAAACCTTTGCAGGTGGGCAGCCTTCTTAGTCCAGAAAACCGTGGACGCTGACCATCTCCTGGAGAGGTATATCAAGTTACGGGGCAAACTTGAAATCTGGGCTTCTCAGTGTGCTCGACTCCATAGCCTTCTTAAAAGCCGCCGTGACCGCTGCAGGCTACCATATGATAAGCAAGGTGAAGCAG
The DNA here is from genome assembly GCF_013339695.2 of Rhipicephalus sanguineus. Classification (NCBI taxonomy): domain Eukaryota; kingdom Metazoa; phylum Arthropoda; class Arachnida; order Ixodida; family Ixodidae; genus Rhipicephalus; species Rhipicephalus sanguineus. Next base: position 5,029,551 of record NC_051180.1, read on the forward strand.
GTTAATCGGAGACTAAAGTCTTTTTTAGCTCTCCTGGCTAGGCACAACTAAAATACTCGACACTTCTGCACACTCATCAACTCACAGCAGCTTGGATATGGAGCAGCGGCGATGCTAATCGTTTTCAAAGAAAGAAACAAAATTCTGAAAAAAAAGAGACCGTTTGATGGGGCTATAAAACGGTCACTGGTTCCCGCCCGTAGTTACGTCGGTGATTACGTAGATTTCAGGCCAGGCAGAACAAAATAAAATCGTGACAGATTGCTGTAATGTTATAGAGCCCCAGCTGAGCGATAGCCTCCTCTGCAATACTGGAGTGGAGGGCGCGAAAGCGTGGAATAGGCAGCCCGCACCGCAGAGAGCCTGCAGTGCGTGGTCATGACACACGGAGGACAGTCCTCACAGCCGAATCGGAGGACAAATTTCATAACATAATTACGTTATTGCTGCGTTCAATGAAAATTTTGCCTGACTTTTTAGTTTCCAAGTCTGCAGCCGACAATTACCACAGTCGAAAGTGGGGGGGGGGGACTAGCGCCCCTCTTGCCCCCACCCCCTCCGGTAGATACGCCCATAGAGTTTCCTACAATACTTACTAGAGGGAACTCTGGCGCTAGTGTCTATGGGAGCTGCAATGCATCGCGCTTCAGCCAGCATGGGAATCATGGGTAGTACACGGATTTGTCTAAACTTCGTTCTTTCGGCTCCGTTTGGCTCCGCGTCGCCTGCATCCGCTTTGTCGCAAAACGAAATTCAGCAAAAATCAGCAGTTTAACTTCACCACTTTAACTTCTTTAGGCTCACCGATTCAAATCTGGTCACGAAGTTCACAACGATCCATTCTTTTATCCGAAAGAAAACCAAAACATAGCAATAAACAAAGCCACAAGTGCGTTCGAAGCCCGCAAGCACGAAGACTAGGCAAATCCGTGTACTACCCATCATTCCCATGGTGGCTGAACGATCGCAGCGCCAGAGTTCCCTCTAGGTCATTTTAGGAAACTCTATGGATACGCCTATTGTCGACAGAGTAGTGCAGCTTTCGCATGCACCAACGGCGTTTCTCCGCCGACTAATGCCTCGAGTGGGATAGCTCCGGCTAATAAAACTGCTTCAATAAGCGGCACAGAAAGGCAATGACGTCTATAGTCCCTGAAAAATAACTAAAGTAGCGGCATTCGTGTCAGTGTACAGGCACCTCCTCACCCGTGCGCTTTGTAGATTGCAGTTGAAGTTAGTTGAGCTGCGAAGCTCGCAGTGCATGGCCCTTGGTCGGAAAGAGAGGCTTGTGCAATTCTTCCGCTAGAGCGCCCCAGGGCGCTGCAATTCTTAGTGTGCCTCGATGTGTGCGCATCAAGGCACCCTAGCAGTTCTTAGTGACGCAGTAGAAAAAGTCCGCGAAATAAAGGGTATGAAAAAAAAATCTCGCCATATCCGCGAAGTAAATGATGATTGCGGAACTGGCTCGGAGAAGATCGGGAAAACCCGTGAATCTTCCGTACAAGTCCTCTACCATCATATGAAGACGTAACACATGTTGGTATATATACATATATACACAAGGTTTGAATAATATATAATTTTAATGAACTATATACACAATTTACAATTATATACATATTGATGAAGCATATATACAAGAAACAACTAAGAGCGTCTGATTCGCCATTTTCGACACTTGCAGACGCAACGCTCCTAATGTTCTTTCAATCTGAAAACTTCCCTCGAGACGCGCACGACAAAGTGGCCCTAGCTGTCCGACGCTCGCTTGGCTGTCGACCGCGTTCCCCGCTCGCCCTGTGAGAATTAACGGCCAGGCTAGAGGGAAGACAAAACGCGCGTAGCGTTTCTCTTCGCGTTCCACGACGCTATGAATGGATGGATGCAGGTTACGGCGCGGAACTTCGCCCCAGCTTAAAGGGCCCCTAAACCTCCAACAGACGCTCGCCTGTCCCTTCTCCGTGCCTTTGCTCTATCGACAACGGTCGTCATGACGTCACCTGTATGATTAGGTGACGTCGCGAGCAAGAGACGCTGTCAGTCGGCGAACAAGAGCCTGTTTTCTGCTAGCAGATGCGCGCGCTTCTTGCGTTTTCAGCTCGGACGCTGAGGAAGGGCGCTCGGAGAGGTGGATAGACCATAGAGTTTCCTACAATACTTACCAGAGGGAACTCTGGCGCTAGTGTCTATGGGAGCTGCAACGCATGACGCTTCAGCCAGCATGGGAATTATAGTGAACTAGAACCAACTTCCTAGTGGCGCGAACGGGAGGGTTCAGGCGTTCCTCTTGGCGAAGAAAAATCCAGGTGGCGCCAGTGCAACTTTTTCTAGTCGCGCCGCCCCTTCTGCTGTAGGCGCTTGCGCGCGTTTCTTGTGTGCATTTCTCCGCGTTCCGCGTCGTTGTAGCGGTGCCGTGCATTAATAGACAGTTTTAGTTGAGCGCCCGCTACATATATGTGGACGCTGGCAGGCTGCGCCCGCAGATCTGCTGCGGATGCCCAAATAAAACTGTCTAACGCGTTTAACAGACAGCGTGTATGCCGACTAACTTCCAAGGAATATCGTACTCAGCTATTTCAGGAGGCTGAAAGAACGTATACACGTTATTGTACCTGCGATTGAGAATAATTTCATTCTAGTTAAGCAACTCGCACACAGCAAGTGCGTGAGATCGAAAAGTGGCCAATACGCTGGAGATGTTAACATCTGGAAACATCAGGAAAGCCTCTACACGATGTCACGGCAGCGGACAGAGGTGCCTTGATGCGGGCTTTCTCCGCTTTCGCGTGCGGACGTACAACTGCGGTGTCTAAGCGGCGTCTGTAGTGAACTCGAACCGTTATAATTTATTATCATACTCTTATACTTTTCTTTATATTTCCCTACAACTGCTTCGACTAAGGCGCAGCTACCATATTTCAGACGCCAGTGATGCACCAGCTCACCGCGTCTCACCGTTATTCAACGGCGGCGCCGAGCAGTGCTGTCAGCACTGGACGCTTGTCAAAAAAAATAATAATAACTGCGGGGTGGCAGCAAAAAGAACAACGCATAGTGAGTCCACTATAGGCGAACTCATCGGAGCGCTAGAAAAAAATCACAGCATATCCACGGAGTGAATGAAGATGACTGGGCGAAGCTGCGGAGGTTCATCGGTAAACCGTGAATCTTCCGTGAATTCTGCCCAGTACACCATCACCGACGTGAGATCGGGCGCGTTTATACTAAAGGTTCGATGAGTTATGACGACTTGCAGCGCACTTTAATTTTACATGTACGCTGTGAATTTTCATTGTTTAGAAAACCATTGCTTAGAAAACATCTGGCGTCTTTCGTTAAGCAGCTGGCGTCTTTTCGTTTTGCTTTAGAAACATCTGGCGTTCTTTCGTTTTGCTTTTACAAAACATCTGGCGTCTTTTGTTGGTTTATTTCATCAATCAACGGCGATTTGTACAAAAATTTTATTGTTTAATCACGCACAGGAGAAATCTCACCAGGCACTACCTTGGAGGTAAAGAATGGCTGCTAATGGGAATGAGAGACAGAAGAAGTCGGCTTTTAGCTAACGCTGCGAACTTTTTATTGTTCAACAACGCACAGGAAAAATCTCCCACCGGCACCACCTTGCAGGTCAAAGCGTAAGACTGGTTACATACTACGCTACGAGGGACGAACGGGTGCCGCTATAAGGAGCTTCGTCCCTAAAAAGTGCAGCCGCGATCCTTGCGGCGAGGAGACGCGTTCGGTTTCAGCCGCTGCATTGCCAGGCTCCTCCGTTCGCCCCACTAGGATATATGTTCTAGTTCACTATAATGGGAATGATGGGTAGTACACAAATTTGTCTAAACTTCGTACTTTAGGCTCCGTTTGGCTCCGCGTCGGCTGCATCCGCTTTGTCACGAAACGAATTTCAGCAAAAGTCAGCAGTTTCACTTCGCCACTTTAACTTCTTTAGGCTCAGCGATTCAAATCTGGTCACGAAGTTCACAGCGATCCATTCTTTTATCCGAAAGAAAACCAAAACATAGCAATAAACAAAGCCACAATTACGTTTGAAGCCGCAAGCACGAAGACTATAGGCAAATTTGTGTACTACCCATCATTCCCATGGTAGCTGAACGATCGCAGCGCCAGAGTCCCCTCTAGTTAATTTTAGGAAACTCCATGGGATAGACGAGTCGACGAATGCAGCCTAGCGAAGGTAAGAGCGAAACGACAAAGCGTGTGCAACTCCGCCAGCGTTCGCAGTAGACTCGTGCACAACTGCAACGCCACAACTAAATTTCGACATCTGAGTGGTTTAGGGGCCCTTTAAGAACCTGGCGAGCCAGCTCGTAATAGCGATAAAGGCGGCAATGTAATGTACACCGAAGCAAGTGGCGTCTTTTTATGGGGTCACACAGCATAAAATTGTACGGTATATAATCTTTTAGTGCGCAAAAGTGCTCGCTCCTGATGGCAGCGCCACTGCAAACTCAGCGGCGCTAAGAAATCGCTGGAGTAGCGCACTAGCTTTTAGAAGGTTGTCCGAGCGCCATCTTGTTCGTCCTCGTCTGGGTTGTTTACTTTGTCGGTGCACGGTGCGTGGTCGGCCGCGCTTGAGTCAGTTCGTACGGTGGTTCTGGATGCTTCAAGTGCCGACCTGCTGTGCCAGTGGCACCAACCACCGTACAACATCAGAAAGAAGAGGTTTTCACTACAGCGGGTAAAATCTGTAGCTTCCCGGAGGACAACCTAAAGGCGTTGCTGCAGCTACTAGGAGAGGAGGCAGAGGCGAAGGGGCGCAGTTGGCGCTACTTTATATTTTTCAGGGGCTTTAATGACGTCTACAGGCGAACGCCGCGCAGTGAGTGATTTGGTGCAGCGAGAGGCTCCATCGGTTAGCGGAACGCCTTCCCGCGGTCACGGCTCCATCTACGAGCTCTGCGTCTCGCGTTCCGTAAGCGCTATGTGGCATATGCATAAGCACAGGCGTAGGTTACCTTATTTCTGATGAAGGCACATTTTCGCTTTAGTCTCGTCAGATGACGACGCTTTGAATCAGTGCATATTGAGTACTAGTGTTCATTACGTTTTAAATGCGAAGCATTTCTTAGCGAACTTCTGCGACTTTGAGCGTATCTATCTATCTATCTATCTATCTATCTATCTATCTATCTATCTATCTATCTATCTATCTATCTATCTATCTATCTATCTATCTATCTATCTATCTATCTATCTATCTATCTATCTATCTATCTATCTATCTATCTATCTATCTACGACTTTGTGCTGTCCTGGACGTTTCGCTAATAGGCTTCCCAAGCAACGCTTAGCGGCGCTGCTGCTCTTGACAGGCAACGCCATCTGAAAAAGAGAAACTGGGGTGTTAGCAGCGCGCGTTTTCCCTTCTCTCCATCGCGTTGCCGCTCGCTTTGCACGTGCAGAGCTCTCGCGGTACTCTTGCGCCGCCTCACAATGTACCGCTTGTAGTGCGGCTTCAAAAGGATCTTCAAGCTTGACTGGCACTTCCGAAAAGCGAACTTGATAAAACGAGAAAGGCTTGTCAATCACGTTAACGGTGAAGAGCAGACGATCGACAACAACGACGCCCAGCTCAAAGCGAAATGCATTTCCCAAGTCGCGATTACACCGTGTAGGACGTATACCTCGAGGTAAGTCTCATTCTGTCATGTTAAAGATGAATAATGGTCCACATGCACTCCGAAATGAAGCCGTACACGCTATCGATGTTCTGCGGCGTGGACTACGAATCGTATGATTGTTGTTTTGATATGGCATGCTTACAGTAGCAGCCGTGTACTTTCGTGAACAAGCGTTTGCGGCGTGCGAAAAAAAGATTATACGGCCATGGCACTGCTTCCTGAGAAGGTTAGAGTCAAGTCCTCCGTGCCGCTGGAGAATCACCCGCCGATTAAGACGTGAGGCAGCTAGCTGAGCTTTAACCACTGTGAAGCAAGATGAACTGCTGGCCTCGTTTTTTCGGCTCTCGCGTCATGCTTGCAGTCTCTTTTTATGATATCGACTTGACAGGCGTATAAAACCTGCTGCGTGAACGCGGCTAGAAAATCGCAAAAAGTCAGAAGGTGGTTACTTCAAGGTTGCAATTGCAAAGCATGTATTAAGTGCCAGTTATATTTAGCGGCTTAAATATATATCACCCTAATAAAGTGACAAAAACAAAGCAAACCTGCAGAACGATGTCAAAGCTTGCTGCAAATGCACAGAAGTCCGTTCCGGCGTGATAAAGCAGCCTTCCCGACGCGTGAAATGCAGGCGCCGAACTTCTGACAATGTGCCGAGTTCAGTTGAATTCAACCAACCGCGCAATGCTAGCGGTATAACGCGAATGTGAACGTTCAACAACGACGGGTGGGTCTCACGAACACGGGGAATCAAAACACAAAGTTGCTTCACCTACAACCGTAACTGGACTTTAACATTACGAGAAGACAGCGAGTAATCATTAACCCTTTCGGCCCTGGCGTCCTATAAAAAGGACACGAAGAAAAAGTGCTATAAATTGTGACATAAACTACTAGAAAATTCCAAAATGTGTGTGTGGTATCCTCAATAGACCTGTGCAAACATAGGTAGTAGTTTTTCTATCATCGCCTTCCTCGGAAGTCTGCAATGTCGAAAACAAGATGGCGGAAGGTGAAAAAGACGACAAAGGCCGCAACCAACTATTTGTTGACATTTTACTGAATAACTATTTTCTCTGTAGCTATCGTAATTTTCGCTGTTGTTTGTAAAGTGCTTGATGGCTTATTTACAAAAGGGGCCTTCCCTAACATTTCCGCTTAGGCCGCTGCAATGAAAAATCTTCATGTCCTAAATATAGGACACCAGGGCTTAGTGGTTGTGAGATCTTTGAATGCATTGCATGATGGCCCGAGCCGTAGCGCTTGTGTCTGCTACCAATTTGTTGTTATTCTCCTCGAGAAATCAGCCTGCATTTATTGCTAATTTGCAAGGGGGTCCCAACAGCGAGATTGTACATAATTGATCCGAATACATTTGCTGCAGTACAAGAATAGTGCATGAGAGCGCTTGAAGATAACGACGATGAAGTGCAGTTCCATAAGCTTATTCATGCAGGCACGGGCGACAATAATTGCGGCGCACCAAAGGAGGATTCGGCAACTTATTATGATGTTAGATCTTACAAGGCGTCCAATAATTAGATAATATGGCCATTCAAGTGCATTGAAGAGCACTGTGTCACGAGTGAAAAAACTTGCTTTTTGACCTTTGAGACGCAGTAACCCATATATGGTTACTGGCATGCTAGCTTCAAAACAATTTCAAGCGTAAAGAGAGTAAAATAAATAGCAATATCGAAATTCACCATATTTCCCTTCACAACCACTAAGCCCTGGTGTCCTATATTTAGGACATGACGCTATTTTTCTCGTAGACTGATGGGATGCTCAGAAAATATTATTTTCGTAGTCTTGAGGTGATACAAAAATCAATATCAAGAAGAAAAAAATTATCTACCCGTTAAAAAAAATTCAGGGCTGAAAGGGTTAATGTAGTCGCTGCGTGCATGCGCCGCGTTACTTACCGATTCAGGTAGTCGGAACGAACGAAAGCGATGAACTCAGACAGCCAAAATAGAAGGCGAGACAGCGCTGTCAGCTATCCACGCTTGCCGCCTTTATTTCTCGTACGACACGCCCGGAAAACGATACAGTTTAACACGTGAATCGTGTGCCTTGGTGTTGTCTGCACTGTTGTGGCTGGCCGCTAAACCGCAATACTTCGGACTACGCTTCCGCTTCCGCGGGGTCGCTTCTGCCATCGCGGAAATGCGCAGCTTCGCACAGCAAGCCTCTCGGTTCAACGTACCCAGCTGACGGCCTCCCAGTTACCCGCACCGAGAGAAGAACGCGTGCGCACGTGCGCTACCGCTACCGTGAAAGGGGCTGAGTCGGCCGCGCAGAAGGTTCAGAGCTTTCCGACAGAGCCGCAGCGCGGCTGGCGCGGCGCTGTCGTCGCGCCGCAAACTTGAGCTTGGGTTCCCTATAGGATGTACACCAAAATTGGTGTGGTGTAGCATGACTATATGACGAACATAAATGGCAGGTCATAACATGAAAAACATGACAATCATGTCATCAACGACATGATTTACCTGCCACAGTCTTGGTGCTTTTTCGGCCGTTTCGTTAACTTGATATATACCAAAATTGGTATGGTTTGACAAGCGTGCATGACAAACATAAGTGACAGGTCCTAACGTGCAAATCATGACACGCATGACATGTACAGCATGATTTACATGCCACGCTCATGGTGCGCTGGTTGCCGCTTCGCTAGCTTGATCTACCCCGAAATTAGTATGGCGCGACGTGACTGTGTAACGGACATAAATAATACGATTTAACATGAAAATCATGACACGCATGTCATGTACAGCATGACTTACGTGCCACGCTCATGGTGCGATGGCGGCCGTTTCGCTAGCTCGATCTACCCCGAAATTGGTATTGCGCAACGTTACTGTGGAACGAAGATAAATAACGTGAGTGGCACGCATTTTCCTCAATGACAGACAAGACAATGTATGCAGCTCTTTGCTGGCTGCTTCGAATTACATCGATTCCAACAATGCGTGGGATCTGGCGGCTTTTTTTAAGTGCGAATGCACTTTATAAGCGACCCTGAATCCGCCGTCCCATAGCAACGGCGCGAGGAGCGGAGAGGAGCGTCTGTAGCAACGGCACAGCGACGTCACGCCCCACGTGACTGCGCGCGCTCCGCCCTCCGCTCCGTTTCTGCGCGCGCCCCGCGCATTGCCTGTGGTGATGAAGGCCGGCGGCGAGACGCCGAACGAAAGCGTGCGAAGCGAGCCGAGCACCCCGAAGCCGATCTGGCGCGGGGACGCGCGATGCGTGAGCGAGCGCGGGCCCTCGAATTCGATCGGCCGGACGCGCGCTTCAAGCGAGACTTCCTGGACCGCAGCTTCGGATATAGCTGCACGGTGTGCCATCGACTGTGGTTCGACAACAACCTGAGCCCCATCTCGGGTGTGCGCAACGCCGCCAACAAGTTGAACGCGTTGCGGGTTCTTTGGAACGAGTTCGGAAGACAGATCATCATCATCAGTAAAAGTGATTTGCACTTAAAAACGGCCAGACCTCCGTGGGTCGGCTGGCGCGTGCTCTCTCGCTGCCGTCTCCTTCGCTCGGCTCTGCAGTTTAGTCGCGCGCGCCCCCTCATAGCATCACCCCGTGCTTCGCACTTCCTCATACTCCCCCTCGGGGAAATGCGGGTTTTTTGTTGTTGTTGATGCCATCTTTGCGCGGGATTCACTCTATACTGTGTCCGGATGTATGTTAACTACTTCAGCTACCACAAGGGTTAAATCAAGATCATGGACGTTAGTCGTAGCGATGGAGATGTGCCACTAGGCGTCAACGTCGGTACGTTCGCGTCCGACGGTTCTATAGTTGCCAAATACAAATAGATATTTTGCTATTGTGTGCGTGTTGGTTATCCCGACGTGGTGAAATTTATGTCGTATCACCAAACCGGAAAAGACCAAAAGAGTCGGAATTATAGTGAATTCGTGTAATGAAGGAAATACGTATCCGTGACATAGTGACCCGACATTGCAACGTAAGAAAATAGCGCTGGGACATACGCACGTGGAGTCTGTTGAGAATTATTGTAGTGATGCGAGCCACGTTGTGGTTTTCGTGCCCTGAAAATCTAAAGCTGGCGTCACTGCTGTGTTTACAACCGCGACCGCTGCGAAGTATGGCCTTTCGTAACACGCGTCCTTCGTGAGCATCTGTGCAGCATCGTTGGGTTTCTTCGTTGGCCGCCTTTTTGGGGCGTTCCATGGGCGGGGAAGCGAGTAGCCGGAATTAATGGTCTCCGTCTTCTACTTGATATTTCTTGCTTGTGTGTGGCTTTGTATCGCTTTCTTTCATTCCCATCGCCACCGAAATATGGCTACCATTCGCTTCTGTTTACAAGACGTCAGCTGCGGTCCGGTCGCCTTGAAACCGACGTTTTTTCTTTCTGCTTCACTCACCAAGGCGGCGTAAATTTCCGCGCAGCAGATGTCTCCAATGACACGGTGATGTGCACAAGGAAAGCACTTTTTTTATCTCAAGACTCTAAGCGTGTGCGGTTTGTCTTATTTTTCCTGCATTAAGAAGTAGGGGAAGCCGGGTCAGAATGAGCCAGATATCTCATAAAAAAATTCTCGCCATCTCCCCGTAAAGGGAACCCTGAGTAGTAGCGAAGCAGCCATGAGTCGACTTAGATTTCTGTAAATGTTTTATTTTCTTCATCACTGTTCATGGTCCTTCTATTCGAGGTTCCCCTGATTTTGTTACTCGTCATATATGACTTTAAGCTCATGGGGAACGGTTCCCCTGATGTTGTTACTCGTGATATATGATTTTAAGCTCAGGGGAACTTTTTCCCTTGAGTATAACGGCCTTGTGGTTCGTAAAGTATAAAGTTAATGGCTCTTGCTGCAAAGGTCGCAGCTTGAAGTTTGAGAATGCGATGTCAACTCGCCCGTTTCGCTTCGGCTTCGCGAGCCCGCCGCTCCGGGTCGGCTGGGGCACTGGCTACGTCGAAGAGACGCCGGGGAGACAGGCCTCGTTCATAAGCTGCTTCGCCTCTAAGGGTACCTTGCATGATTTATGGCGTAGTGGGTACCTTGCATAAATGACGATTATTTATGGCGTAGTGGTTACCTTGCATGATTTATGGCGTAGTGGGTACCTTGCATGAATGACGATGATTTATGGCGAAGTGGGTACCTTGCATGATTTATGACGTAGTGGGTACCTTGCATGATTTATACTAGAGCACGCGCCGCAGTGGAGCGAGCGCTCTATCGCACGTCCATATGTCAGGCAAACATTCCTTTCTGCACACCATGCGCGAGCTCTCCTCTCGTGCCAGCACTTCGTTCTCTTCTTTCTTCCATACAACTAGTGGCACGCGGGGCACTGGTCACGCCGGGGGGACAGGCCTCGTATATAAGCTGATTCGCATCTAAAACACACTGCAGGAACTTTCTTTTAGATGTGAAGCATCTTGTAGCGGAGTTCAATCCGGTGGTGGTTGTGGTGGCGTGCGGCGTGACCACCCTTACTGCGCATGCGCAAGCCATCTCCACACACCTCCTCTCCTTCTCCACAGCCCCTCTCCCCCTCCCCACTTCCCATCTCCACATCCCCTCTCCCCTTTCCCCCTCTCTCTCCCCTTCCCCTCTCTCCTCCCCCTCTGAAACGCGGGCTCTACATGCCGAAACGCTGCTTCGCATCGCCTCATGGTCCCCTTTAGCGGGAGATGGTGTGATTTTTTGTAGAACGCGTGTAGTACATCAACAGGGTCTTGTTACCGATGTTCAAAAGCATAAGACGGCGCCATTCCACCCTGTGAAGGTGGGCGACCAGCGGAGCTGACGGGCGCAGGATTTCCTTTGGGAGTTTTCCAAGGGATGCGTAAGCGTAGAGCTTCGTTGCAGGCCTTGCTGAGAACGCTGTTTTCGAGCAGCATCGGCGTCCTTGTAATGTCAGTGAGCATTTTGAGCAGTTACCTAAAAGATCCATTAAAAATGCCTCTTTGGCGTGACATTTTCGCGTAGGAGCAATTTTCCTGATGTGCATAATTCACCATGTCGGCTTTATATGTTGTCCTGCAGAGGCCACCACCACGAAAGGCAACGATGTCTTCATAGAAAGTGCTCTCTTTTTGCATTGGTTTTGCACCGCTGGTTTAACGCCTTCATATCGTCCATATCAAATATTGTTCATATTGTTCAACGTCCTCTTCTCTCCTCTCTTGCCCCTCGTTTCCAGTTCTGCTGCTCGAACCAGTGCTGCCTCTGAACCAGCTAGCTCCGTTTAATACCGCGCAGGTATTTGACGATAGTGCCGGCCGAGGATGTTGCATTCCAGGTTTTTACTCCCGTAAAGCCGGTAGCCAAAGTCGGGTCGTTGTGAGAAACATATCATTTTCCTCTAGGCGAAGTACTCCGCGAGTCACACAGCATTACATGATGTCACTCGGGAGTTCTAGGAAACGAACGGACGAACGCACTAGCTCGCGAACTAGCCACCCGAGTAGACGACGCCCCAAGTAATAGCTAAAAGGCCACAACCTGCACGACATCCTGGAGCACCAGCGTCGCGAACGACAAATCTACCCGTCTCCGCATCCGCAGCTAGGAGTAGGAGACGCTCGGAAATACAGAAAAATCCAGACAGACAGCTATCCGCACTTGGGACTATGGCACGCAAGTGGCCAGCATGATACGCCGGTCAATATCCATTGTGCGGGGGGCGGCCGTCTCTTCCCCACATTATGTGGGAATGTATGTCTAGGCCACTAAACATAAAATAACCTCTGGTGCAGACCATACTCGGAGAGCCTTGGGAGGCCGTCCTCGCTCGAGCTGACTAAGGGTCTCTTGAATCAGGCTGAGCGAACAGCAACGGCCACTGGACTAGGGAGCCACCCTTGCCGCTCCCTTGTCTCTCCTATTTATTGAATAAAGTTTTTAAATCAATCGATAGAGAGGCTTCTCTTTCTGACTCGGCGTTGTGAAACTTGGCCGAGCTGCCTTTCGGTGAATTCAGTGCTCGCCTACGATGTCTACTGCACTTCACAGGTCGGCCCACAGTGTTTAATGAACCGCGCCAATAATGACCTCCATAAGAGCTCCGACTTCGGCTGAACGCCTGAGATTATCTAATGGTCGCTGAACGCAGTCATGCGCACCACCAATAGCGCGCGGCAGCCGTGACTCAAGCCCATCATGACGTCATAGGAACCAGGCGTCTGAGCACGCAGTGTTTTCACCTCCACGAATACAGCAGTAATTAGATCACAACAATACAACACTGGAATGCCGCGCAGAAATTGGTGTCCTTGGTGAAAAAAACGCCAGGCCTGCGCTGACACCGCAGCACAGTCACAGCGAAAGCTGGAAGAGCGGCTTTTCTAGAGCCCGTTGCAAGCTCTCTTGGGGCTACAATACAAGTACACCCGAAAGAAGCGATTTTTTGGCGCCAGTATACCTTACCCTTAGAAAGCTTATATAATTTTCTATCCTTTCACACTGCTATTGTGATGGCCACTGGCTCAGTCTGGCACAGTCGCCCAAAAATATCGCATACGGATACGACAATTAAAGCTGAGCGTGTTCGCCGTAGTAGTGTAGCGACCCAAGAACGACGAAGAACTGCTCTGGCGGGGAAGTGGGGGAGAATTCAACATGGCCTAGGCTACAACTGGTATTCAATAAAAATAACTCTTCATCCTATATATAACTGGCTCTCTAACCGGCATTAGAGCTTAGAAATTTCAGACTATATGATCCGCCCGACTCTTGGCCGATCCCCCTGAGTGGCTAAGTACAAGCCACAAAGTATGGCTGTTTCTTGCGCGAGGAAATAACGAGGGAAGGGATCCAGGGGAGCGCAAACTTTCGACTGTTTATTCAAGAGACAGTTCAACCAAATATATAGGCACAGACATGCGCAGCAAACTACGCACCCCCCCCCCCCCCCCCCCCGAAAAAAATTTCTGGCTACGCCCCTGGCCATGGAGACCGAGGCGACCCGGTGGTGACCGACGTACGGCGGATACCGGTGGTGAGCGACCGCCGCTTATCGATATGGCCTCGTCGTCTTTGCACCGGATCGCGGCCCTTCTCGCACCTTTGACAACTGCCGACACGCGCGGAGGCCACCCGCGCATTCAGCTCGTGACCCTGACGACGCCGTTGGACCTTCCGACGTTTACTGGCCAAGACTTGAGGAAATGACCTTTCCGCTTTTAGGACTGTTTCCGGCATCTCAGAGTTCTGTTTGTTCAAGCGGGTCCTGCCTGCTGTCCTGCGAAGTAGAGCAGCGCAGTGGCTGCGCCTCCAGCCTCCCATCCTGTCCATGGGACCACTTCTTGGCAGCGCTTCGAGTGGAGTTCTTGCCCGTGGACTATGACCACCATGTCCGACGCGAGCTCGACACCCGAACACGACATCCAGAGGAGGGCCTCAGTGAATACTTCCGGGCAATGCAAGAGCTCTTTCCCCGCGCTGATCCCCGCGTCCCTGAAATCGTGAATGTTCCCCACGTTCCGCGCAGATTCCACCCTCGCTATCGGCCATACCCCTTTGGCCCTCGAGGAGGCTTCCCGCTTTGCTCGGCGTGTACTGTGCATGTTTCATATTAGTCGTTGAGAAATAAGGCGGATTACTTGTTCTACAATAAACAAATTCACGACCACTCATTCCCGTGCTTACTGTCGGCTGCAATTTTCTGCGTGCCTGATTTGGGAAATTTCAGCGTTTTTTTGTGAATTCACTTCGTATCTGTAACGCTCTTTGAAGGATTGCAGCACAACAAAATAACTTCTGGTGTGATATTCACATTTTTGTATTTGCTTCTTGGTTATTTATTGTTATTATTTTTTTCTGCCACTATGTAGCACTGCAGGCCCACTCGCGTTTTATTCGTTGTTTGTTTCTCCTGTTTCTTGTGTAACAGTGATGTACCCTCAGAAACACCTACAGTTGTGCATGAAAGCTTTCAGACGTGAATTAATTCATCAGTTAATTAATTTCGTGAATGTATAGGCGACTGATGTCCTACCTTCACAGTTTGCCGTGCTTATTATAAAGTGTTATTGCTAAAGTAAGCCAATGGCTAATTTAAGCACACCATAGACCACTTCTGTAGCGGATGCCGGCGAGCGCTGCGAGATAGAACATAACAGAGTGGATCCTCGGACTCGTGGCGGGCACCGGGCTTTTGGCCAACATCTCAAGCGTCGCTAAATTGACCGAGCGATTCCGAGATTAGGCGGGAGGCAATACCTGCAGGCGCACAGCCTGGGCGGCCCTTGTCTCTCGTTCCTGTGTTTGCACACATCGGCAGCCGGATCATCTCTGCGCGCCGATGTCCGCGATATCCCGGAGTGCGCTCTCAGGTTTCGCTCGATATACCCTTCGGTGCGATGACTGTAGTGTTGGCTCAACGGGAAGCTCTGATAAAATTAACCCAGCAGCTGAGGACGTCACATGTTAACGCGATAGCGTTAAAGAGCTCGTTTCGCAGATATTCCGGTGTCGGCGTCGGTGACGGCGTCGTTGGCTGCGAGCGCAAAATCATTTTGTCGGTGACCGAAAAATCGAGAAACATGCAAATGAAATAAATAAAATCTTCGGGTTTGAGTGAGAATGGAACTCGGGCCGTCTGCGTGGCAAGCAGGTGTTCTACCAGAGAAGCACTCTATTTCTTGAAACTGCTTGGGGAAAAAAAAGACACTATATAAATGTCTTCTGATGGGAGTAGTCGGTCTCCTTAACGTACGTAGTATTGCCTGGCAGAATCGTGGAATCGCGCCAGGCGTCAAAACATGCGAATTGCGCAACGAGTGCGTGTTATGAAGGCCCACTCATTACACGCGCTCAGGCATATTTAATCATCAGCAGCAGCAAAAGCATCAACAAGATGAACAGCTGCGCACGTTCGCCTGTTGCCTTACGGACGCGTAGTGGGCCCTTCGCTGATTCGCAAGAGGAATACTTTTTGGCGTAGTGGGCACTTAAGAACTGTACTTGCAGTGCGCATTCTAGGATACCTTGAAACGGCCAATGTTACGCGCACAGTCGTTCGTTTCCTTGCGGCACGGTTGAACCGAAGCTAGGCTAGCATTCTTGCGTGATGATTGACTTGACGCACGACCAGTGAAACTAACGGTGAGCATAAGTGCAAACCGACCATCTTGACTTTTTTCTTGTCGAGTGACCTTCCGGTACAGCCAGCCTACCTGTATACGAGTGAGGCAGAAAGGCAACATTCTGGGGCACGAAACATGCAGCCGGGCACGCGCATGTGGACGCCACAAACTCATTGTACAGCTGCAGCGCAGTTCCGACAGAGCACAATTCGACAAATTTCGGAGCGAAAAATGCGTCGAGAGGGCGTGTGACGTAATGCATGGGTCGGCATAAAAATGCTTACGCGCTTAACAGAGAAAATAAGAAGGGAGCTGTGGCGCAGAAAGGCACGATCAAAACCAATGGAAAATCAATGGCTTACCACGACAGAAAGCCTATAGGTGTTGCGTCCATTCTTGAAATGGGGATGCTCAAGCATTGCTTCTAATTAAGCGATCTCGTAGGCGTCAACAATTCCTGCTGTCATTCTGGTACGCGCCTTATAAAAAATACAAGTATTTTCTTGGGACACACTCTCGGCAAGGAACGCCCAAGTGACCCGGTATTACTTTTGGTACTTTTAATGATGCTTCTCTCGTGAGCACGTCTGACCAACACAGATTCGGATCGCGCGAGCATCACCGCACTGTCAGTCAGCGCGCATTGAAGGCGTGATCCGTGGTAGCCCAGCTGCACTGCCGTTCAACCCACCAGCTTCGGCGGGGCTCTTTCCTCCAGTCACGACCGTCACGGCGCGCCCACCTCAGGCCGAGCAGGTGCGCGAGCATCGCTCATTACGCTCCCTGCAGATCGCGCCTCTGCCATTTTATCGCCGCTTTTCACTCTATCGTGTTTGAAGTTATCCTTCCCGCCGACACGATGTCTTCGTTTCCTGGATAAGCGCAGGCCTGGAGCGCAAAAGACTCGCGAGATCCTTTATGCATTCGTCTTCTGTAAGACGGGCGAAAGCCCTTAGGTGCGGCTACGTTATCGTCATCGGTGGGTCACGTGCGCAACTGCACACACTGTTGATGCTGTGGCTGAGTGTCCGTGTTCAGGAGTTTGCGCTTTCACAGTGGCAAACATCTCTCGTTCTCCCGATGAAGAAGCCACCCGACCTGAGCGTCAGCGAGAACGGGCACGTCGTCGCCAAGCCAACCGAAATGTTCGCGCAAGGGAGGCCGAAGCTGAGCGAAAGGAACGCTTGAAAAACATAAAAGTACGATACAGCCCGATGAATGACGGGCATTCGCTGTTTCGACCAAGGTATATGTAAACTGGTAGCGTAACTTCCGTAGAAGCCCACGTGTCAAGCCGGTGGCTAGTTCTTGCAACAGTCGCCATCTATGTGAGGAGGGGACAAACAGAATTAAAAAAAAAGAAAAAGAAGACGTCACAACAGGAAGCGGAAATGACGTCACGTTTTAACGCGATGGGCGCGAAATTATGAAATTGTTTGACAGGGCGCCGCTTCCTACTTTTTTTTATAGCTGCACGTTCTTTTTCTTATCACTATGACGGCTCCATAATGGAAGCCTGCAAGATAACGGGAAGACGAAAAAGACAGATTTGATAAATAAGGTGTATTTTATTGGCGAAATATTGCAGTTGAACAGGATATTACCCCAAAATATATAACACAGAAATCAGAAGTAGCATAACAATTCAACGTGCACACAAACCTTGCACACGTGTTGCTCTTGCATCCGTAGACAGCGCAGCGTTTCTTCGCGTAGCGTGGCGGACTCATCGTCCCGAAGCGCGACAGCACGCCGGCCGTGCGCTGGCAAAACACAGTCACTGTCACATTCGCGCTCGTTGCCTTATGTCCTGTACTTTTTCGTTTGTGTCGTTTGTGTTCACTAAGCGCACCTTTGAAGATGAATCAACACCAACTAGCCCACCTTATAGCTCTTCTCACAGTCAGTGAAACGGTTCCCGATGCTGCGATGGGCTATATTACCTTCTGCCAAGTACCACGACTAGAAAACAACGCTTATGCGAGGAAATCACCTACGGACGACAGGCACAAGCCTACTGCGCAAAAACGAGCGACGCCATTTGCATCTGAAAATGCGCGAAACCGTTGGTCCATGTTACCAGGCTGCCTGCATGTGCCCGCTGTTTCTGAAAATAAACGAAAAAAATTGGCCACTCAACCACATACCCAAGACTAAAGTTTGCTTAATGTAATCTACTAATTTATTTCGTGACAAATAAAATTAAAACTAATGAAAATAAACGTTTAACTAATTTTTTATTTTCATTATTTGTCCCCCCCCCTCACCTAGTAGCGCTTTAATCGTCACGCGGGTGTTGATGTTTGTCGCAATAGGTTTCCGACCACTTTTCGTTCCGACTTTCGCGACCTATTTAGATTGACCTTGGTTTCGACAGTGTTCGCGAAGTGGAGCTGGCTGGATTTTTTTTTTCTTTACAAAATCACAGATATGCAGATATGTAGACCAATAGCCAAGGAAAGCTAGCTTCCGGTCCAGTGTTGAAAATAAAACAGTAAGATCATGCAGTTGCAGAATTTAACAGCGCCGTATTCTACTTCATGTCATTATTTATAGTAAGCACAAGTTTTCACGAAATACATTTAATTAATCAGTGTAAGTAAGTTACAGATGCTGGTTCTCAAGAAAAAAGTATTTGCTCTTAAGGTCAACCACTGATTACGAAACTCACATGGTGTGACGCGTGGTGCGCTTCTACGCTTTTTCCACGTGTTGTGACGTCTGTTGACGTGCCCGACATGACGACTGCATAGGGTCTTTTTTTCCAAATTCGTTTCAAGCACTGGCGTGGCTTTGTCGTATAATACTTGACTGCCGCGCAGAATGCTCGGGGTCGACTCGGCTCGGACCCTGAGTTTATTGATGTGATTTTACAGCGTACGCTGTTTTGAGCTCAGCTGACGACCGTTCCAGTGGCTCCTTGGAATAGGGTCACCACTCTGCCGGTCATTCTCAGTGTAAATGCGAAGCATTTCTTAGCGAACCGAAGGCACTTTGAATCTATCTATCTATCTATCTATCTATCTATCTATCTATCTATCTATCTATCTATCTATCTATCTATCTATCTATCTATCTATCTATCTATCTATCTATCTATCTATCTATCTATCTATCTATCTATCTATCTATCTATCTATCTATCTATCTATCTATCTATCTATCTATCTATCTATCTATCTATCTATCTATCTATCTATCTATCTATCTATCTATCTATCTATCTATCTATCTATCTATCTATCTATCTATCTATCTATCTATCTATCTATGAGATGAAATCAAGACGGTCGCCCGTCTGGTCGGGAAGAATCATTGAATAAAAGCATAGAGAAAAAATTTGGCAGATCCCACGTACCGTGGGAATCGACGTTATGCGAAGCATGCGCGGGATGGTGACTGTGGCGTAATTTTTCACATTGAGCGAACCGTTACGGAATGACGCTAGAGAAATGTGGAAGTGGTATACGTACACTCATATGTGGAAGAGCCGCATATCTATTATATAAACAGTTGTTTACAATTGCGTAGCGTTGGCAACAGACATATGGGTGCTACCTACACCAGACGCGGTAAGCTGATAGGCAGTGCTTATACTCATCAATACTGGGTAGCGCGAATCCGAACAGGACAAAGAAGGAACACAGACCCACAGGACAGGCGTAAGTCGCAACTAAGCTTCATTCAGGCAAGTTTCCCTAGATATATTACACAGCCGAATGGCACGCGCAGGCGAACTGCACGTACGTTACAGTCACAGTTACAGTTGTAATGCTTATACTTGTCCGCTATGACGGAGAACGCACGCACGTTTCACGAACCCGTGTGTATGTGTAGAAGGGGTTCTTGACAGTTCTCGAACAAGGTCATCATCACCGTGATCAGTGAGCACCAGCAGCTGGACCGAACTTGTTAATCGGATCCATTTGTGATCGCGGTTACGAGGGGTCTAAGGGTAGTGAAGTGCGAGGTATAGTACAGCTGGTGGAAATCCTGGATGCCTCTTACGATGAAATGATCTATGATGCCTCCTGTCGTGGACGTGGCAGCGAGGTCTTTTGATGTCCTCGCCACATCCAATCCGTCTTTCACGCAATATAAGGACCGAGCATTTCTGGGTCTTGATAAATCAATGTTCAAGACACCGGTAATATGAGAGGCCTAGTTCTCTCAGTAGATTTATTGTAGGAATCAGTGACGCCGGTTTTTGCGTAATCCACGTGGTCCACGTTGCGGACCGCGTGGACGAGTGGATGGTACTTGAGCGTCTTCCAGGGGTGTTCGGTCTTCAGTTTTGTCACTCTTCTTGCGTTCGCCGCGGTGGTGTAGCGGTTAAGGTACTCGGCTGCTGACCCGAAGGTCGCGGGTTCGATCCGGTAGAATTCAGATAGAGGCGAAATACTAGATGCCCGTGTTCTGTGCAATCTCAGTACACGTTAAAGAATACCCAATGGTCAAGATTTGCGGAGCTATTCGATACGGCGTCTCTCATAATTATATCGTGGTTTTCGGACATAAAACCCCAACAATAATAATTATTATTATCACTTTCCTTGCGTGTCAATGTGTGTGTTCGAGGTTACTGTGTTGGTTGAGACTGTGTATCACCTGTGGCACATACCCGCATAACATTAACTCTGGTTTACGGGTAAGTGCCACACGTGACTGAGAGAAAGGGTTTCACGACGTACGCGACAGGTATTTTGCGTTATTTATGTCGTGACCAGTGAATCGTGTTCGTCATAAACTGATCCCCTGCTAGGCCAATTTTGGTATACTACAAGGTATGGAGACGACCAGGAGAGCGCCCAGACGTAGGCGGCTAGATAGATAGATAGATAGATAGATAGATAGATAGATAGATAGATAGATAGATAGATAGATAGATAGATAGATAGATAGATAGATAGATAGATAGATAGATAGATAGATAGATAGATAGATAGATAGAAACGGCCAAAGTGCCTGAGGTTCGCTAAGAAATGCTTCGCATTTAAAACAATGCATTCATTGCGTTGAGTGGATACACTCTTGTGGTCGGTGTCATTCAAAGTCTAGTGAGAGCATATGCTTTCGCCTGCTCTCTGCTTGGTGTTAGCTGAAGGGACCGTCAATTGTTTTGTGCGACAGCTACATTGCGTACGCCATGCGAAAAGAACATGGCGGCATTTGTTAAAAACAGCAGCCTATATATGTGCTTTCAATGAGCGCCTAGTCATCTGTGCTAGCCGTCTAGAGCCCTCCTTTTTTGATCGTCGAGGGGGGGGGGGGGCGCAATGTCTGCCCCGCACGTTGACTCAGTGCCCCGTCATTGTTTAAGGCGCAAGATTACGGCCATACAGGTTGTACACGATAATGACGGCCGAGGAATTGCCAGACTGTTTGCTTCCCGCCTGTAGCCCTCGCAAGGCGGGGACCAAAGGCTGGCCGTTGTGAGCTTCATTTTTGCCTCTTCTGCGAAGCTTGTTTTCTCTCAGAATGTACCAGTAATTAAATGGGCGGAGCAGGGCTGCGGTGAAACCCCGCTAAGGAAGACGCACGCCTAAGAAAGTAGGCCTTTCTTTTACACGGACTAAATACACCACTGACGTTTCGTTTCACTTCCGCATCGTAAGCAAGGGCTGCATCAAATACCGATCGCAGGCCACATGCGACCCGCCACTGGATATTCAGCGACACATGTCAGACTACTGTGGCTATTACGCAGCCGACTGGCTGAAATCAGCGAATGGTCTTATATGAGGACAAAAAAAAAAAAGCTTTCAAACGCAATATATATGCGCTGTGAACGGTTAGTAGGCCCTGGGCCTTAACAGAGCGTGGATTCGAGCTAGTTGGTACTCCGTGCTA
This sequence comes from Rhipicephalus sanguineus, assembly GCF_013339695.2. Classification (NCBI taxonomy): domain Eukaryota; kingdom Metazoa; phylum Arthropoda; class Arachnida; order Ixodida; family Ixodidae; genus Rhipicephalus; species Rhipicephalus sanguineus. The sequence continues at coordinate 5,051,127 of NC_051180.1, forward strand.
TATTACTTCTTGCGCAAAAAATGTTTTGACAAAGGATGAAAAAGACACGGACAGGCGCAGCGCAGAGGCGCAACGAGAGAAGTCGTGTATCGGTTGCCACTTTTGTGTGGAAGGCCTTACATTGGGCAAAGTGGGCAAACAGGCCGCTGTTTGAACCACCGCCTTCGCGAACATGGTAACAGAGTGGAAAGAGGCAGTGATGGGAACATTGCCACGAGCGCGGGCGTATACCGCTGTTTGAGCTTGAGCAGTGCACTGCCGTGTTCCATGACGCGGATCAGCGAACGCGTGAGATTGTGGAGGCAGCCCAAATGCAACGAGACGGTAGCAGTTGCGTAAGCATGGCATCGATATCGTTGACCCAGAAGGAGATGGCCTTCTTGGAGGGGGCACTAGATCCAGGTGGTTGATATATATATATATATATATATATATATATATATATATATATATATATATATATATATATATATATATATATATATATGTCTCGCCTTGATAATAAGTTCAGTTGAAAGTTGCGCCTGTCCGCGTCTTTTTGGTCCTTCGTCAAAACATTTTTGCGCCAGAAATAGTATAGGTCGGCATATATGGCAGTTTGACGTCGCTTTAAATGTTTTTGTTGTTCTTTGTTTTTTGCAGCTCTGCTGTCTATGCGGGCGCTAGGGAGAAGGGGGGGGGAGGGGGAGTCTGCTTTCGCAGCGAATCACGCGCGCGTTTGCGGGGATCAAGGCCTGACCACACGTACGCGTTGCAGCGCGTGAGCGCGTGGCATGCAGACTCGGCGCCGCGCCCTCTCCCCGTGGAGAGAAAGGGCACGCAGCTTCGTGTAGCCGCGCGCCCGCTCCCTCCAATGGGAGAAAGCGCAGCGCCGCGTCTACACGCCACGCGCTGCAACGCGTACGTGTGGTCAGGCCTTTATTCTCGCTCCGACGTTGTCCTGTTAATTGAACGGCCGTGGTGCGCCTGAGACGCCGAGCGCCAGCGACGAGACGACGCTGCCGGTCGCTCCACCGGTGCCAACACGAGCTTACGAGGAGAGAGGATTATCACGAGCCAGCTAGGGGGTACATACAAAATACTTAGCGAAAACTTGCCGAAACTTACGACGAAAATGTAATGCCTGATGAAAGAGACGACAGCTTCACGGCGTTGAACTGGCTGGATTTTTCTTTATTTGGAACCGAACGCACTCGCCATCTTATCTGTTGCCACGCCACTACATTCTTGGCGCAGCGGTCTGCATTACTTCGTCACAGTGAATACGGGTGATTACGGACCGGTAGGCGTGCATTTCGGGGCGATATTTTGGTTCGACATGGTCCTCACGACCTTTCCAGATTCACATCTGGCCGTAATGCACTGCGGCGCCTCTATTCGATGCCGAGGCATTCACGAACCCGACATAGGAAACGCCTCATTGTTCAACAAGTTTTAAATGAGGTGAGTGTACTGCCGTATTATACGTACACAAGCAGGCAAATGCATTTTCGATAGCTTAAAAGTATGTCATTCGAGTGGTTCACATCTATCAAGAGACGCTCAGCTAACGTGAACGATTGCGCGCGCAGACGTGAATGTCTTTTCATCACGGATCTATAACAGCGCTGCAGACAGTACTCTGTGCCACAATATCCCGTCTGTCCTTCAACGCCGATGGCGGCTGTTTTGGACATTTTGTCGTAGTTACAAAGAGAAATCTGCAAGTACAACCCCTTGTGGGAGTCATGCATGAGCATACAGTTTTACTGTGGGACACTGTTTTGCACGGGGAAGTTGTTGTCTGGCAGCATTGGTATGGCGCTTGTTCGTCAGAAACGGCCCATCTGAACGCGCATACCGCGGCCGCAATAATAATGTCAGATTAATCGCAAGGGCCTCTTTTCTTGGCCCGGCAGCCGCGAAATGGCCGGCCTCTAATCCTGAGCGCCCAACCTTTCGGCGAAAGATGCAGCGCAGTCCAGCGTTGTACGGATGTCGCAAATCTGGAAAGATGGCGAGCACGTGGTCTTCGTTGTGTACAGTTGCAGTGACTGCTGGAGGGAAGGAACGAAGACAACGCGAACAGAAGGTGCCTTTAGAAGAGTATGCACCTGTTGTGGCAACGTCAAAACCACCGGTACGAAAGCCACATGGTCTCCATTAATAAATATATATCGGGAGTTAATTAAACGTTGGGATTTAACGTCTCAACATCACAATAGTTTCATGAGGGACGTCGTACCGGAGAGCTTCAGAAATTTCGACCACCCAGGGTTCTTTAACGTGCACCTAAATCTAAGTACACGAGCCTCAAGCATTTTCGCCTCCATCGAAAATGCGGCAGCCGCGGCCGGGATTCGATCCCGCGACCTTCGGGTCAGCAGTCGAACACCATAACCACTAGACCACCGTGGAGGGAATCTCTGGGGGTTCCTTGACTATAACGCTAAGTCGACCTTCGACCTAAGGCGAACGCTACGTCCATTGGAGTGTATTCGTCGGCATTGGTTTAAAAGTGTTTCGTTAACACCACCGCTCGTTCTGCACGCTATATGATGTGTGGCGAGTCTCGGAAAAACTCACAGGGTCCCTTGTGCCTAAGACGACTCGAAGGTTATCGTCTTCTTCTCAGTCGATGCTACCCCGCCACCCTCCGAGAGTATTGGGCACCTAGCGTGGTTTTGCACTGCCTTCGTGATCGGCCCACCTTTCACCAAGCTACGATGTCATGCGATGACGGCATTGTGTGACGTTACGTCACGCCATAATTAGTGGCATCATGATGACGTCACAATTTTCTGCGAGCTGTGATGTCACAATGACGTCATTTGGTGACGTCATCACGTGATGATGATTATTAACACGAAAGTGTTTTATGCCGGGGTCTACCAAGACTTCAGTGACTTATTTCAGTCACGGATATGACGTCGAAAAAGATTACACGATCAGATGCCCAAAAAAAAAAGTTCCGTCAACGGGCGTCGAACCTACGACGACTCGGCCCGCTACAACAGATGCCGGGCACGCTATCCACTGCGCCACGGTCACAGACTATAGCGCTCTTACAAACGCGCCTGTTATATCTACCACTCTCCCGGTCGGCGGGGTGGTGTTGCCCTCTGGGAGCGGTAAGGTAATCTAATTCGTCATTACTGTGGTCTTCGCGATTAGCACCTGCAACGCCCTACAGGTCCGTCCCATTCGGCGCGTTTTCAATAGAAGTTCAATTTTGTCAATGCCTTAACACACCGCAAGGCGGCGATCTTAGCCCGAGCGTAGTAAAAGCTTCAGCGTCGCTCATAGCATCACGCTAATCCAAACCAAAAGTAGCTCTGCGACGCGCGCCTGCCTCACCTGGCTGTAACACCGCGTTCCACGCTCACGCGCTCGCCCCGAGAAAAATTGACCGCGTATCTGCGTGCTTCGCTGCAAATGTCGTCTAAAGACGATAGAAGAGGTGCTGCGTGAGATATGGACGCCATCTGGCAATACGTCGGGAAACATGAGTGCTGTGTTGCGGGCTGGTAGTCCCGGCGCAGCGGCAGGCGAAGACCGGCGGTGACCAACGCGACCGGCGGTGACGCCGGCCAGCCCGAACACGCGGTTTGGCGCGATGCGCCGAAGGAGAAGAAACGTCCGCACTCAACGAGTACTTTCCACAAAACTATCTTATTTACACGTCGCCTGGGTAAAACAGGAATGCCAGAGCGGCGCACCCTGTCATTCGTACAATGCAATACTGAACCGAAACCGAAACACAACTTGAGCTTGTGCAGAGGGCACGAAGGAAGACAACTTTCTGCGCAGTCGCATTTTCAGCGCAGCTTAAGAAACTAGAGTCTTTAAAATTGCGTATCTATGTATTTTCTATTAAAGGAACACACCACCTAATGCTTACCTAATGATGTTGCGCCTCAGATATGCGTAATATCTACTTTTTGATCGACAACGTTCACAAGTATGAACAGCCGTACCAGTTCAAGATGGTGGGCGGTAAGCAAGTGGTTCAACTTTGGCCGGGTGGCTGAATCGAGTGACGTGCCGACAAACAGAAAGACAGACAGACCAAAATTTCTGCGTTTAAGTTCCCCAAGAAAGACTATCGTCTTTAAAAAGCCGGCAGATCCCACGCACTGTGGGAATCAATGTAATGCGAAGCAGCCAGCAAAGAGCTGCATACATCGTCTTGTATGTCATTGAGGAAGTGCGTGTCATGGTTTTCATGTTAACTCCTATAATTTATGTTCGTCACACAGCAACGTCGCGCAATACCAACTTCGAAGTAGATCAAGCTAGCGAAACGGCCGCCAGCGCACCATGAGCGTGGCACGTAAGTCATGCTGTACATGACATGTGCGTCATGACTTTCATGTTAACTCGTATTATTTATGTTCGTCACACAGTCACGTCGCAAGATACCAATTTCGGTGTATATCAAGCCATCGAAACGGCCGCCAGCGCACCATGAGCGTGGCACGTAAGTCATGCTGTGCATGACATGCGTGTCATGATTTTTATGTTAACTCGTGTTTTTATGTTCGTCACACAGTCACGTCGCGCAATACCAATTTCGGGGCAGATCAAGCTAGCGAAGCGGCCGCCAGCGCCCCATGCGCGTGGCACGTAAGTCATGCTGTACATGACATGCGTGTCATGATTTTCATGTTAACTCCTGTTATTTATATTCGTCACACAGTCACGCCGGAAGATACCAATTTTGGTGTATATCAAGCTAGCGAAACGGCCGCCAGCGCACCATGAGTGTGGCACGTAAGTCATGCTGTACATGACATGCGTATCATGATTTTCATGTTAGCTCGTATTTTTATGTTCGTCACACAGTCTCGTCGCGCAATACCAATTTCGGGGTAGATCAAGCTAGCGAAACGGCCGCCAGCGCCACATGAGCGTGGCACGTAAGTCATGCTGTACATGACATGCGTGTCATGATTTTCATGTTAACTCGTGTTTTTGTGTTCGTCACACAGTCACGTCGCGCAATACCAATTTCGGGGGAGATCAAGCTAGCGAAACAGCCGCCAGCGCCCCATGAGCGTGGCACGTAAGTCACGCTGTACATGACATGCGTGTCATGATTTTCATGTTAACTCGTGTTTTTATGTTCGTCACACAGTCACGTCGCGCAATACCAATTTCGGGGTAGATCAATCTAGGGAAACGGCCGCCAGCGCCACATGAGCGTGGCACGTAAGTCATGCTGTACATGACATGCGTGTCATGATTTTCATGTTAACTCGTGTTTTTATGTTCGTCACACAGTCACGTCGCGCAATACCAATTTCGGGGTAGATCAAGCTAGCGAAACGGCCGCCAGCGCCCCATGAGCGTAGCACGTAAGTCATGCTGTACATGACATGCGTGTAATGATTTTCATGTTAACTCGTGTGTTATTTATGTTCGTCAGACAGTCACGTCATGCAATACCAATTTCGGGGTAGATCATGCTAGCGAAACGGCCGCCAGCGCCCCATGAGCGTAGCACGTAAGTCATGCTGTACATGACATGCGTGTCATGATTTTCATGTTAGTTCGTGTTTTTATGTTCGTCACACAGTCACGTCGCGCAATACCAATTTCTGGGTAGATCAAGCTAGAGAAACGCCCAGCCAGCACCACATGAGCGTGGCACGTAGTCATGCTGTACATGACATGCGTGTCACTGATTTTCATGTTAACTCGTGTTTTTATGTTCGTCACACAGTCACGTCGCGCAATACCAATTTCTGGGTAGATCAAGCTAGCGAAACTGCAGCCAGCGCCCCATGAGCGTGGCACGTAAGTTCATGCTGTACATGACATGCGTGTCATGATTTTCATGTAACTCGTGTTTTTTATGTTCGTCACACAGTCAAGTCGCGCAATACCAATTTCGGGGTAGATCAATCTAGCGAAACGGCCGCCAGCGCCCCATGAGCGTGGAACGTAATTCATGCTGTACATGACATGCGTCTCATGATTTTCATGTTAACTCGTGTGTTATTTATGTTCGTCACACAGTCACGTCACGCAATACCAATTTCGGGGTAGATCAAGCTAGCGAAACGGCCGCCAGCGCATCATGAGCGTGGCATGTAAATCATGCTGTACATGACATGCGTGCCATGATTTTCATGTTATGAGTTGTCATTTATCTTCGTCATACAGTCATGTTACGCCATACCAATTTTGGTGTACATTCGATTAACCAAGCGACCAGGAGAGCACAAAGTCGTAGGCGGCTAGATAGATAGATAGATAGATAGCTAGATCGATAGATAGATAGATAGCTAGATAGATAGATAGATAGATAGAAGATAGATAGATAGATAGATAGATAGATAGATAGATAGATAGCTAGATAGATAGATAGATAGATAGATAGATAGATAGATAGATAGATAGATAGATAGATTAGATAGTAGATAGATAGATAGATAGAAGATAGATAGATAGATAGATAGATAGATAGATAGATACGCTCAAAGTCGCAGAAGTTCGCTAAGAAATGCTTCGCATTTAAAATCGCGCCCGGGCTACCGGGGTGGCACGACGCGCTTTTCGTTTCCCTCTAGTCCGGCCGTGGTGTTGAATCGCATTTTAACATGCCGCGGGATGGCGACCAAGTTCGGCGTCCAATATGCGACGCTCTTCTGGCTATCACACCTCGTTCTCGAATGAATAAACCGCGCAAAAGAACGAGGACGAAACGAAGAAACAACAGACCTGGTCTGTTGTTTCTTCTGTTCGTCCTCGTTCTTTTGCGCGGTTTATTCATTCGAGATGGAATCACACCAACTTGCCCAGTTAAACGTTCTAATGTATCACACCTCGTTCTCTGATTACGCTTTCACCGTTAACTACTACAGCTACCTCAAGGGTTTGTTTAATCATTTAACGTGGACGTTAGGCGTCAGCATGGTGATGTACCACCAATCATGAAAGTGGGTCCATCCACGTTAAACGGTGCTATAGCTGCCAGACATCAATACACATCGTGCAAACTCGCTTATATCAATGTACAGTAAACATTCAGTTACTTCTCTAAGGGCACGCTTTATTTTCGTGTTGTTCCGATTCCTATGACGGAGGGATCAACCATCTTTTTTTGCATAACTCGTGCTGTGCCCGACGCCACGGGACGCCGATGGTCTATTTTCGCGAGGCATGTAGGGCTTTCGCCTTAATACATGCGCCAGTTCACATATGAATTCATTTTATCTCGAAGGCCTCCTAACGCTACTTCTTTATCGCCTCGGTTGCAAGCGAAGACCAAGTGAGCCTCGAGCCTCACTTTTATTCAATCTTTTTTCAACACTCGTGCTTTTGCCAACTGCGCCTGATTGTTGCACAGACGAGACATACAAGACATAATTTCCATCGGCTCTAAAATACGAGCTCGCGCTGAGGCAGCTCTTGTGAGTGCGCGTGCATCTCGACATCGCAGCTGTATCGATTGGCCTTCGCGGCGCGTCTGCGATGCAGCCGGCGTTGCGCGGCGATCGCTCTCCCCTTGATCAATGATGGTTTGTTTTTCCGGCCCTGCTAGCATAGGTGACAACGTTGGCTGGCGCTGTTTCTCGACATCTATACCATCGTCCGGTGTGGCGTCCCAACAGGACTTCTGGGCAACCCCTATCGAGCAGCGACATTTTCTTTCGAGTACAGGGTCGTCCAGTCATAGGGTGAACAACACCGTACGTGTGTGTGCACGGGGCTTTTCGACCAGAGCGTTCCTTAAAGCGGCTTTTCTGTTATGGTGAGGCAGCTTCCGCGCTATATTGTCGCGTGGTCGTGACTGTCAAGAAGGCCGCACTGGGGCTACTTAAAACGAAACCCTTCATATGGGCGAACTTGTGCCCAGCAAACGAAAAGTCAAAGTACAAGCGATACACGCTGTACAAAGATAGCGGCGATCACAGCGTCGGCCGTCGGTAATCTGGTCAAGCGCGTCGGCATTTCTACATGTGCTATCGAATATTCCAGCGTTAGCGCTGGTGGTCGCGTAAGTTCCAGAATAAACTGTAATGTTCACGTTGTGCGCGTAATCTTATTGGAAGGTTCTAAAATAATATGGACGGTTCCCAGTCGTTCGGGCGCGGTTTGAACAAGGCAGTAGTTACACGTGTAATGGGTCGGTTACATAAAAAATACAACTCAAGGAGCGCGCGCGGCAGTATGTGCACAAGTACTCCCAGCCTCGGTTGTGCCGTGGCTTTGATCAATATTATAGGGTTATGCGTTTTATTCTCATAACAAACGCTTTCCCGCAGTTTGTTAAATGGGAGCCGAAGCACTGAAGCATAATCCTGTTTTATTTCTCAAATATTTCTAGCCCTTCACTTATAAAATGCTACAGCCTGTGAGCGCGAATTTGAGGTATCGACCCTTGGCATGAGCGACCGCATTCCGGCGAGCTTGGAAAACGAGAACGCTAGGTTGGCTTGAATGTAGGCCAAAGGACAGCCGTTTCATCTTGCGTAGAGTTTGCAAAAAGCTATTTTGCGCAGCGCTAAGCGTGCTTCGCTTCTCCTTGTGGTCACATCAATAACTGAATTAATCAACGGCAGAGCCAGCTTTAGGGACATCAGTGTAGATTTGGGGGAAAATGTCACAGTTTCGCCACAAGGTCGGTGCCCCCCTGAATGCCATAGCAACCAATTGGAAGGCCGGCAACTAGCACGTGATCTCGCCTAACTGAACGAAACGCTGGCATACGGAAACGCGGCCGCTGCAGCGACCTTCGCGCTCTCTGTTGCTTCAACGCAAACTTTGCGATGAGAACGTAGAAAGGCGTCCGCTGAAGGTGCGGTGCGAGCGTGGCTGGTCAAAGTGCGCACTTCCCGCCCCTCACCTGCTGGAGAAGCGGTGGAGACGACGACCAGCGCCGTCGGATGGTACGTGCGTCTCCGCCGTTCTGCTTTTCGTCGCTGGTGAGTTTTGTTTCGGGCACTCCCAGTAAATGGTGCCGAAACATCTCTTTGTTCCTGCTTGGTGCCGTCCATATCGTGGCTTTGGCGCATGAAATCCCGCAAACGGATCTCTGCCACACCTGGACGGCCACTTTGATGCTAACGATGGTGACAAACGGGCTAAGTTATTGGGGCCGTTCCTTCCGCCTGTTCTCCTGGCAACGCCTGAAAAGAAACTTGAGAACTTTCTGTCACTTGGAACCGTAAACGGGCCGTTTCGTAGGCTTCGGATTAGGAGCGCGTTTTGGCGGTCTTGCAACAGAAACGTGTTCTTTGATTTCAGTCACGTGTACACTGAGAAAACGCTCGGAAATGATCGCGCGCTCCAGAGAACTTAAAATCCGACTTGGCGGCGAGCGTTACGCTAATTTGACGACGCGTTCAGTTTGGCGTGCTTAGCCTACTGCTCTCTCCACCAACTATAACCTGCATATGAACCGTTTTAAGCTCAAATCTGCACGCGTAGACCTGCTCTATCGCATTCATTAAGGGGCGTCATCAACCCGCGTTTAATTCTCGCTCACAACTCGTGTGTAAAGATCAGAGAAAGGCTTAACGAGGCTCGGTAATTACTGCAGACATAGCATTGTGCTCGCAAGGACACTCCTGAATCGCCGACGTGGCGCTTCATTCAGGAAACACCGCGAGGCGGCTGCATCTGATGCTCAGCGTGTGTAAACAAGCGCAGCATCGGTGATACGAAGAACTTGCCGAAGGAGGGCTAGTGGCAGGCTTTCATCAAGGAGAAGAAAAGCTCGATTCAGAGACAAACACTGAAGAGGAGGAAACAGAAGCCTGCTCAGTTTTCTGCTTTGATGGCTGCACTTTCTATAACGTACAGCCAAGCTCGCTTGCGTTGTATTTGCTGCAGTATTTGCGTCTGTTTCGCGCTTATCTTCCAAGTTTGCCTCATCGCTATATTCACTGCATAACGTGTTTGCTGCTAGACACATGCGAGGACCCAAAAACAAAAGGGAGCCTCGTTGGGCTGGCTGGCGTGGATGACGGCACGGGCTAAGTGACACCACGAACGCTGACTAACGATGGTTTCCTTTATTGCACCGGGGCAATACAAGAAACGAGAACAGCGTGCCCTGCATGCGTGAGACACCAAGTGAAATATTATCAAGCATGATAAAAACGTCTTTTTTTTAGTCACGATTACAAACTTTTCTAATCTCAAGACAGGAGGGCCTTCTAAGTACAAGATTTCCTTTTCGATACCATGGGGAGACATGGAGATACCTTTTCGTGAATTGCACGTGTTTCCGCTATAAACAGCACGTTAATAGAGATATTGGCCGCGAGATCGAGCAGAGTCACCGCCTGGCGGCTACTAGCTGAAGCGCGCCTAGTGTGGATTGCTCCCTGCGTCGTCAGCTAGCCACGTCGTGTTTGGTTTGAGAATTGGGGACCCAAGACACAGGGTCCCCAAGCTGCGATGGGTTGGCTGTTGTTGCGTTCGAAGGATCAGCAGAGTTTCAGAATTGGGTCGGGGCGCCACACGTGGCAAAATTAAAGTTATTCGAGACCAGTGCTGGGCAGTATCGAAGATACATGTATCTTAGATACTATCTTAGATACTGTATTGGTATCTTGTATCTGTATCGCGATACTTCTGGAAATACGAGTACCTGTATCTGTATTTCCGATACATTCGATAATGTATCGTGTATCTTAAGATACAAGATACTTCTATCGCAACATAATCGTGCGAAACAATAATCGCTGGCCAAGCTCCCCTTCTCAAGCTGGTACTGGTGCCACTAAGCCATCTGAATAAGTCTTAGGGCAGTGACGCAATTTTATTTTTCCGCCAAAGTACCCTAGTGCGGGCAGAAGATGAGGAAAACAAGCGCGCGCGCGGACACGCCCAGCCCACGTTCCTTTTGTTTACTCGATTTCTTTTCTTTTTAGTTGCGCCACTGCCGCGACACTTGCTCTTAGCCACTGTCCTGCGCCGCGTCTATCGCGCAAATTCTGATGTTGCTACAGTGTCGTTATACAAAATTCTCTTGCGTTTTGCGTCTTGCTCCGTAACGAAATGTGATGCGTGCATGAATGGGGTTCCTTTGCACCGCGTGGATTTTACATATCAGCGATTTGAATGATCTCGTCGATGTAAGTTTGACATCCATACCGTGAATTAACATATATGCAAATAAGAATCTAACAACGTTAGCACCACTGGTACTGATGCTAGATCTAAAAGAGCAAGCGTTTACCTAAAAGAAACTATCTTGGCGTACTATATTTTTAACTTCTTGCTACATTTATTCAAAGAATGTTTGAAATCATAATTTGATTATTAGCGCAGGTGCTTTCTTAGCTGTCATTTTACATCCCTTACATTGCCTAAATCTCTGCACTCTTTTTCCGGTCTGGTAACTGCAGTACGTCTTTTGCAACGCGCTCCCAAAATAAGATCTCTGCTTTATTCTTCTGTCTACTTTATTTCCACTACTGTTTACACATTTACACGTTGCCAAGGCGATTTTGAAAACAAATATATAATTATGTGGGCGTACCTTGCGTAAACAGTCGAAAACATTCTGCTTACCGCTTAGGAAAATAGCTAAATTAGCGCTTGCATTATAATAATGGAAATCATTAGGAGCCATCTTAAATATGTTAGGAAGGGGATTCGAGAAACTTTCTTTTGCTGAATGCTCTGTTTTGCTCATGAACGTCCCAACAAGCCGTTTCAGGCAATTTTCCATAGGCACTGAATTTTCTGTTGTCTCAACAGGTAAGTTGACGATACTTCATGCTCATAGCTATTAAGGGCGCTGTCTGTATTGTGTTTCTGTACTCATTCAATGTGAATGTTTGATACACAGCCACATCTCTCTTTTACTTATATTTGCTTTCTTGTTTCGGGCTTTCTTAAATATTTTTCGCATTACTAATCGCAACGTAATGGGAGCTATAAGTGGCAATAGCGCGAATAGCGGCGGTGTGCTGCGACGCTTTATGGAACTATACAATACGTCTGAGACGTTTCCGTGTTGCACATGTTCTTTCGTTGAAGAAAAATTGCTAAAAAGATTGCACGTTAGTGAGTATATCAACAAAGGATCCTTTACGCCAGCATATAAGTAGAATATGACAATTCAATGCAGTTTTACGTCATCTACGTATACACCAGGGGTCTCAAACTGAGCTTATAGCCAGCGGGCCGCAGTCGCTAAATTTAGTTGCAAGGACCGGGACAGTGAAGATGGTGGGAGAGAGTTTGAGCAGAATGACGTTTGAAAGGAAGCCTTTCTCATATCTCATATATAGGTCCTTTCTGAAGGAGATTTGGAATCAGGATTCGAGAAACATCGATAGCGATGTACAGAATGACTGATATCTGGACGCGGATTCTGAAATATAGTTTTTGTTCCACGGTTATGTTTTAGCACATATGGTGACCACATGTTCCTCACGAAAGGAATGCTTGAGACATGTCTGTTCAGCTCACGAACATAGCGACTGAGAAAATGAAAACAAATGAGACGAAGGCGGTCATGTGTGGGGGCCGGGCCACTAGCGAAATGGCTCAAACCCCTAGTATACACCATGCGTCTCACCCCCCCCCCCCAAAAAAAAGAAGAAAAAGAAAATGTCGCTGCTGTACACCTGTCTGGATATACGGTAATGTGGAAGCTGTCTTTTACGAACAAGGTAAAAGTCCACACCGCTATTTGCGCCGTCGTGAGAATGCTTCTATTTTGAAGTTATTGTGATTATATGGCAACCTGCTAGCTGGTCGGCAAGCTGTGCAAAAAAGCAAGTACCGCTGTCAGCGAAGTGTACAAAGAATTGTCCTGTGAAGGAGCTAAAACAAACCCCAAAAAGTTATTTTGGAAGGAAACTAATGCACTTTGAGCAAGAAGGGCAAAACTTTTGAGATACTAACAGACATTTTATTCATGTGAATCAAAATAGGTGACAGTTAAGAAATTTCGAAGCAGACATTTTCGTGCATAGGCGTTTGCTGCTACATTATATGGATCTATAATAACAAATTTGAGAATGTATCGAAGTATCTTAAGATACAATTGCCAAGTATTGTATCGGATAGAATTTTCGCGGCAGTATCTTGTATCTGTATCTCCAATACTTCTTGCCTGAGTATCTTGTATCGTATCGCGATACAATTTCAAAGTATCTTTGCCTAGCCCTGTTCTAGACGCAGGCCCTACGCAGGCCCTGTCCTCCATGACTGCGCCGCATTTGACCGAATTCTCAAACTTTCTACTCTTCAGAACGCAAGAGCAGCCTACCCAACGCAGCTTGGGGACCCAGTGTCTTGGGTCCCCAATTCTCAAATTCACTACTTTGTCCGTGCCGTACGTGTTGTTATCCACTTCAGACGAACAAGACTGGCGGTAACTCAAGCCAGACGTGCAGGAATGTATACTGAGGTGACTCAAGACAGATATGCAGGAATGTATACTGAGGTGACTCAAGACAGAAATGCAGGAATGTATACTGAGGTGACTCAAGACATATGCAGAAACGTATACTGAGGCGACTCAAGACAGATATGCAGAAATGTATACTGAGGTGACTCAAGACAGATATGCAGGAATGTATACTGAGGTGACTCAAGACAGATATGCAGGAATGTATACTGAGGTGACTCAAGACATGCAGAAACGTATACTGAGGCGACTCAAGACAGATATGCAGGAATGTATACTGAGGTGACTCAAGACAGATATGCAGGAATGTATACTGAGGTGACTCAAGACAGAAATGCAGGAATGTATACTGAGGTGACTCAAGACATATGCAGAAATGTATACTGAGGCGACTCAAGACAGATATGCAGAAATGTATACTGAGGTGACTCAAGACAGATATGCAGGAATGTATACTGAGGTGACTCAAGACAGATATGCAGGAATGTATACTGAGGTGACTCAAGACATGCAGAAACGTATACTGAGGCGACTCAAGACAGATATGCAGGAATGTATACTGAGGTGACTCAAGACAGATATGCAGGAATGTATACTGAGGTGACTCAAGACAGATATGCAGGAATGTATACTGAGGTGACTCAAGACATATGCAGAAACGTATACTGAGCCGAACTTGTCATACCAGCCAACCTGGCATGGTTGCCCCGTCAGGTCGGTCGATATGCATCATCACCATGCGACCGCAGGACGAACGAGGCGCGCAAAGCCCATAATTTACAGATTGCGCGTCTCGGACAACGGAGCTGAAGGGGCGCTGCAGCGCTGGATGTAACGACGCCTCATTTGAGTTGCCTGGGCGACAGAAAGCTTCAGGTACATAGGCGCATACTGGTTGCCTTCGCATTTCCTCTTGACTAATCTCCTTCTTGACGTCGTATTTTTCTATTCGCATAAATTGTAACGTAGCATATAGGCAAAAATTTTAAATGCGACGCGTTTCTTAGCAAACCTCGGGCACTTTGGGCGTTCCTATCTATCTATCTATCTATCTATCTATCTATCTATCTATCTATCTATCTATCTATCTATCTATCTATCTAGCCGCCTACGTCTGGACACTCTCCTGGTCGTCTCCATAACTTGTAATATACCAAAATTGGCACAGCAGGAGATCAGTGTATGACGAACACGATTTACTGGTCATGACATGAATAACGCAAAATACCTGTCGCGTACGTCATGAAACTCTTTCTCTCAGTCACGTGTGGCACATACCCGCATACCAGAGTTCATGTTATGCGGGTATGTGCCACAGGTGACACAAAGTCTCAACCAACACAGTAACCGCGAACACACACACTGACACGCAAGGAAAGTGATAATAATAATTGTTGGGGTTTTGTGTCCCAAAACCACGATATGATTATCAGAGACGCCGTAGCGAAGGGCTCCGGAAATTTTGACCAACTGGCATTCTTTAACGTGCACCGAGATCGCACAGTACACGGGCATCTAGCATTTCTCCATCAAAATGCGACCGTCGCGGCGGGGATCGAACCCACGACCTTCGGGTCAGCAGCCGAGCACCGTGACCGCTACACCACCGCGGCGGACGCAAGGAAAGTGAGGAAGCTGAAGACATAACACCCCTGCAAGACGCTCAACTACCATGCACCCGTTCACGTGGTCCGCAACGTGGACAACGTTGATAACGCAAAAACCGGGGTCAATGCTTCCTACAATAAGTCTGCGGAGAGAACCAGGCTTCTCATCATTACCGGTGACTTCAACATTGATTTATCAAGACCCAACAACGCCTGGTCTTTATACTGCGTGAAAGACGGCTTGAATGTGGACAGGGCATCAAGAAACCTCGCTGTCACGTCCAGGACAGGAGGCATCATAGATCATTTCATCGTAAGAGGCAGCCTCGATTTCCAACAGCTGTACTATACCTCATACTTCAAAACAAATGGACCCCTCGTCACCGCGATCTCGACCGAATCCAATAACAAGCCATGACCAGCTGCTGGTGCTCACTGATCACGGTGAGAATGACCTTGTTCAAGAACTGTCAAGAACCCACGGGTTCGTGAAACGTGCGTGCGTTCTCCGTCAAAACGGACGAGTATAACAACTGTAACGTAACTGTAACAACTGCAACTGTGACTGTAACGTACGTGCAGTGCGCCTGCGCGTGCCACTGGGCTGTGCGTATATATCCAGTGAAACTTTCCTGAATGAAGCTTCGTTGCGAGTAACTCCTGTCCTCTGCATATGTGTTTCTTCTTTGTGCTGTTTGGATTCGCGCTATCCAGTATTGAAAAATATAAGCACTACAAAGCAGCTTACCGAGTCCGGTGTTGGTAACACCCATGTTGCTGTTGGTATCGCTTCGAAACTGTAAACAATTGGTTACATAACTCATATGCGACTATTCAACATATAAGTGTGTCTATACCACTTCCACATTTCTCTAGCGTCATTCCGTAACGTTTCGCTCAATGTGAAAAATTATGCCACGGTCACCATTCCGCGCATGCTTCGCATAACACCGATTCCCACGGTACGTGGGATCTGCCGAATTTTTTTTTTCTCTCTGGGAAGATAAATAATAATTTCTGGTGTTTTACGTGCCAGAACCTCGATATTTTATTTATTTTTATTTATTTATTTGTCAGTACTGTTGGCCGAAGGCCTTTACAGGGTGGTTGCGTTACAATATATGAAAAAAAAAAGATATGCAGTCGCGCTCGAGGACAGACTCAGGGTACAGTACACGCAAAAGGCGCAGTAGTACACGTAATACAATGATAGAATAGCGCTCGAGGACAGACTCAAGGCACAGTACACGCAAAAGGCGCAGTAGTACACGTAATACAATGATAGAATAGGTACAATGCAAGCAAGAAGAGCTATAGACACTATTAAATCCTGGTACCATCAAATTTGCCGCGGTCGCTGGATGAATCAGTTCTTATACAACAAGAAACCAGAGTTTCCTTTAGGTCAATTGAATCCGCAAGGTAAAGCTATGTGTCTACAGTCGCAGTGAAAAGTTTAGTTATCCCGGTTTCAAACCAAGGAGGTTTTAAAAAAAATTCTGGAGTGGAAGCTCTTGCAACACCTTGCCAGCGAAAGTGAAGCCAGCTTTTGCCCACCAAAGAGCTCGGAAACATGCTCTTCTCTGGTGGTGCCTACTTAGAGATCAAATGGCTTTGATCTGTTAGTGTAAGTACTACGTAAATTATAAAATAAAAGATCGTTGTTCCCGACAAAGGTAACCCGTCGAGATGAGTATTGGCGATTGATCTCCAAAAAAATTTGTCATGACTTTGAGGCTTATTTTCGAAAACTAGAAACACAGAGACACACTTGGAGCAGTATCTGACCCGTAAAAGTTGATATATTAAACTCGAGTGGCGTGCGAGGATAACGCTCGCTTTCCTTCGCTAAACGCCGATCGTTTATCGTGCCCCTACTAAGATGGCGGGCGCAGCCGCCATCTTTTGGTGGGCACGGCTTCACTCTTGCGCAATAATCGCCACTCCAGCAATTTTTTTTAACCTCCTTGTTTCAAACTTGTATTGCGTGCTGGCGTGCCGAGGCACCGATGACGACGAAGTCAGCAGAGGCGCGTGCAAGGCGAGCGCGTGGGCCCTCGAATAAAGCAGTTGGTTTTCGTACGTCAATGTAGCAGCATCGTTCTTCTTCTACCTCTCCGCTACAGTGGTGACCCGGACCTTGGAATGACCTTCCAGAAGATTCCGCCGGACGTTTTCACCGAGTGAACCGACTCCTGACACGCCTATCACGATGGCGCTGCGACCAGATGAATCACGGCGCACTGCATCTTGCTGCCGCTGGAGTTTCCCAAATTCTGGCCGCGATGTCCAGCCATCTGGCTTATCAAGATGGAGGCTGGTTTCTACCTGCGAAACATCGTCTCGCAGCAGGACATGTACGCCATCACGGTAGCTATGCTTCCTCCTGCTCTGCGATGCGTTGTGCCTCCTCCTGGGCCGCAGGCATACGACCAACTTCGAGGGTTTGTACTAGCCCTACCGCAACCGGCAGCGCCACGTCACATACTCCCTGCCGCGCTAAACATAACCACAGAACCATTGCAAGACGTCGCTTTCGACGCGGCGCCCAGGAGGACACTGTGCACGTCACGTGCCACGACTCAGTATCGCCTGCCACCAACTGTTTTTCCTGCCACTCCTGCCATCGCCGACGAACAGCCTTTGGTAGAGTGGTCAACGCCTGTGGACACCTCGGTGAGCCTGACGTCATCAGCGCCTACTGATCCTGTGTGCGACACCCAAACCAGCGCTGCCTGTCACGTGCTCGCTGACACCACGGGTGTCACCCTAACCGAGCCACCTCAGACTGTCCCGACCGCAGATCCTGCCCAAGCTGTCGAGCGGCAGCGCAAACATGACGACGCCCGCACCGACCGCGACCACCCGGTCCCAGTCTCCCCGGGCGGACCAGCACAAGGCCACACCTGGCAACCCAACCCTGGTCATCCCGCAGAATCTGGGGCGAAGGCCCAACTACATTCTGGCGCCGCCGCGCATGATGCCGCCCCCCCTCGTTTGCCATAGTCCCGCGACAGCCCCTGACACTACAACAGCTACAGGCCATGCTGCACGTGCAGATTATGCTGGCCCAGCCCACGTTGGGTGCGTTCCAGACAGACCAGCACCAGTCCCTGGTGTAGATACCGACGTTCATGGAGCCGCAGATACTGGCGCAGGACCACCACCATCACCGCCATCATGGCACCCTGTCGGCGTCCCTCATCTCGACGGGCGGCAGTATGGTGTCCTCTGTGCCCGTCGTGCCCGCACCAGTCACAGAGAGCGTGCCCGTCGTCATACAGATCGTGGTGAGCAAGGTTCCGCAGACTCCGGCAGTGACTCCCCAGCAGCGCATACAGGTTTTGCTTGCGCACGATGGCAGCGTCGTACTGCACCCTCACGGCAGCACCCTGTCCTCCATGACTGCGCCGGCACCCTCCCCGGTACTGGTGGCCACGACGGTCACGCCTTCGTCGACGAGCGCGCCCGGTGCGACCTCTCTCTCGCGGACCCACTCGGCCCTCCTGGAGCGTCTCTCCGCAGCACCGCCCGTCAGCGGAACGGCTCGCAGAATCCACGCCGTTTCTCAATCCGTCCTCTTCGCCACTCTCAGCCCCGACCCCCCGAAAAAAATTGTGCACCCGTTCGCCATTACGCCATCTCAACGAGGACTGCCAAACGGACACATTTTGACTGAGACTCCGTCTATACGGCGGGGGGCCCTATCGCGTGCTGGCGTGCCGAGGCACCGATGACGACGAAGTCAGCAGAGGCGCGTGCAAGGCGAGCGCGTGGGCCCTCGAATAAAGTAGTTGGTTTTCGTACGTCAATGTAGCAGCATCGTTCTTCTTCTACCTCTCCGCTACACTTGCTTACATTGTCTTATTGTCAGTAGTTTAGGTGGCAGTGAGTTCCACTCCTCTATTGTTCTGGGGAGAAACGAATATTTATGTACATCTATTCGTGCTGGAATTGGTAGAATATGTTCTTGGTGCCTGCTTGTGACTGTTCGGGACACTCGCTGTTTTATATATTTTTGGGCATTGAAATTAAACCAGCTACGATGAATCAGATACAGAATTTTCAATCTAGCTATCCTCCTGCGTTGAGTAAGTAAAGGCAAGTTTAGTTTGTTAATCATCTCAGTTACGGAATCAGTTGATCGGTATTTTGATAAGACCTTCGAATTTTTTCAATTCTTTCTATCAGGTTGTTTTAACACGAAAGTGTTTTATGCCGGGGTCCACCACGGCTCCACTGACGCATTTCCGTCACGGATATGACGTTATAAAACATATGGCAAAGAAAAAACTATAGGAAAAAGTTCCGTCACCGGGAGTCGAACTTACGACCTCTCGATCGCCAGCGCGCAGCGCGAAACGACTCCGCCACAGACGGCATGTTCTCTGCTATGCTAACGGCGAGCTATTTATGTACACCATTTGCCGGTGGCGGTACTCAGAGATCGGCGGTACAGCGTGTTTTTGTTATCACTAGGGAGATGGCGCGAAGGGCTCGAAGAGCGCGCTTTAAAAGTCGTCCCCCACGCGGATTAGCGTGCGCCTCGACAGGGCGTGATCACTCGTGCGGGCGCTTATCTCGTGATCTCGGTGGTTTGTACGTATTGCGCTCTGCCTGCAAATTTCTGTTGAGAGCACGAAGGTTACCTCGCTCACTGCAGCGGCCGCTTTTGCGAAAGGAGCGCGCTGCTCACACAGAAATCAGCTACAACTGTGACAGTTCGCGCTCATGCTGTGTATGTTCGTTCCGCGCGTCATTTCTGCTTGAGCATCGCATTGCAAGTTTCGAGCGGCTTGCCGTTCTTCGCATAACATTACAATTTGATGCTGTAGCATTCACTCCTTCGCGCTTGGGGCGAAAAAATGCACAACAAACGCTCATCTGTGAAGACACGTTTCACTTTCGTGTTATACCAATTCCTATGACAGAGGGATCAGCCATGTTTTTCTTAACTTTCCAACATGGTTTATACCGCAATTGTTACTCTGGCTTCTTTCCTTGCAGCCATTAACCCTTCAACACATTCCTATTAGTTTTTCCGGAGCCGAGAAAACCAGTTCGACATTCTGTGCATTTGCAATCTTTTTTAGCTTATGTGAGACTGTGTGGATATATGGCAGAACTATTGGTCTTGCGTTTTCGGTAGAGGATTCGTCACTTTTACCATTCTTTTTTTTTCGTTAATTGTCTTTAACAGGTTTTCAGCCACCGACGCAATCACGCAATCAGGAAATTCACTGCACTTCAGCCTTTCCACCTGTATGTTGACGCTCTGCGCTAGTTTATGAGGACAGGATTTCTGTACACCTTGCTTTAGACTAGAAAATGCTACTCCCCTTTTGATTAACTTTGAATGCGCAGAACTGTATCTCATGATGGCCTTTGTTCCTTTTGTTAAGTACATTCAGCATGTATGATCACAATTAAGAAAAATCTGAACGTCTAGAAACTTTAAAGAAGACTCAGTTGGCATTTCAAACGTGAATTCTAGCCCTGGAAAAGCCTCTGTGAACTTCTGCAAGATTTTTTTTCACGTTAACTGAATCCGATCTTTTGTATGGTAGTCAAATCAGGAAGTCATCCACGTATCTAAAGCAAGCTTTCACGTGCATCTCATTCAAAAACGGCATTAAAAGTCGGTCTCCCTTTGCATAAAAAGATTGCACAGCAAAGGAGCTAAGCATGAGCCGATAGAGATTCCGTCTCGCTGCGCGTACACAGCACCTTCGTATTCAACAAACAGTGATGGCAGATAGAGTTTTAGAAGTTCAATAAAACCGTGCGCACTGGTTCCACATTGTTTTTCGAAAGCTGTTTCACCAAACGACTCTATGCACTCTTCAATTGCTTGGATTGCTCCCGGTTGTGGTATATTGTAAAACATATCTTTAACGTCAATAGAAAAACACCTAATTGGCTCACTTTCCTTGATGAAGGCGATCACTTCCTCGGATCCACGTAGCATGCACGGGTCTTCTATTGGCAGAACAGACAGATGCGTTTTTAGGTACACAGCCACACATCGTTGCCATGTTCCTTTGTCCTCGACGACCACTCGAAAGGGGCGGTTTTCGTTATGCATCTTAATGTTGAAAAACGGGTCTAGGGTGAGTTCACTACTTCCTTTTACCTTCGTTCTTAGCTTGTTGAGGCCAAGTCTTTCACACGTATTCACTGCCAGATTTTGTACCTGCTTTAGATTTCTTTCGTCGTAGTCAGAAGCTTCAAATTTCTTTATAATTGCTTCTGTCGCCTTTTGTTCATATTCATCTTTCTTCATCACCACGAACCTTGCGGTCTTGTCCGTTAGCAGCAGCTTCACGTTGGCGTGTGTGAAATAGTTGACTGTTTCTTTAACAGCACATCCTCGATTTTTTGGTTTTGAATACCGCATGACGCACTCCATGCTTTCCGAGATTGTGGCCTCTCTTTTTCCTTCTCGAACTCGATTAGCAATCGAGTGTACGATTCCGATCAACTTTGCCGGTTTTACAATGGGTTTTACCGCAAACTTTGGTCCCTTGTCGATCGTGCATTGCGCCTTCACCGGTAGTTGACACTCCGAAAGACTAATATGGCCTTGTCCGTCTTCGTCGTGGTTAAGGTCCGTCTTCGTCATGTCAAGGTTAAGCAGTAATGCAGGTATTCCCTCCTCTCTGAAAACAATGTCAGGCGTATGCAACATACCATCGGTGCGAGTCTTAGAAATATCAGTGGCCATTGGCTACGGTGGGGCGAGTACAGAATGAAATATTCATTGTATTTTTCAGCAGTTTCTGTACAACCGTTAATAATATTGCCGTCGACACACACATACTCTATCTGTTCGCGCGAAGGGGCAAGGTGACGCCAGAAACGTTGTGGTGAATCTCTCATAAAATTAGGTAAAGTCTGCGAATAAAAGTGCTCTTTCGCAGTCTCGAGCGTATGCTTAAGTGTTTGGGAAAGCTGCGAAATCTCCGTTCTGTTTTTTAACACGCAAGTGTTTTATGCCGGGGTCCATCACGGCTCCACTGACGCATTTCCGTCACGGATGACGTTGTAAAACATAAAGACTAACATATGGCAAAGAAAAAACTAGAAGAAAAAGTTCCGACACCGGGAGTCGAACTTACGACCCCTCGATCTCCAGCGCGCAGCGCGAAACGACTCCGCCGCAGACGGCACGTCGTTCGGTCATGCTAGCGGCGTTTGCCGACGGCGGTACACAGAGATCGGGGTACATCAGCGTGTGTTTGTTATCACTAGCAAGGTGGCGCGAAGGGTTCGAAGAGCGCGCTTTAAAGGTCGTCGCCCCACGCGTTGCGATGAGCGTGTGCCTCTAGAGGCTCCTGCGCACGCGCTTATCTTGTACGTCTTGCGCTCTCACCCCAAGTTTGCGTTGAAGCTACAGAGAGCACGAAGGGTCACTTCGCTCACTGCAGCGGCCGCTTTTGCGAAAGAAGCGCGCTGCTCACAAACAAATAAGTTACAACTGTGACAGTTCACGCTCATCCTGTGTATACTTGTGCGTTCCTTTCGTGCGTCCTCCTGTGTATTTGACCAGCGCGCTTTAACTGTCGAGCTGTGACAGTTGTTAGTTCGCTCTCATCCTGTGCATGTTCGTCCCGTGCGTCCTTTCTGCTTGAGCAGCGCATTGCAAGTTTCGAGCTGCTTGCCGTTCTTCGCGTGACATTACAACTTGTTGCTATGGCATTCATTCCTTCGCCCTCAGGGTGAAACGATGCACAAGAAAAGCTTCACTACGTCTGTGAAGACACGTTTTACTTTCGTGTTATACCGATTCCTATGAGAGAGGGATCAACCATGTTTTTCTTTTTCTTTGTTCCGACTTTTGCCTCTTATTTTATGTTTAAGCGGAATTATTTTGCGGTTAATCCAAGGATTGCGCTTTTTACTGCCTTGGTTCGTTTTGGCACGAACTCCTCCAGACAGCTATTTACCATATTCTTAAATATATTCCACAAAGTGTTGACGTCAGTCGCCCCATCGAAAGAATACAATGAAAACTCAAGACAGTCCAAAATGATAACATCATCTGCGTTACTATAGTCTCTTATACAGATAGTAGACTTCATTGAATCATTCATGGGTAGTGCGATCCTTAACAGAAAGCAAAACCAATTTATGATCTGATAATCCGTCTTTGACAGAAACGCTACATTCTGTCACATTACTTGAAATGAGTACAAGGTCAAGTAACGACTCTGAGGTCGGTGAAATCCTTGTGTTATTCCGAACAATTTGCGTGAGGTCGTAACGGAAAGAGGGGTTCAACAAGGCTCCACAATGTGCAACATCTGTTGAACCCACTGTAAGATCAGCCCAATCTATTCCTAGTCAGTTGAAATCTCCCGCAATAGTGACACGGGTGCTGGGAGGAATATTATTGCACATGTAATCCTGCAGACTTTCTAAAAATGAAATCGGAGTGTTTGGACGTCGATGGACAGCTCCGATAACAAAGGGAACACCAAGAAACACCGTTTTGTACCAACTACTTTCGGTGTTGATACAGTCATTCGTAAAATCAGTTGAATGTCTTTTTTGCAAACAATGGCTACGCTATCCCGGCCGCGGCGGCTGCATTTTCGATGGAGGCGAAAATGTTTGAGGCCCGTGTACTTAGATTTAGGTGCACGTTAAAGAACCCCAGGTGGTCGAAATTTCCGGAGCCCTCCACTACGGCGTCTCTCATAATCATATCTTGGTTTTGGGACGTTAAACCCCAGATATTATTATTATACAATGGCTACGCCTCCGCCACGCGTAACCCTATCCTTGCGGAACGCGGAATAACCAGGGGGGATTAGGTCGTAGCCACGTCTCCGTCTGACAACAACATCTGGGTTGTAATGCATCAGAAGGTGTTCAAATTCGACGCCTTTGTTAGCCAGGCTGCGAATGTTAATATTGATCAAACTGAAATCCCTGGGATTGCTTTTCCTTTGTCATTTTTTGTACGCCAGCTTGGCCCCCCTTACCAACGTTTTTTCGGTACTTTTCGTTTTCGTCCCAGAAAAACGTGTCGATCGGAGTGTTATCATGCGCGAGGGCGAACCTTCTCGCCACTTTTCTTTTTCCCATAAGTTCTTACGCTTTCGTAGTGTCACTTCCGAATAATCATCCGCAATGGAAATATTGGTGCCCTTCAGCTTTTTGCAGTTCAGGAATATTTTCGTCTTTTCATTGTAGTCAAAAAATCTTACGATAACTGGCAGAATTTTTTTTTGTGCCCTGTCTCCCAATTCTGTGAATTCGTTCAGCTCTGCTGACTTTCACTTCAAGTGTCGCTGCAAATACATCTCGCTGGACTTTTTTTTAGTTCGTCAATAGTTTCATTAGTAGTTTCTGTTATTTCGAAGATGTTTAAATTGTTCCGACGACTGCGATCTTCTAAATAAGCCATTCTTTCATGGGTGTACTGCACAGCGCTACTTGTATTACTAACTTCTGTTTCTAGGTGCTTTATTTTCTCATTTTCCCGTACAGCCTTCACGGTCGTTTCTATTTCTGAAATCTTTTTGTTTATAGCCTCTAACTGGTTACTCAAGGAAGCCTGCGTTATTTTTATTTTATTTGTGTCCTTACGAATTGATTTTTGCCCCTTTCCGCGATCATTTTTTCAACATGATTGGATCCTGGATTAGGCTCAATATCTCCGGACAGTATCAGCAACATAGAAACACATTCCAAGGCACAAGAATCACACACTTCGGGGCATGGCAGTACAATAATGAACCGGTTGTCACTTCAGAAACATTTTCCAAACTTACTAACCTGTAACAGCAGAATAATCGACTCAGTCCTCATGACAGCACTTTCGCCATGCCCACGAAGCCACTGAGTGTCGACTGTCCTTATGTAGCCGCTGCGTTGGGATGTCACCGTCGCGATCGGTGTTGTTCCGCGCGCATGCTCTAGTCCAGAAGCAGCACGATGCGAAGATATGGTTAATAGGCAAGTCGTAAAAAATGTGGAACAATCTTGGCAGAGAACAGCGCTTTGCGATAGGTGGAGAGACACTGGAAGTTGTAAAGGAGTACGTCTACTTAGGACAGGTAGTAACCGCGGAGCCGAACCATGAGAGTGAAATAACTAGAAGAATAAGGATGGGATGGGGCTCATTCGGCAAGCATTCTCAAATCATGAATGGTAATCTACCACTATCCCTCAAGAGAAAGGTATATAACAGCAGCATCTTACCGGTACTTACCTACGGAGCAGAAACCTGGAGACTTACAAAGAGGGTTCAACTTAAATTGAGGACGACGCAGCGAGCGATGGAAAGGAAAATGATAGGTGTAACCTTAAGAGACAGGAAGAGAGCAGCATAGGCGTCTACGCAAGCGTCTGAGTCAAACGACACACCGTGTGGTTGGGTAACGAACAACGCTGTTCCCTTTATTAGGCTTTCTTATATAGCTCCGCACGTGAGGGTGCCGTGCGCACCGACGCGTTGAGGAGCACATAGAACGCGGCCCGCGGCCAGCGCGTCTGCTGTTAAAACAGCCATACATGTTACATCTTCTTTCCTTTCAGTAACAAACAAAAGAAAAGGAATGAAACGCGCACTCCACAACAGAGAGACATGAAGAGAAGTTATGGCACTTGACGAAAGTTCGCATCGTATTGCAGGCGTTGGGGCTCCTTGCGCTGACGGGTCGACCTGCGGTGGTCTGCTTGCGAAGCCTCACATTGGGTGAAGTCATGTGCGCAGGCTTGCGGATGACCACCGAAACTTGGTGCAGTTGAGCCATGCTGCAGTAGCTGAAGCTGAGGCTCCTGCCTCTCGTTTTGTTCGCTATTTCCAGCGGTGCTGTTGAAACCCGCCTCTCTCCTGTGGTATCTTTCTTGTGTTTGAAGCAGGTGTTGCCTGTTTCGCCTTAAAAACTTTCCATCCTCTGTCTCCACGATGTGGGATCGGGGAGCCACTTCTTGAAGCACTCTGGCCTTGCTCGACCATCTGTCATCCAGTACACGCACCGTGTCCCCTTGCTGTAGAGGGTGCAACGTCTTGCCCTTGGCCTGCTGTTGACGCTTGAGTACTGGGAGTCCCAGCTCTTCGCTGTATTCTGGAACGTTGGTGCGCAAGCGGCGTCCCTGTAAGAGTTGGGCAGGTGAATGGCCATCCTCCAGCGCAGACACACGATACGACAAGAGTCCTAGCCAAAAGTCGTCGTGAGATTCCGTTGTCTTTTTCATGATGCGCTTCACTATTTGCACTCCCTTTTCGGCAAGGCCATTTGATCTCGGGAACCGCGGACTTGATGTAATGTGCTCAAAGTCATATCGCTTGGCAAAATTGGCAAACTCTTTGGATACGAATTGCGGTCCATTGTCAGTGCAAACTTCTATTGGTATTCCGTAGCGCGCGAATATTGCGGACGTTTTTTGTACGACCTCCTGTGCTGTCGTTGTGGCTAATTTTTCCACTTCAGGAAAATTGGAATGTGCGTCAAACACAACTAAGTGCGCTTCACCAGCAAAATGAAATATGTCGATGCCCACTCTATACCATGGCATACTGGGTGTCGGGCGCATAATAAGGGGCTCAGATTGTTGTTTGTACGCATACTTTTGGCATGCGCTGCAAGAACGAATCATTGATTCAATGTTACTGTCCAGTCCAGGCCAAAACATGAGTGCGCGCGCTCTTGCTTTGCACTTGTTTATTCCCAGATGACCGGCGTGTACTTTCCTTAGCATTTCAGCCCGCATCGACTTAGGTATGACGATTTTGCACCCTTTAAGCAGTATCCCGTCGATGACTGACAGCTCAGACTCAAACGGACGTAATTCGCCTTCCACGGTTGTTCCGCACGATAGCTGATGCATAACTTTGTTTAGATAGGGATCCGATAATATCTCGTCTTGAAGGCGACGTTTTGTCGATGGGGTTATCAGGCACGAAGCGACAGAGGCTGCATGAACCTCCACATCCTCCGCAGTTTCCGAGTTAGGAGATAGCACGGGCGCACGGGAGAGCATGTCAGCCAAGAGCAGATCTTTGCCTGGAACGTACTGCAAGTCATAGTCGTACCTCAAGAGACGCACAAAGAAACGCTGTAGTCTGGGCGGCATTTCTCCGATGTTCTTTTTTGCGATTGCCAACAAAGGTCGGTGGTCCGTTTCTATCAATATCTTGCGGCCATAAGTAAACTGATGAAATTTCTCGCACGCAAACACGATACCAAGCGTCTCTTTCTCGATTTGGGAGTATCGCGTTTCGCTCTCAGTTAGCGTTCTAGATGCGTACATGACCGGGCGCCATTCATTCTGGTGTTCTTGCAGTAATGATGCGCCTAAGCCGGTTGCCGACGCGTCTGCCGATATCTTCGTTTGTTTCTTTTCGTCAAAGAACGCCAGCAGCGGCGGAGATGACAAAGCCTCGCAAACACCCTGCCATTCACGCTCATGGGCTTCGGTCCACTCAAAAA
Organism: Rhipicephalus sanguineus; assembly: GCF_013339695.2. Classification (NCBI taxonomy): domain Eukaryota; kingdom Metazoa; phylum Arthropoda; class Arachnida; order Ixodida; family Ixodidae; genus Rhipicephalus; species Rhipicephalus sanguineus. The sequence goes on from NC_051180.1 coordinate 5,078,540, forward strand.
TAGTGTCCTCCTTAACGAGACTTCGGAGCAACGACGTTTTATCACTGAGTCTAGGTACATACTTTCGAAAATAGTTAATTACACCCAGCATTCTTCTCACTGAATTTTTGTCCTTCGGCGCGGGCATTGCTCGGACGCTTTCAACCAATTCGGGGCTTGGGCGCACGCCGCCTTCACTGATCGTGTCACCTAGAAATGTTAGCTCCTTTTTACCAAACGAGCATTTCTCAGGGTTAAATGTAAGTCCTGCCTCTTCTGCCCTTTTAAGTACGATGCGCAAGCGTTCGTCATGCTGTGCTTTGTCAGCGCCCCAAACAAGAACATCGTCGACGTAAACGCGTACCCCTGGGATGCCTTCAAAGATCTGCGTCAGTGTCTTTTGAAAGATCTCACTGGCAGACGATATACCGAACGGTAGCCTTAAGAACCGATAGCGTCCAAAAGGAGTGGCGAACGTGCAGATCCGTGACGTAGCTTCATCGAGAGGTATCTGATGAAAACCAGAGTTGGCATCAAGGCGTGAAAAAAATCGAGCGCCTGACAACTCGCTTTCTATGTCTTCGCGAATAGGCATCGGGTAGTGCTCACGCAATATATTTTTGTTTACTTCTCTGGGGTCCATGCATACCCGTAAAGCGCCATTCTTTTTCCGTACCAGGACCAGGGGACTTACCCATTCGGTGGGTTCTTCGACTTTGGCGATGATGGACGCCTTCTCCATGCGTGCAAGTTCGTCGCGGAGTGGTTTCTTCAGTGCCACTGGCACCCTACGAGCAGGTTGCACAACTGGAATGGCATCTGGCCGGAGAACCATCCTGTACTTTCTTTGTACGCAGCCTGTTCCATGAAATAGATGGGCAAATTCCTCTTCGGGGCCTGCGTTTCCACTGCGTCTGACTGAATCGATGCTTGCTGGGATGATGCCGAAGTCGAGGCATGCGTTCAATCCAATGAGGGCTTGGCGCCCCTTTTTGACGATAAAGAAAGAAGTGTCTCTCGTTGTGCCGTTTATCTGTAGTGCTTTTGTGGCGACACCGAGGTGCTTGATCTCGGACCCGTTGTAGGCAGTCAATACTGCTGTGCTCTTCCGCAACGCGGATGCGTTCGAGATGCGTCGAAAGATGCTGAGAGGGATCAAGTTGGCCTGGGAACCTGTATCGACCTTGAACTGAATCTGACAACCAGAGATGATCCCACGCACTTTCCAGTCTTTTGCAGGATGAGTGGTTACTCCACAGATGCTGACGTGAAGGACATCGAAGCTTTCTTCACGATCCTCTTGAATGTCGTGGACTTGAGAGCTCGGGCAGCACGATGCAAAGTGATTCTTCTTGTTACATGCATAGCACGTTTTTCCGTAGGCTGGGCATTGACGCGGAGCGTGCACGCGATCACAATATTTGCATTTGCGTTTCTTTACTTTGTCGCGTTCACTCCGGTACGAGACATCAACCTGCATGCGCTCGTTCGCCCAGGCAGCATTTTGTTGCGCCGCTACTTCAGCTGCTTTGCACATGTTCTCGGCCTTCTGAAGGGTCAAGGTTTTGTCTTGCAGCATCTTTTCTCTGACAGATTTGTTATTTGTCCCAAAGACAATTTGGTCCCTGATCAGAGACTCTTCCAGGGACCCAAAATTGCAAAGTTTGGCTTGCGTCCTTAGATCACGCGCAAAACGCTCGAATGGTTCCCCTTCATCTTGAACTCGCATACGGAAGACATGGCGTTCATACACTTCATTGCCTTGTTCAATGCAATATTCGTCGAACTTCTTCACTAGCGTTTGATAGTCATCTTTGAGCTCACCTTCGGCGAAGGTGAAGTTGTTGTAAACCTCAAGTGCTTCATCTCCCGCAGCGCTCAAGAGTATGGCCGCCTTAACTGCTTCTGTCTTGGGATTGTCTGCTGAGGTAGCCGTTAGGAAAAGGTCCAGTCGTTGCTTGAAGAGCTCCCAGTTCTTTCTGACGTTGCCAGTCAACTGTAGTGGTGAAGGTAGCTTTAAGCCATCCATGTTGGGCTGCCGCGACCACTTCTGACACCATGCAGCATAGGCGTCTACGCAAGCGTCTGAGTCAAACGACACACCGTGTGGTTGGGTAACGAACAACGCTGTTCCCTTTATTAGGCTTTCTTATATAGCTCCGCACGTGAGGGTGCCGTGCGCACCGACGCGTTGAGGAGCACATAGAACGCGGCCCGCGGCCAGCGCGTCTGCTGTTAAAACAGCCATACATGTTACAGAGTGGGTCAGGGAACAAACGGGGGTTAAGGACATCATAGTTGAAATCAAGAAGAAGAAATGGATATGGGCCGGGCACATAGCACGTCGGCAGGATAACCGGTGGTCGTTAAGGGTAACTGACTGGATTCCAAGAGATGGTAAACGCGTGAGGGGGAGACAGAAAATTAGGTGGGTAGATGAGATTAAGAAGTTTGTAGGTATAACGTGGCAGCAGAAAGCACAGGACCGGGTTCATTGGCGGAACATGGGAGAGGCCTTTGCCCTGCAGTGGGCGTAGACAGGCTGATGATGATGATGATGAAAAGAGGACTCCGGAAGTTTCAACACCTGGGGTTCTTTAACGTGCTCCTAAATCTTAGTACACGGGCCTTTAGCATTTCGCCTTAATCGAAATCCGACTGCGGCGTCCTGAATCGAACCCACGACTTTCCGGTCAGCAGCCTAGCACCGTAACGGCCGCGGCGGCTGAAAATAACACCGTCTCCACTACGTCTGAATGTACCCAGTGTTGCTACTTCGCGCTTTGGGTTTTCTGATTTTTGCCGTATTCGTTCGTGCGTCTGTCTGCGTATTTATGTGATTCTTTTCATGTTATCTGAATAAAATTTGTCAGCTCTCTCCTGTCCTTTTTTCGAGCTACTGGATTTGTCGTAGAATGGGATACCAATTTAACAAAGGCTCCTTCGGCTGAACTATAGCTTTTCCTGTGGCCTCGGCAATACCGTCTAACCGTGTCGTACACGGTCCACGCCTTTCTCCCATTTCAGCTAGCATTAGTCATTGCTCCGTTGAATCGGAAGCCCTCACGACCCGACCAAAATAAGAAAGCAGTTTTAGTACTGTTACGATCGGCCCTTGCGCCGAAGGGGAAGCGGCGTTCTCTGTTCTTCGAACAAGGCGTCGAAGGGCTGCTTGCCTGCTGACAGCCGTTCAAGCACTTGAATTGTCCTCCTGAGACTGGAAGTGAGGCGCCGTGCTGTCCGACACATCAAGGTTCGACGATACGACCGAATGGTTTCCCGTCGCCAAGTCTTCCTTGAAGAGACAGCGGCGTCAGCGCGGATGACAACCAGTCCCTCTAATTGAGCGGTGAGGTACTTCGGAGCGGCGGACCTTTTGATGCGCACTTTTGTCCGAGCGTGTGAACCGTCACCCTACGGCCTTCACGGGGCAAGGAAGGACCCCTTTGGTTCCACAGGTGCAGAGTGCGGTGGCCAAGCCCCTGTCGAGGACTTTGACCTGGGTGGGTGTGGGCGGCACTGATTAGTGCTATGTGTGACGTGATTGCACCGTTCCAACATGGAACAATTCCCCCATCTAAGGATCTGGGGAAAAGAGACCATTTCAAATGAGCCCTTGCGGGCTCATTCGGCACGAAATCTTCGTCATGTAAAGAAATACTCGCCACGTAAACAATGTAAACAAACCACGTTAGGTTTCCCTTGAGTCTCTTCATGCTGCCTCTGCATCTTCCTCCCGAGTCTCCGGTGCCTGCAGAGGCCGGTCGCAACAGTACTTCTGCATGAGAAGAACATTCTACTTTAATCTACATCATTACTGAGAGGATGATTGCTACAGTGCGAACTGAGGACAAGGCGACGCGCGAGGATGGCTCCTCCTTGTCGTCACTCGGCAATCGCCGTGACGTACGAAGCCGCCACCTGACTGAGAGAACGTTCCTTCGCTTGGCAGTACAACGAATTCCCAGGACGCTTTTATCCTTCATATTTCGCCAAGGCGCGCAACAAACACAGAACCACAGGAAAACTTAGATCATTAACGGTATTTCCATTCCTACTTTTGAGATGTTTGCCTTTCGTAATCATTGAATGTCCACAGTTTGCTCTCTCTTGTGGTGCTGTTGTTCGTTGAATTTATTTATCACAGTGACCATGTGTCTGTGCGAGTGCTAGAAAAAAAAAGAACATCTCGTTTTACGCGATCTATTACAGTGACCGATTATTATGACTTCCGCTTCACAGCCAAGCAACATTTCATACCGAGAGCCCGGTATCGAAGTGACGTGTTGTTTATATCGAGTTTGCGGGGCCGCCTGCTGTAGTTCCCCGTCGAAAATTCGGGCTTCGCAAATTTGAGCTCTTTAAGTCTGCTTGTGAGAAAAGCGCGTAATGCGAAAAGTGAGCTTTTCTCAGTGTTACATGAAATGGGATCTGAAAATTAAACTCAGTGCTAATTGGGATGGCGGTGGCTTAGTCTTTCTCAAGGTAATCTCGCAAACTATCGGAAGCTCTAAAAGACGAGAAGCAGCTCCAAGCATTTTGTTCTTACGTGCTGACGCATGAGCGAGAGCACTGTAACGCGTATTTGCTACCACCAGCGAAATATCGTCTCGGTGTGCGTGCCTTTACGCGCACGCATACGTTCCTAAAAAAGGATTTTTCTGCAACACTCTTGGCAAGCGTTCCCTTGCCAATTGCACTGCACCCGCTCGGGGAAAGAAAGCCGCCGCAGGCTTTTATGGCCGGCTAGGGAGCCGCAGGACGTGGCGGGAAAGCCAATCACGTGAGCGCTCTTTCGGCAAGGATCGCCGTCGCTGCGCTCTGCCTACACGATAGTGTTGGTGGCAATTAGCAAACTCTCGCCGAAGTAGTTTGTCGTTTGCGCTGCCGTCCGTGGGTGCATGCGAGTATTGTTGCGCCAGTGCGCGTTGCAGTTTCACAACAGGATGAACGTAAGGAGCCATCTCTACTTGCCCAAAGCACGCGGTGTACTGACACCAATTTTCTAAGCTGAGTTTACTCTGCCGACAAATAAACGCCCCGTATACACAGACGGCTCTGAGCAAGCGATATTTTATGACCTATTTTATTTTGACATTAAAGTCAATTTTCGCATAGGTGCACCTACTGACATCGACACTATCGTGACGACAGGCTGCAGTATCGATTCTGGTGACTTCACGCACCAGCACGCCTAGTTGTGCAGGTATCAAAAACATTCAAAACGGCCATTTGTGCGTCACCAACGGAGCCGAGAGGCTGCGAAATCGTCACGATAGCTTGCATGAGCTCGTGACGAGAAGTTCTTGACGTGTCATAATGTCAGGGCGCAGTGCGAACCTGAACTACTTTGTAAAAACATGCTGTAATTAATTTTTCAGTGTGCATTCACGCTTACCAGTACACTTTCTGGTCTCTTGAGAGCTTCGTCATTCATTTGACGCAATACAAAAAACAAATGAAAACTTTTCGTGTCAGTACTGTTGTGCCTCAGCACAAAGGCCACAATATCGCCGACTTTCCAATAAAGAAGGATACTGGAAAACGGAGTCTTCGCCCAGCCGGCCCCGTCTATTGACGTCAGTCGTCGTTCTTCTACGCTGCGCAGCGACCGAGCGCAGCATTCCTGTGGGCGATGGCAGAGACCAACAATGGCGAAGTCAACACCTGCGTGCTGCTCATACCAGCGCATCCCAGTTCGGAGAACATGGAGGGGCTCAACACCTGCTACCTAAAAGTAGCTCAACATCTGCAACCGGCGGAGGGTCAACAAGACAATGGACGGCTACACGATTTAAGGCCGTGCCGGTCCGTGGTTAGGGAGTCGAACCAGCCGACGTGGTCGGGCTGGCAGTCATGCTGACTGAGAGCGAAAACATGTAAATAGTCTGTACATAAAGTATTTCCTTCTTCACCTTGCCCTTACTGACTACTCCGAGCACGATGCACACCCGTGTTCGCACCGGCCACGCAACCGGAGTTCCAACAGCGGTTCCAGAGGTGGGATGCAACGACGCGTATTCCCAGCAGCGAGCCTGAGGGACGACATCGGACCATAACGGTGGCGGTAGCGATGGACCACGCTACCTCAGTCCTAACAGTGATGGCAGCGGTGGGATGCCACGACCCCGTGTTCTACGCTGCGCACCAGACGGGACATACCTCATTCATAACAGTACCCATTTAAGCGTTCTGTTGCAGAGGTGCTGTGAAGCGATCACGAAAGCCACAGCGATGTCTCCATTAACAAACCTTCGTGAAGATGGTGAGTTCTGTGTGTCACGATTAGGCTGGCGTGCCTGGCTAGCCCTCGCGAACACTTGTATGGCGTAGGAACTACGCAACGTCACCACGTGCTTAATGTCGGCCTTGCTTAGCAAGCTAGGGGACACTAAAGGGAAAATCTGTTTAGACAGATACGTTACTCTTTCAGAACTGTATTATCTATAATCTGGCCGTCCATTATTAGGAGAGGAAGTAAAAGTTTCCATGAGGAAACTTCAGCGCGGGAACGTCCGCTTGACGTCACGAATTTCAGTCTTTTCGCGTATTTTGTCGGATTGGATGAATGAAATTTTCTGAAGCTTGCTATGTTAAAGCCTTGCGTCCCTCAAAAGAATGTAAACAATTGTTACTGATAAACGATTACATATGTGCTAGAAGACGCCGTCAAAATCTCTGACGTCACGGTGAGCCGCTGCGGGAACGGCTAGCTGGAGTCGCCCCCTGCATTTGCTTACCAAGCGTCTTCCCGTAGTGAGAGCGTTGCTTGCGGTATTATGCGATTGTAGTTTACTAATACGTGAAAAATTGTCTTTTAACGTCTGCGAGTGACTGAACGGCGCCTATCTCGAAGGTCCACGTGAGCGCATCGTGTCACGGCGTCCAATAATAGCATAAGTTGCTATATGCGGCATTGTTACTTTCGACTACCCGCGGAAGGCGAGGATTGTGACTACTCGGGTATCCAGGCACGCTAGCAGAGCATAACAAAGCCTTGTATAGCATAGCAACGGGGTGAGGAAGATATGTGAGGGCGAGGAAGACAGAAAGGGGGAGGGTAAGGCATAGCATAGGTCACAAGAGAAGAGAATCAGCGAAATGAAGAGAGCGAGTGAGAAAGTCAATGAAAGAGCGAGAAAGGAATATATATATATATATATATATATTGTAAGAGAGAAGCAGGGTTGCCAATGGTGGCTACTTTTCGCCAAATTGGCGAATTTGAGGGGCCCGTGGCGACCTAAAATTATGAATGGCGACATGGCGAATTTTTGGTGATTTTCGGCTTAGATCTCCACTGAGTTATGCATCCTAACCTCAGTGTCTTCCCAATGAATGAGCGGCAACATTCTCTGTATTTTTCTTGGTTTTAGGCCCAAGAGCAGAATGTGCACATTACGCGTCATTCCGTATGTCCGTCCTGTAACTCGTGCGTATCTCCTCAATTCATCTAGTGGCAGGAGATACGGCAACGTCCCCCAGAGACATTCTAGCAAAATGTAAACCGCGAGGGGGCAGTGTTTGACTATAAGTTAATAGCTTTCGGCGCTTTAAGCTTCTCTAAAGTTTCGCTTCTGAAGGGGCTGAAAGTTCCAACCATTTGTTTCGTCAAAGCTCCAAATGTTCTGAATAGCTCGGCGACTTATTCACTGCTGTAGTACCCCCAATTCAGTTGGTAAAGACTGTTTTGGAATAGCGAAGAGAGGGGGATACGTGGCGATTTGTGCAATAAAAAAATATTTATTGAGGCATTTTCCACTGTTCTCGGTGAGCGTGTGCAATGAAAACAATTGCTATATAACATTTTACATTGCCTACCTGTTCATTATTAACGCATCGGATTGGCGCGTGTAGATATAAGGGACTATAAGAAAGGGTCGGTGACGTCCTTTATCATATTAGTTCACACTGAAAAGGTGTAAGACTCACTAATTATCGGTTCCTGTAAGAATTCTGTCGTCTTACCTTCAATAAACCTTTTAATCCTTTTAATTCATAATGATCGCGTAAAGCTGGCTACAAACAACGCTTTCACGGTTTTCGCCCAATGTTTACCACACTTCTATCTTTGAAACGAGCGGACAGGGATGGAAGGATATCGTGAGTGTTTCATTCATTCACCCTTGCGCCAACACGCACATCTTGCGGCTAGTCGGAGAAGCAGCACCATGCACTGCCATGGTAAAGCGGGCCATACGACTATCATTGAGAAACGTCAATATAATTTAAGGGTCTTGGATGGTACTGTATTCTACGGGGCTATACGTGAGAGGAAATTTTTATTACTAGGTATGACGCACATATCTAGAATGGCGACTTTTTTGGCGAAATTTGTAAAAAAAAAATGGCGACTTTTGGCGAAATTTTGCTCGTCGTTTGGCGACATTTACGCGAAAGTCAGTGGCAACCCTGGAGAGAAGCAGAAATAGAGAGAGGCAAAAAACATGGTTGAGGGGGAAGCGTGAATCCCCCCCCCCTCCTGGCTACGTTCCTGTCCCTGCGTCACAGGAATCGGTATAACACGGAAGTAAAACGTGTACTTACAGAAGTAGTTGAATGTTTACTGTACATTGATATAAGAAAGCTTGTACAATGTCTATTGGTGTTTGGCAGCTATAGCACCATTTAACGTGGATGTACCCACGTTGGCTTGTTCGTGTGTGCTCTTGAGAAGACAAATTCTTACCGGGAGGTGGTCGTAGAGATTACAAATCGTGAGGGAATGTGAGGACAGAGGAGGCCTATAAAAACGAATGCGGGGATCACGGCTTCTTCTTAGTGCCTGCTTCTTAACACTCACGACAGTGTATGAAACGTATTATTATTATTATTATTATTATTATTATTATTATTATTATTATTATTATTATTATTATTATTATTATTATTATTATTATTATTATTATTATTATTATTGTTAATATTATTATTATTTATTCGGTACCCACAGCGCCAGAGGCATTACACTGAGGGAGGGGTTTACAGTTTGTTTGGACAGTTCAATATTTTGTCATACACAAGCATTGCAAAAGGGTAACAACAACAATAGCTCCAGCAGATTGACAACATAGGATATTCAAAGCAGTACACAATAAAAATGTGCCAGAAAATAGTACGAGATTGAGTCACTTCAACAGGAATTAAGTAAGTGATTTGATACCGGAGTATAGCCACAGTTTTCTCCTGCATACCGTGTTCGTTGACGACGTCAGCAGGTGTGTATGTGTTTTTCCGGTCATATAGCGCAATCCGACGCTAAAGAAAACAGTGCGACAGTAGGGATGGCAGTATATGCGAGAGGCCGTAGGTTTCATGGAACGCCATTTTATGCAACTTTCCAATCTCATTTTCTAATCGCATCTGGCTAACTGTGTGAAATATGCGCTGATGATGTTGCCAGCTCCGTTAATTTTTCTCACAGTAGTGTATGACATACCTGCGCGTTAGTAATTGTTGCGCTGAAGGCAGAAGCATGATTACACGAAATGACTTCCTTCAGCTGAGAAGCACTTGGCTTCGTTCCCTTTGCAAGTGCTAAAATAGAAATCATGAAAGTAAGAGCTCGTGCGCCTATCTATTCTCGCGAGGATAAAGTAAGGTGACAGTCAACGACTGCCTCTGTATGCACCGCTTTTTCCCGTCCACTTAAATTCACGCCCTTTTCAAGCTTGAAAGCCGTTGCGCACAGTGCAGAAATTCCGCATACGCAAGAGCAGAACAGTTCTTACCTCGTATCCAAGCGACGTGTAGTGAGTTCCAGAAAATGAGCCTTCGCTTGGCGTAATGCGGAAAGCTGGAATTGTGTGCCCAAAGCAGGGACGCTGGGGAGTAGTTTATAAGCTTCCCGCGGGTCCTTTCCGGTCCACTAGTAGTGCGACGGTGGCAAATTGGGAGTCGCGGAAAGCGGTTTGTTTAGACCCAAGAAAGGAGCCCCTCGACGCACACGTTCCTGGTGCGCGAACCACTTGTCGAGCATTTTCCCGCGGCAAGTTTGATTGGCGCTGAATCGCATGCATTCGCGGTAATTGTTGGCCATTAGGTTCGCTCTTCGTAGTACCGTGCAACGTTGTGAAAGGCCCTATCCAAAAGCCGGGTATAGGAAAGTAAGAGAATTTGGCCGAGTCGGTGGTCCAAGACGCATTACTGTAGCGCACATAACATTAACCGACTGGTCACGAGGGACGCGGATTTTGAGAAGCGACTGAGATAGATAGATAGATAGATAGATAGATAGATAGATAGATAGATAGATAGATAGATAGATAGATAGATAGATAGATAGATAGATAGATAGATAGATAGATAGATAGATAGATAGATAGATAGATAGATAGATAGATAGATAGATAGATAGATAGATAGATAGATAGATAGATAGATAGATAGATAGATAGATAGATAGATAGATAGATAGATAGATAGATAGATTCAAAGTGCCTTTGGTTCGCTGACAAATGCTTCGCATTTAATAGTCAGGTGTGTTGAGAGAGAAATAAACATTTATTTTCGAAACAGTGTTCCGAGCGATGCTCGGTATCACCCTATGGTGGGAGGGCTCCCTAGACCAGGAACCCTCTGGCTTCAACTGCCCTCTTGGCCCTGACGACAAGTTGTCGCTGGTCTTCCAGGTCCTCGAGGGCGAGCTTGGCCTCCCACGTTTCGGTTAGGTGGTCGTCGTTCGTGTTTAGTGCTGGATTGACGTCCGTCTCCGGTTGCATATTGAGGTCTACATGACACGGGCATTCCAGGAGCAAATGTGCCAGGGTGTCCGGTACGCTGCAGTTGAAACACAAATCGAAGGCACGAAAACAGTGTACAGTGTCTTTAGAGCGTTCGCATATCAGGCGTGTTTGAATAATTTGTCGTGAAAGATGTTTTTGTTTCTTGTGTTTTAACATGCCTGGCTATTAATTTTCATATGTTAGTGGGGCTACACGCCCACGCTTCCAGGATATGAATGTATCTGAACCATATTAACGCGTTGTGCCGGTGGTACCAAACAGATGGAAAGGTGCAATGACTCGCTTCCGTGTAATTAAGAAAAAAAACTGGGTGTTTAGCGCATCAGGCAAGACATTCGCCTTCTGAGCGTGCGGCCCTATATGTTTGTCACGCAGCACAGCCAAGAAAATTTTTGTTTTATGCGTTTATTTATTTCTTCATAGCAATCCATCTTACTTGACAAACTGACGGACGGACGCAAAGCTTTGTCACGCATGCGATGTGATTTTTGTTTTGGCGCGTAAGTTTCCTTTGGCAGCTATCCTATAGCATTGAAGGTAAGTGTGCCGACCATCTGTCGACAATATCCGGCATGGCTAGGATGCCAGACTTGGCGTCAACTGCGTCATTCGCAAGCCAAGCTCGACTCACGAGCAGTCCGGCCGGTCTCCGCAGAGAGACGATCGAGACCAGAGGAATGCGTCGCGCACAACGCTAGTGGCCTCGTTCCCACGCTGGCACTGACGCCAGCGGACAAAAAGAGATTGTGTGGCGTTATTTCGCTGCCACTCAAACGAATGCCTGCCGTCCACTCGTTTGACGCGACTCTTGAGTAAAGAGCGAATGTCGCGCTGCTCACGTTAGGGCAGACGCGAATATGTTTCATTGCAACGCCGGGTGGAAATGTCATGGAACACATCAAATAATATCCATCAGGTCATGGTTTAGTGCACGCGTTACAAATCGCGGCATTGTCGTCTAAAGTGTTAGCTAGTCCTGCTCGGTAACCGAAACCAAAGTACTGTGTCTATGCCTATGTGACCATGTCTACGTGTTCCTGGGTGGTCGTCTTTTCGGCGCCCCAGTTTAGTGTTTATATCAAAGATACACCAAGAAGCCCAGCAACTATACTACTCTACCGCAATAACTGCGACCTCCGCCTGCATAGCTGCCACCTCCGCCAGTACCGATGGACAGGGTAGCTGTGTAACATAGTAACATGTTTGTTGCTCGTCTGGAAGCCTGGAGCACACGAAACTGGGGTAAAAGCTCAGCCATCGAAGTTGTGCCTACGTATACTAGTGACTCTTCGATGGCTCTGACGGCGGACTCCTGTGCCACCTAACGGACGGTTGTCGCTGGCAATGCCTAAAGCCGTTGTGGGATTTCTGGCAAAGATGCAACAAGCTGTGGCAGCGTTGGATTGTACTAGTGGGCTAGAGCCGCCGCCGCAGGAACAGCTTGGCTGTGTAAGTGGTGTTACGTTTGGCCTTAGAACTCGTCGAGGCAGATGCCATTGTGCGAGCATCTGTCTGCCGTAATGCTGTCTCTCCACCGTATCGGCGCTTGGACGGAGGCCCGGAACGCCGCGTCTTCCTGGAGGGGCCTTATGCCGGGCGAGCCTGGCATTACACCCTGGATGGATTCCCTGCAAAACGACGTGGGAATTCGGAGACCCCTTTTTGGCTCGGTGTTTTCAGCGTGAGATGGCACCTCTGGAGGGATTCTCACCAAACCACTGCATCCTTTTACGCGAGCGCAGACATGAAGGTTTGCACGTGCTGGAGTGGACTGTCTCCCTGTCCTCCGAATTCGACACCTCTCCTTTCTTGTGCGGTGTTTGTCAGCGTGGGACAGTGCCGCTGTAGACGCTCTCATCGAACCAGATGAGGCTTCGACCCGATGGCAGCCATCAGCTCTTGCAAGTGTTCCCGGCAGCGGCAGCAGAGGTCATCGACCTTTCACCCCCACCCCTCCTTCGGCCTCAACCTCCTCGTCGACATTCCGATATTCGAGTCGTCAGGGCGTGGCTCGTGAATTGTGTGGTGTACTGGTGTTCCCCTATTGGACTTCTCGACCTACGAGTGTATTGTGTTACTCATTGCCTCCTTTCTGGAGGCCGGACGCCGAGGACAGCAACTCACAGGATTGGCGGGAGTTGCGGACACCGGTTTCGAAGCCCTCAGTGTTGACAGACTTGGGGGTTTAAAAGCCGAAGGCTTTTTGTGAAAAGGTCTCTCTTGATATTTCTCTCACTTGTAATCATGTAAATAAACCTACGTTCCTTCTTGAAAGTACGCGCATCCCCAGTGGAAATCATCAGCTATGGGGACGGACGGCGGGAGCCAGCTACCTTACGAGACCCGCCGAACCTTACAGGGGCAAGACAGCGATGTACGATTTCATCAATCGCGTTTAGGTACGCTTCCGCCTGCAGGTTCGGGAGCCTAGGAACGCGTGTAATCGCGTGCATTACATCTCCGTTCGCGATTTCAAACACGTTCTAAGCTCTCATTGTGAGGCGTTGAAACTGAGCTTGATCCGAGGTAGTCAACCGCACTATACCCGGGCCATTCGAGAGCAAGCGATCCCGCTATTTCGAGAAATGGGGCGGCTAAGACGAAAGGTGCTCTTCCGAGCGAATCCATGCATACGTAGAGCGTCCAGTTCGACTCCGAACACACGATGGATCATTGATACACTGGTGACCACGTGGAGAACTAATGGGCGTCTGCAGGGCACGACGGCGGCCGCGTCTGTTGCTGATCAACATGAATGCAGTCTTTGAGGCTGAAAGTGCCAATCCTGTGCACGCACGCCAGTCTGAGGTCAATCAATCAATGGAACTTTATTTTCATGAAGAGAAAACTGAAATACAACGATTATTTGGACTGATAGCCCAAAGTGGCTACCGGTCAAATACAACGTTCAACAAAAAAAATCACAGCATATCCACGGGGTGAATGATGATGAGTGGGGCGAAGCTCCGGAGGGAATCATCGGTAAACCGTGAAACTTCCTTGAAATTCGCCCAGTACATCATATAAAGAGTGTGAAACACCGTGTATATATTAAACATCAAACTTTTATTGTACTGTTGGTTTACGTGGTCCCTTCGTTATCACCGCTTTGTAATCGGTGAAATTCAGGGAAAGTGTCCGCTCCCGAGGCAAAGAGAAAGCGCGCCAAGAGCGACCGCATTCCCCGCTCGCCCTGTGAGAATGAAAGGCAAGGCTAGAGGGAACACACGACGCGCTTAACATCGGCAGCATACCCAACGAAAGCCAACGGAACGCGATCGTGCAAGTGCTCCAGCTTCGCGAACAATGCACGGCGTTTACTTCACATAAAGCGTCCCGAAACCAAACATCTTGCTCAAGGATGTGCTTTGCGTTTTTCGTAGAAATAATTCCTTTATCATGTACATTAAGACGAAAAGTTGAAAGCTCACTAGAGTATATCGCCCGCAAAGTATGTCTTTTAGTGTGATTAAATCAAGGAACGCTATACGGTGTCTTCTAAATTATGGTATCTAGTGAATTGCTCATCTAGTGAGCAATTCATTAAACTAGAGCTGGCTACATACATACATATTACTACTACTACTACTACTACTACAGAGGAGGGAACGACCCACACCCTAAGGAGCTTCGCCCCTAAAAAATGTACAGAGCAGCTAAAAGGAAGAAAAAAAGCGATTATATAAATACATAGACGTATACATTTGCTCTTGTAATACATACATGCTTATGAGCTGATGGTCCGAACAGGATGGTCCGGACCATTCTGTTGACTTCAGGCTGTAGTTTCACGTCGTCCGAAGGCATCTGCAAAACCGGCGGGCCGCCACGCGAGAGGCAACAGGGCAATATCGGAGACAGCAGCGAGCCCCGCGGTACATGCCGAAACAAAATGTGCGCTTCTTTCCTTGCCTACACGGATACAGAAGATGCGGTGTACCAAAAAAGGACATCACAAAGTCGCAAGCACGTCGCGGAAGTTGGAGTCGTAGCACTATGTGCGCAGGTTCCCTTCAGGGGGGGCGAAGGTTCGTCGCAGCGCCCCCCTCCTATTATGTCAATGTATGCGGCTGCCTTTGCGCCCCTCTTCTCGCCCCCCCTACAATGTATAGGGCTGACTTCGCGCCCCCCCCCCTTCTCGCCCCCTTGCCCCCCCCCCCCCCCCCCCCTGCGCACGCCTATGGTTGTTGGTGCTGCGTCCTCTGCTCCATCGAGTTGAAAAAATACATTGTGCTGACTTCGTGGTGTTTGAACGTTTTACTCCAGACGCTGTACGCATTGTAGCGTAAAGTGTCAAGCGCGAACTCAGCAGTCACTGTTATTAATGTTTTGTTTAAGTGTATAACACCCCAATGTTTACGTTACCGGCCTAGAATGTTTACTTTGAGAGAACGCGACTCACTACAAACCAGAGTGAGGCAGTTTACGAATGCTTGAAATAAACAATTTCGTTATTGCAAGTGTGCAATTCGTATGTGCATTCACCCTACATTTCGGACGTCTCTGACTTGCCATCACCGTAATGTCCTTTTTAAAGGGAGCTATTGTAATGGATGGTTGTCTTACATTTACGGGATGTCCTTCCCGTCCAGAAAAATACCACAGAACAGTTACACCACATAATTTATTAGACACAATCAAATGAATCCAACAGACAATTCATTCAAAGAAACCACAAGGGGCATTAGATGTTTTAAACTGTAGTGTGGTAATTATGACATTAATTTAAATGAAATAAAGTGAACGAAAAAAATTGCGGGCAGTTCGCACTAAGTCGCGCAAAGCTGGGCACAGCGAAGCACAGACCCGTCGCCACTCGTACTCCCCGTCGACCGTCATGTCTAGCTTTGAGATGCTCGGCTTCCTCGTCGGGAGTACGCAGCCAGGCTACGCACTACAGAGTGGAGGTTGCGCGCGTTGCCTTCGTCGGTGGGCGTGGCTTAGATGCTGCGCATGCGCGGCTTGGCCAGGTGGTGCGCTATCTGGTCGCTAGACGACGCAATGCTTGCTTCCTCTTTTTTTCTATATTTTAAATGCGAAGCATTTCTTAGCGAACCTTTGGTACTTTGAGCGTTTCTATCTACGTGTCTATCTAGCCGCCTACGTCTGGTTGCTCTCATGATCGCCTCCTTAACTTGGTGTACACCAAAATTGGCATGGGAGGGTTAGAGGATTTGACGAATATGACTGTCGGGTCGTGACATGAATAACGTTAAAATCCTTTCACGTACGTCGTCAAACCCTTTCCTCCAGACACGTGTGGCACATACCCGTTTACCTCGGGCCGCGGTGCATGGGTATGCGCCAAAGGTGATTGACAGTTTATATCTACCCAGGAACGGTGAGAACAGACATTGGTAATTTAAATGCGAGAGCTTTAAGAAAAACCGACATCGGCAGCGTTGACCCGACGAATGGAAAGAATAAAAACTAGGATCTCAGCAGGAATCGAACCCAAGTATTCTGCGTGGCAATGAGGTGTTCAACCACAGAGCCATGCCAGGTCTTGAGACTGGTTTGTAAAAACAGCCTATGCAGGCGTAATGTCTGTTCAACGTGAATTGTGGTTGTGGTGCTGGCTATCTAATTTCGCAAGAAAGCAATAAACACTACATGTGTACTCCTACGATATAGGCGTCATATCAGATTAACGTCTGTTGTTCCAGTGTTGGCTCCGCTTTTATAGCAGTCTAATAAACATTACGTCTGTATTCCTATGATTCAGCAAGTGATATTGAAGCATTGCTCGAACCCGGAGGAATACATTAACGAAAGTTACATATG
Source organism: Rhipicephalus sanguineus (assembly GCF_013339695.2). Classification (NCBI taxonomy): domain Eukaryota; kingdom Metazoa; phylum Arthropoda; class Arachnida; order Ixodida; family Ixodidae; genus Rhipicephalus; species Rhipicephalus sanguineus. The sequence continues at coordinate 5,095,048 of NC_051180.1, forward strand.
ATATTCACATGACTGCACCATAATGTGCACTTAGTTTCGATAATACTGACGTATGCACTCTAACGTGAGGGCTGACGTTACGTCGCCTCATAAGTCACCCACTTAAACGCTAGTGTTGTCGACGTGCCTGGTAAGCCAACGATATGCACACAGCTACTACACTTACAAAGATGCGTCCATCCGCCTCGTAACGCTTGGCTCAAAGCCGTAAAATACAGCATAGAAGTACTCGCTGGTTGCTTCGCATGAAGCCGATTCCCACAACGCGTGGGATCTGCGGAATTTTTTCAAATTACTAAGCCTCTACGTCTTCTCGCATTGCGCCATAGTGTGGAGTAAGATGGCTTAAAGTCATCTTCATTCATTCGCAGTAGCTTCGTGTTAGTGTGATTTCTGAAAAAGAAGAAATAATAAAAGACGTCGCTTTCAACAGAGTCGTAGTCCCGCTCTGTGTGCTCCTTTTAACTCGATAGCGTTAAAGAGCTCGTTTCGCATAAATTCCAGTGTCGGCGTCGGTGTCCTTGACGGCGTCGGCGTCGGTGTAGGCGTCGTTGGTTGTGAGCGAAAAATCAGCCTTGTCCGTGAGCGAAGATTTGAGATAAATGTAAATGAAGAAATAAAAAGTCCTTGGTTCGAGTGGGAATCGAACACATGACTTCTGCATGGTAAGCAGGTGTTCCACAGAGCCACGTCCGTGCTCGGTCGAAAGTCATGTGACGCTCAAGTGAATGTGTGTGGGCAGCCTGCGCACCAAATGACGCATGACCTCAATGTAACGTGACGCCATCAGTGACGCGCCACAGCTAGCCAGCATTCATGACGTCACATGATTACCTCGTCACACGACATCGTCACTTGGTCAAAGGCGGGTAGATCACGGAAGCTGTGGAAAACGATGTGAGGTGCAGAAAGCTTGCAATTCCTCAGATCCCGGTGACAGTGCAATGTGTGTGTGTTCGGGGGGGGGGGGGGTATCAGTTCAGTAGGCTGAAATGAATAGATGAAGTAGAAAGAGAAGATGGCCGTCCTCCTCTTAGGCAAGTGCACATACGACCGTGTGACATATTTTTATTTACTTGTATTGTGTTTGCGACAATATTAAGAAGCTTCCCTTTCTCAGTAGTTCTTCTTGCAACGATGTCTACGCAATAAAAATCGATCGTCAAAAGCGTTTGCGCGTGCGTATACACTCCTTTGTAGTGTCCCGTCTGGTCATTGCTTCGTTGCTAAGCCATGCCGCTGATGCTAAGCCCCTTTCGCCCTCTTGACTTCGCTAATGGCTAAGCAGAGAAGACGACGACACGACCTTGACCGCCATCTGCAGTACTCTGAAATCTTTACGGCCCTCTTTGGGGCACACAGCCCGAAGGAAATTTAATGCGATGTTACGACGGCATCAGCCATTACAGAGGAAAGAAAGTTAAACGTAGCAATAGTACAATCTGAAGACTCTGGAAAGATAAGCTACGACGGCCACAAGGAAAACACTAGAATGGGGCGCCTCAAAGTGCCCTAATTAAACGGGCCGGAAGGAGCTTCTCGCACAGAAATAAAGATTGCGGCTTATGGAGATCCGGTTTCTCTTCTAGTCTACGATAGAGGCTCAAGCTTTTATCTTGCTCGAGTAATTGCACTGCGCTCGAGAAGGCCGCGGCTTTCTGTGTGTGTACGCTCATCTCTCTCTCTCTCTCTCTCTTTTTTTTATCTCTCCTCATTGTGTTCTCAAGGCTTAGCTAATTGCAGTTCAAGTAGCGGAACCTTTGAAAGGCGCCATTCTTACGCCACAAGTGCGTCTTGTGCGCCCCTACTATCTCAAACACTGAGAAAGATCTCGCTTATGGGCAAAAAAAGTGTTCTTGCCCTCAATCTGCAGCAGTTGAAACATGGCATAGAACTCTAGAAGACTTCTTTACCGACGTAGCGGTTTTTTTTTTTTGTTAATGAGAAGCATTTCCTTGTGAACCCAAGGCACTTTCACCGTTTGTATCTATCTATCTATCTATCTATCTATCTATCTATCTATCTATCTATCTATCTATCTATCTATCTATCTATCTATCTATCTATCTATCTATCTATCTATCTATCTATCTAGCCGCCTACGTCTGGGTGCTCTCGTGAACGCCTGCTTAACATAGTGGAGACCAAAAGTGGAATCGGAGAGTGAGAGGGTTTGACGAATATGATTGTCTGGTCATGACATGAATAGGAGGAGGAGAGGTTGAGGAAAGGAAAAGGCGCAACATGAATAACGTGAAAATCCTGTCGCTTACATCGTCGAACCCTTTCCTCCAGACACGTGTGGCACATACCCGTGTACAACGGGCCACGGCAAGCGGGTATGCGCCACAGGTGATTGACAGTGTATATCTACGCAGGAACGTCGAGAACAGATATTTGTAATTTAAATGCGAGAGCGTTAATAAAAACCGACACCGACAGCGTAGACCCGACGAATGTAAAGAATAAAAAATTCGGCAGATCTCACGTACCGTGAGAGTCGATGTTATGCGAAGCATGCGGCGGGAAGGTGTCTGTGGCCTAATTTTTTTACTGAGCGACACGTTACGAAATGATGCTAAAGATTTGTATAAATTTTATACGCACACATATATGTTGAAAAGCCGCATATGGTATTCTACCTCAGAGCCACGCCAGGTCTAGGAACTGCTTTGGAAAACGACCCTGCGAAAGCGTAATGTCGGTGCAACGTCAGTTGGGGTTGTAGTTCTGGGTATCTAATTTTATAACAAAGCAATAAACACTGCATATGTACTCCTATGATACACGCGTCATGTAGGGTTAACGCGACTTGTGGTTCCACTGTTGGCTCGGCTTTTATAGCAGCCTAACAAACATTACATTTTCATTTCTATGATTCAGCAAGCTATATTCAAGCGTTGCTCGACTCCGGAAGAATACGCGAACGAAAGTTACGCATGATATTAACATCATGGAATCGTAGCGTGCAATTTGTTTCGAAACACTTCGGCGCTCTAACGTGAGCGCTAACACTACGTCAGACCATAAGTTACCATTTTAACGTCAGTTTGGTCGACGTGCCTGGTAAGCCCAATACGTGCACTGAACTCGTCCATTTACAAGAACACGTCAATCCACCTTGTAACGCTTGGCTCAAAGCCAAAAAATGCAGCATAGAACTACTGGCTGGGCGCTTCGCATGAAACCGATTCCCACAAGGCGCGGGATCTGCCGGATTTTTTTTAATGAGAAGCATTTCTTAGCGAACGTAAGACAATTTTTGACCGTTTCTATCTATCTATCTAGCCGCCTACATCTGGGCGCTGTCATGGTCCTCTCCTGAGCTTGGTATATACCAAAAGTGGAATCGGAGGAGATGAGTGTAAGACGAACGCCTCTCACAGGTGAAGACATGAATAACACCAGTTGCCTGTCGCGTAAGTCACGAAACGGTTTCCACGAGTCATGTGTGGCACACACCCGCATAAGACGGCGCTAATATACGGGTATGAGTCACAGGTGATTCACAGTCTGTATCAGCCCTGCAAGAGAGAGATAGAAAAATAAACGTTTATTGTCGTAACCATCGAGCTCCTGACCCCTTATCCCAAACCCTAATGAATAAAGTTGCACACACAAAGTGTTCCGAGCGTCCCGGTATGACTCCATGGTGGAAGGGCTCGCTAGCCCAGGAACCCTCTCGCTTCCACGGCCCTCTTAGCCTTGGCGACGAGTTGCAGCTGGTCTTCCAGGTCCTCGAGGGCTAGCTTGACCTCCCACGTTTCGGTTAGGTGGTCGTTGTTCGTCTTTGGTGCTTGTTTTACGTCCCTCCCCGGTTGCATATATACCTTAAAATTTTCAACGCGATGACGTTAAGGAGCTTGTATTGCAGATATCCGGTGCCAGCGCCGACGGCGTCGTTGATGAGCGAAAAGTCCCTTATGGAAGCAGAGAAGAAAAATCCCGGCTGGAGCCGGAATCGAGCCCAGACATTCCGCATGGCACTCAAGTATTCTACCACAGAGCCATGCTGGTGTCTCAAACTGCTTAGGAAGAAGACACTATACAAGCGTCATGTCGGGTCAGCATTGGCTATTGTGGTCGTAATGTTGGCTAACCGCTTTTATAACAATGCAGTAAACACTGAGTACGCAAGTCATAGTCGAGCGTTGCTCGAATACGCCGAGGACGGCTACTTATGATATGCACATCACCGCACCGTAGCGTGAACTTCGTTGCGATAAAACTGACATCTCTGCTCTAACGTGAGCGCCGACGTTACGTCTGACCGTGATCTACCCTTTACACGCCATGCAGTGTGTTCGACATGCCTGGCAAGCACACGAAATGCGCATAACTACTAAATTTACCCAAAGTCGTCGATACACCTCGTAACGCTTGACTGAAGGCGAAAAAAAAAATGCGGCAGCTACGCTGGTGCGAAGACTAGAGCGTAGCTGGTGGCGCTCCCCTTCTTTTCGCCCTCCTCCTCAACCTCACACCACTCATCCTAGCCGACACTTCTCTTTCCCACCCCCTTGCTGTACTATACTCCGCATGCTATACTATACTATACTACGCTATACTATACTATATGCTATTGCTATGCTATACTTCATCCTATTTCTCTCCTCCTTACCTTCACTTCCCTTTCCGACCCTTTGCTATACTATATTCTATACACGGCTACGCTGTGCCTCGCTATACTTCCCTCCTCCTCAACCTCATTTCCATTTCCCACCAGCAACGCATTCACATGGTTCCCGTAAATGCTTGTACTCTCTAGTGGGGCTCACCCAATTCCTGTGGCGCATATTCGCCAACTGGTGTTTGCAGTCCACGGATTACACCTTACGCCCGGGTTAATTTAAAAAAACCGGCATAGGCTGCTACTCGCCGACACCAAATCGATTTCCACAGTGCGTCGGATCTGTCGGAATTTGTTTCTTTCTCTTATTTTCAGATAATAAATAAGCAATCGTATTCTTAAAAGCTTACATTCAAGATTGAATGCTGAATCAGATAGAAAGAAGATGTACTAGGCTGCTTTGAAACAGGGATTTGAAGCAAGGTGTCGCGTTTTTACATACTGGGTTGTATAGCGCGACAAAATTACTGTGTACTGCATGTTGTTGTATGTTGTACGATTCCGTAACGTGCCTCAGGTGCAATGCACTTGGGGCACGCAGTGTCCCCTCGCATAGCAATTGAGATCTTAAGAGATCACATGTTTATTACTCACAAGCCACGAGTAACACTCTTACTTGTTTCTCTTTCAAGCACCTAATTCGGTCGAGCACTTACTTCCGTTTTTCCGAGTATTCAGAAAAGCTTTTCTAAAAAATAAAACTGCTACAAAGTCGGTGTTTGTGGTTCAAGTTAGGAGTTATATTGGCTACATTTGATATCGTAACATGGGTTTCCGCAAGATAACATCATTTGAACTGTCAGAATAATTAATGAAAATTATTGAGTTCATTGTAAGAGCAGATGGTTTTCTTGTGAGCAGCTGCGATCGCTGCGGCACCTGGCGGAGCAGATCTCAACCACGCGCTTCTTTCTAAGTGGCCTCTGTGATCAGCTTCGGCAGTGTGACTAAACACAGTTACCTCAAGGAAAACGCCAGGACACACGAACGCTGATGTGCGAGTGGCACTGCCAGACATCTAAGTCAATGTTTAGGGTTGCCTCCGAAATTTATTTATTTATTTATTTATTTATTTGTTTGTTTGTTTGTTTGTTTGTTTGTTTGTTAGTTAGTTAGTTAGTTAGTTAGTTAGTTAGTTAGTTAGTTAGTTAGTTAGTTAGTTAGTTAGTTAGTTAGTTAGTTAGTTAGTTAGTTAGTTAGTTAGTTAGTTAGTTATACATTTATGTATTTACAACCGACAAGTATAAGTAGAAAACACCTGTATGTCGCTTTGGAAATAGCGCTTTTGCTGGTTACCTCTCGTGCTGAAACTGTGCTTTTTAAAAGAGCGTACGTCAACTACCAGATGTACCTGTAGACATTTGTTCCGTGGTTCCTATTCTATCCGTACTATATGAAATAAAAAAGACAGTTACTACTGATATCTTGTACAGCACAGTGTCGTTATCTTGTCATAGCCTTGGCGAGCATTACATTTTCATTTCTATGATTCAGCAAGCTATATTCAAGCGTTGCTCGACTCCGGAGGAATACGCGAACGAAAGTTACGCATGATATTAACATCATGGAATCGTAGCGTGTAATTTGTTTCGAAACACTGACTTCGGCGCTCTAACGTGAGCGCCGAAGTCAGTGTTTCGAAACAAATTACACGTGAGCCGAAGATAGTTATAGCGCTCTGGTTAGGACTGGTTTTCGCCTGCCGTGAAAAACTTTGGTCTCCTTGCTTAATTCAGCCAGGCATTTAAGTGTACCGACTTGTTAAGTGATCCCCATCTCTTCCTTTTCTTTACTCAGCAACTTCCTCCGCCCCCAAACGTCACATCCTTTTGAGAAAGGAAAAAGAAACTATGAACGTCTCTTTTCCAACCTTCTCCCTGTACCTCCCAGAAATTGTTAAATAGGCGAAATCTTTCTCGTCTACCGGAGCATTCAATGACTTGCCGCGCCCGAATCACAGTGAGAGAGAGAGGATAAAACATTTATTTGGTCTTTCAAATGAGAAGATCGGCGAGAAGGATCCTCAGTCTGGGAGCAAGCGAAACACGACAAGGTGCCGACATCTAGCGTCGTTGCCGCTTACCAGCACATCGTTCGAAGTTCATTCATTCAGCGTGCGCAAGAAATGCGGCGCTCGGATCCTGAGCGTCGTCTTGCTTCTCCCTCCATTACATAGATGGCGCTCAATGGCCAATGTAGCTCATTTAAATGTAGCTAGAATTACTGTATATGCTATTTGCTACCTAAAGGTAGCATATACAGTAACTTTAAACGTAGCTACAGTTACTACGTATGCTAACGAAAGTTCTGGTACTATAAACAGTAACTCTTATTCTAGCTAAAGCCCTGCATTTCCCCTTGCCGCTATACATAGCAGAGTTTACTTCCCCCGTCCCTCTGAAATATAAACTGAAGTAGTGCCGTCCTTTCATGTGTGCTGACAACTCCTCTCCCGTGCGTTTTTTTTTTTTAGATGATTAACCAAGTTATTGTTGATAATAACAATTGCCGGGGTTTTACCTCCGAAAACCACGACAAGATTGAGAGACGCCGTAGTGGAGTGCTCCGGAAAATGGGACAATTTGGAGTTCTTTAACGTGCACCTGAATCTAAGCACACGGGACTCTAGCATTTCGCCCCCATCGAAATGAAGCCACCACGGCCGATGTTCGATCCCGCAACCTTCGGGTCAGCAGTAAAGCACCAACCATTAGACTACCGCGGCGGGTCAAATTGTACTTTAGGTGCAAAGCTCGTGGTGCGTCGCTTTGCCGAAGAGATCTGCTTGCCGCTGGGACGTATCAGGGCGCTGCGGTTAGAAGAGACAGTAGGAAGATGTGACGGTTAAAAAAAAATCGATAATTCATGTTAGATGCGACAGTGGAGGTGGCGTGGTGTTTGTTTTGCCTCAACTGCACGTAATATTATGCGGTTACCTCTTAGACATTATACTAAAGTGCTCGTACTAGCGTGTTTAGATGCGTTGCTTTACAGTACGGCAACTGACAGGATCGTGCAGGCAGTGGCGTAGCCAGGGGGTGGCACACCGGGCCCGTGATAAGACTCGAATGTTCGATGCCGCATGTATGAATACCGACGGGCCTAACCACAGATCAGATTATTGGACGGCCGACGACTGTTCACGCCGCTATCAATTTACAGTGTGAATCGCTTGCACGTTGTCTTTTCATTTTCTGGGCACAACTTCACTGAATTAAAAAGTGTCCGACCGCTGCCTTCGTCAACGTGACGACCACGTTACAGCAGAGAGCGGGACTACCGATCAAATTTGGACAGCTGGGGTCCACTAACGTGAATATAAGCGGATGTGCGGATGCTGAGGACAACATTGACCCGTGTCGTGGCCTGTACTCGGTCTTAGTTCACAATAACAGTAAAGCTAACGCAGCCCCCAATGACTGCAGAATGGTCGCTCACACGATTCATAAGAGCGCTTTTCTGAAAAAATATGAAGCGTCTTATTTCAAAGTATTAGCCTACCTATCTGTTACGAAGGCCCTGTTCTCGTTCAGTTATAAGAGGGGCCAGCACACGCGGCTCCCCACGTTGTGGGTCTCACGCACTACAAAAACAAACACGGACGCTAAGTATCAGCAAAGCATCGTGACATTCAACAGAAAAGAACTGAAAATAGCAGAGAATAACACATCACTATCCTACCTGGCTACAGAAACCTTTGCGGAGCTGAAATGTGTGCGGGCCATCACTGACAGTGTCAGTTGCGAAAACATCGCGTCTTGCAAGAAAGAATCAGATTTACAGGGTATGTCCAAAAAGTAATATCAATGAGTCAACTAAAAAAGATGTATTGATCAGAACAGTTAACACAATTAAAGGTTTCAAAATAGGCTCCTCCTGCGACGAGAAATCGCTTCTGGTGAGATTTCCAGGCATCGAAGGCGTCACGGTAGGTTTCCTCCGGAATGTCCTTAAAGCCTTGGTGCAAGCCTCTGTGACTTTGTCAAGTGTTCCGAAATAATGACCTTTTATGGAAGTTTTCAAGCGCGGAAACAAAAGAATGTCTGGAGGAGCCATGTTAGGATTTCAGTGCAGCTGGGGCACCCTTGACAAGGAATCGGGTCAAGACGAAGGCGGTGTGGACTAGCTCGTTGTCATCGATGATGGTCGTTGATGGCCGTCCAGAGTGGGCTTCATCGCTGACCTTTTTACAACCTTCTAAAAAGACCTTACGCCACCGGCACGCTTCACGTTAACTCTAATAATTATCAACAAAGGTCTTTATCATAGGAAAAGTTTCCACATCGGACTTGTAGAGTTTGACGCAAAACTTGACGGCAATCATTTGTTCTAACGAGCGCTGCATTGTGGCTTGCACGAGAAATGAAAACAAGTTTCACGGAAAAGTGTCTCCTTGCTCTCCAGATGGTAGCATACGACAATGCGACCGCACGTGCGTAAGCTAACTTCCCCCTCCACCAATACCAAATGGTCCTAGCCTTTTGTAAGGTGTGGACACTTTACAATATAATCACTGACATTACTTTTCGAACAAACCCTGTATCATGTCACGGAGGGTCAGGATTGATCACCGGTGCACGAAACGTGCATAGTCCTAGCGTTTACTTCTTGCCAGCGCGTTAACCATCAGGCTAGCACGTCCGAACATGGGAGCCGCTGCAGTTTGTCGTGTGCTAACCCTCCTCCAGGGAGTTTTCCTGACATCAGCTTCGTGGCGTGACAGTCTCAGGGCAATACGAATACGCTTTCGCCTTGAAGTCGTCGTAAGTGTATTACTAACCCCGGCAATATAGTGTGGAACTCTACTTCGCCAGTACCTCGTCGACATTGCAATGTTCGCGCATTTCTCTCGCATTTGACGCTAAATCGAGCATGTTTATTTTCCTGCATATTAAGGAAGCATATTGGTCGGAAGAATAAGAAGAAGAAGAAGAAGAAGCGCTACGTGGGCTGCAGCGGCGTGGACGAGCAGCTACGTGGCAGAAGCTGAGTCCGCTGCGTTCTTGCTCCGGTTCATCAAGCCCTCAAGACAGCTGAGTGAGCACTCAAGGTTTTTGCCTAAGGGTCGGGCGGATCTAAATAGTAGTGATTGGAAGGTGATTTGCTGTTTTATCGGCTGCTAGCACAACTGATGTCGACAACTTCTCCTGGTGATGGCCCAGGGCGGTCTCCGCCTTGGTCAGCCACTCTCTCACCTGATCAAATGCCGCTTGAAGCGTTTTTTCGCAGTGGTGTGAGCAGTATTCCTGTAGCGCTAGTGCCCCTGCACGGAGGATCCATTCGACTTACCAACCCGAAAGCGGTGCAGGCGGAACTACAGGCGGCCACGCGCCACTATCTTCACATTACTGATGTCCGGCAGTTTGGCAAAGGTGGGATTGTCTGCCGATCGCCGGACCAGGCTTGTGTGTATGATCTTCTAAAATGCTCGTCATTTGGAGCAATGCAAGTGAGTGCTTTCATCCCACCGCACCTTGCCTGCACCAAGGGAATTGTTCGCGGAGTAGACGCTACTTTAAGCCCAGCAGAGACACTTGAGAAGCTTTCCGCAGCTGGTGCGATAGCAATTTACCGGTGCAACAGAATGGTCGAAAACAAACGAGTGCCAACAGAGTCGGTGATTGCCACGTTTGCAGGTACATCATGCCCTTCGGAAATCAAAGTGTGGCCGCTGATTTTTAGAGTAGATCCGCTTGCCTCGCGTCCATTACAATGTCGCAACTGCTGGCGATATGGACACAGTTTGGGAGGTTGCAAATCTGGCATGCGATGCTGTATGTGTGGAGAGAGTCACTCCCCGAACGACTGCACTGCTCAGTCGCACAAGTGTTGCCTGTGTGGAGGTGCTCACAAAGCTGATGAACCCACCTGCCCAGCTAGAGCGCAGGAAATCCAAGTCTTAGAGATTATGGATAAAAGGCGGTGCTCGCGAAGGGAGGCTATTTCAGCTGTAAAGGAAAGAGAACATGGATATGCTAGCGTAACTGCACGACACCAGGCGATGACTGATGCAAATATTTCGCAAGTGATAGCAGAAGCTGTAGAAAAAGCTATGGCCAAAATGATGGAAAGAGTCGTAGAAAGTGTGACGGAATGCCTTAGTGGATTATTAGCATCTCAAATGGGACTAATGGCTCAAGCGGGGACTATTCAGTCAGCGGGGCTCAACCGAAACGCTCTTCCCTCGCAAGTTGATGGTTTAAATGAGACTCCATCTAATGAAGGCCCGATTTCAAGCTTTCCTACAAAAAGCGGTAGCTGTCTGGGCTCGCAGGCCTCCCCAGCAGATTCACAGGAAAACGCAAGCATGGATGTTGACTCGCGCGTACAGAAACGAAGGGCTTCTCCCCTAAATGCGACTGATACTATTCCGAGCTCGAAATCAAAGAAAATTTTCCCGCAGGTCAAGGCAACAGCTAATATTTTGGAAGAGGCAGTAGCCTCTGCGGTGCTTTCACCACCGGAAGGTAGATGAAAGTGCTGCAGTGGAACTGCCGATCAGTATTTGCTGCTTCTACAGATTTAAACGTTTTAGTTTCCCAGGTTTATCCGGATGTAATCCTACTACAAGAAACTTGGTTATCTCCTGACAAATTCTACAGTTTATATAATTACCGATCATTTCGATTAGATCGTCCATCCAGAGGTGGTGGTTTGCTTACCTTTGTATCGAATAGATTTTGTCACAGAGCACAAATATCATTTCAGCTAATGTCTACAGAAAGTGAAATTTTGGCGGTAGAATTAACTCTTCCAGGAGGTTTCAAATTTTCATTGGTTAATGCTTATTTTCCTTTGGGTGTGCTGGATACACGGACATTAGATTCAATTCTTCTAAGTTGTGGAAAAAAGATCGTACTAGCTGGAGATTTCAACTCTCATCATATATCATGGGGATTCAAAACTGACCAATGTGGAAAGCGTCTATGGGACTGGGCGGCATCTAATCAGTTCAGTTGTCATAACACGGGATCCTTAACGTTTCTGCGGGGTCAGTTTAGATCGGTATTGGATCTTACGTTTTCGGGTCCAGGTCTTTCGGTAGTATCTTGGGAGACATTTGAGGCTGGGACCAGCAGCGATCACATTCCAGTGGTATTCGAGATCAATTGCTCACAGTACTCTACGCAGGTTAACGTTCGTTCGTTTATTGATTATAAAAGATTTAAAATGCATTTGCAGAAATCTTTTATTCCTTTAGCTGAGAATCCGTGCAGCGTGCGTAATATTTGCGCTATTCTCGACTCCTCTCGAAAGAAATCGGAGTTCGAAATACAGGGAAAGAAAGACCCTACTTCTAGAAATTGGTGGAATGACGACTGCTCGAGGGATTATAAGCGACGGAAAGCAGCGTGGAAGCAGCTCATGCACAATCAGTCTCCTAGAAACTGGAAAAACTACAAGTTTATTGCAGGGACATTCAAACGAACAGTAGCGAGAGCAAAGGACGAATACAATGTTCGCCATTTTGAATTTCTGTCAAAATCTAAAAATAAGAGCGCGCTGTTCCGGTATTTAAGAACAATCAAATTAATTCCGCGTTCCTTAAATATAGAATCAATTGTGCTAACTACCCGAGAAATAGAAGACTCTCTAGATGTAATAGCCAGAGGTTTGGAGGTTAGATTTTCTTCCTGCATTCCTTCAAATTTTGTGCGACAAAACAGTCTCGAGTATGGTGAAGAGTTGTCATTGACTGAGTTATCCTCAGTGGTATCAGGTTTACCAGCGGCAGCCCCAGGTCCTGATGGCATCACTACAAAGATGCTGAAAATTTTCTTCGATGTCGCTCCTAATGTATTATTGGATACCATAAATTATTCGATTAGAAACACTTGGATTCCTTCAGTGTGGAAAGTAGCGAAGGTGATTCCCCTGCTTAAAGATAAAAATAAAGGGTATGCTCTTGACAACATTCGACCGATTTCGTTAACATCCAATTTTGTCAAATTAATTGAGAGATTATTACACGCACGGATAACCAAATTTGTGACCGCTAAAGGATTATTGAGTCCCTGTCAAATTGGATTTAGACCAGGGATGTCAATATGGTGTGCACACGTTGATCTGGAGAGTAGAATCCAGCTAGCACGGCGTCAGAAACAGTACGCAGCACTAGTTACTTTAGATATCTCTAAAGCGTACGATAGCGTAGAGTACCCGATTTTACTTGAAAGAATGAAAGAGATTGGCTTGCCTGACTATTTTATTGCGTGGACGACTGAATTCTTGCTGGACAGGGAGTTTTACTGCATACAGAGTGGTATTTCAACTGGTAAATTCAGACAAACACGCGGTGTTCCTCAAGGAGCAGTGTTGTCACCGCTATTGTTTAATATATTGCTCAGCTCCATTCCTTGTCATCGAAACGTAAACACGTATGTTTATGCTGATGATATAGCATTCTTTGCCTCGGCGGATGACATTCAGTCACTGTACGACCTTTTACAAGGATACTTGTCCGCCTTGGAATATTGGCTCGACAGTATTCGTTTGACCATTAATGTACAGAAGTGTGCAGTTCTGTCATTCTCTCCGATAGACAACATAAATATATCCCTTTCATTTCATCAAGCAGACATTCCCCAAGTGCAAACAGTCAAGTACCTCGGAATTATTTATGATGGAAAACTTAACTGGCGTATGCATATTGAACATACGGCGACTAAAGCATCACGTGCGATGGGAATACTCAGAAGGATTAGCAATCATCGATGGGGCATGCGCAGAGACACATTGATAATGATCTACCGTATGTATATACGCCCTATACTGGAGTTTGGATGCGCCTTATTCTCCGGCGCACCAGCGTGGAAGTTAAATCCGCTAGTTTTGCTTGAACGCCAAGCACTTCGCTGGTGCCTTGGGTTACCAAAATTTGTAGCAAATGCAGTTCTATATAAGGAATCCCGAATCCCATCTTTGCACACTCGATTCAAAATATTAACAGTTCAAACATTCTTAAGGCTCTATGAATCCCCGATAAGACGAGACCAATATGTATTTATAAGCCAGCCAGAACTGTTTTTTAATGTCTCGTGGACTCGGTTCCACACCCCACAGGTGATTCTTACACAGCGGCTATTGGACCCATTAAAGATAAACCTTAATGATATAATGGTAATGAATAATAGATTGAGTTCATTGGCGATATCATATGATGATATATTCCCTAACAACGCGAAGTTACTTCCTTGGAATGTACTGAATGGACTTTTTCAAGATCACTTAAATCAGATTAGTACGACTGTTGTGATAGCAACTGATGCTTCGCAGTGTGAGGAAAAGGCCGGTGTTGGAATTTTTTCCACACACCTAGACTGGTCCTTTTCTGTAAGACTCCCTGATCATACACCAATATTTTTGGCTGAATTCTTAGCTGTCATTTTGGCCCTGCGTAAACTTCCCGTCTCCATAACTTCAGTGGCTATAGTAACCGATTCATTATCATTGTGTTCTGCTTTAACAACACCAGCTGAATCACATACTCTGAGATTATTGCGCGCACTGGGTCCACAGCATTTGCGAAACCTGCGGTTAGTTTGGGTTCCGGGGCATAAAGGAATAGTATTGAATGAAGTTGCGGACACTTTGGCAAAGGCTTCCCTTGCAGGCCCAGTCCTTGATCTACTTCCAGTTACGGCGTTCGTCGCTGCGGCCAGATTTAGAAAGTACGCTTTATCATTGCTTACACCTAGTCTCGCTTCATCACCAGATTTTCAACACCTTCAGTACCCTTGGAGCAGAAAATGGTGCAAAACAAGGCAGATAGAAGTAGCAATGACAAGATTGCGCTGTAGGATCCCAACTCTTAATTTATACATGCACAGAGCTGGTCTGGCGATCTCTCCTACATGCTCCTTTTGCAATGAGGCAGAAACAATCGAACATTTCTTGCTGGAATGCCGACGTTTTTCCTCTCTCAGAAAACGAACAATTGAAATTGTAATGCGGCACCTTGATCTGCCAGTTACTTCAACTATACTGTTATCATTTGGGGCTTCTGTGCTGGGGCACTCGGACGGGAATATATGCAGTGCTATTGAGAAATTCATATGCGAATCAAATCGTCTTATTCGACACATCAACCGCTAATAATTTTTAAAATTTTCATAATGACATAAACAATTTGGCCATTTGGGAGGTTATGCAACACGGTCTAATCAAAAACTAAAAATCATTAAAAAAGAACAAGACGCTTCATTCTAATTGATACAGTAACGTCTTTTAGCTCTTAAAATTTTCAGACTTTATGATCCGCCCGACTCTTGGCCGATCCCCCTGAGTGGGTAGGTGCCATCATCCAAGGAGCATCATCATCATCATCATCATCATCGTTTGTCGCCAGCAGCACAGGATCTACATCTACATCTACTTTGTCGCATTTTAGTTTCGAACGCCTAGCGCTCACGCAGAACCGCGCTGCTGAGCCGTGTTACGCTGCCGTCGCGTCTAACTCTCCGGTGGTTTCTTGGGCAATCTTGGAAGATCGGCTCAAGGCTAGCAGGGCCTTGCAATATGTTCACATTGCCACTTCGTAAGTCTAGATTATTTTATGTCCCGTGAACAGCGAGTGTTTAAGTAGACCTTGTGCACGTATTCTTGTTCTTTACTGAGAAGTCCAGTATAAGACATGGCATCTAAACTACTTCTTCACCAGCCGCTGTTTCTATGATTGCAGGCAAAACGAGAACACCGGCGGGCGCGTCCGAGCGTGATGGCTGCCGTGCATTTCCGGTCTCCCTGCGCTCGAAGAAGGCCTTAGTGGCCGCACTCATAGTCTTTAACCTTGTAGCGGTGTACACGTTCGGGCCCGAGCTAGGCCTCAAGGTCACGCAAGCCAGCGACATTGAAAAACGCTTCGTCATCTTCACCAAGTAAGCTTACCACTATTGCAAGCGTGCTTTTGGTCATCCACTTCGATGGATTTTCACAGTCCCGCTGCTTCACCCACAGGTTTAAAAAGTCGTTGAGAAAAACGAGCCCTTAAAAGTAATCTTCTTTCCTTTATTCACAGTGAGGGTCTCGTTCTGGCTGACTTGATGGTTTCAGATATAATGCGAGGGATTATTGGCCAGCTGCCACTCGTAAAAAGATCACGTTCTACGTGAAGCCAACAGATAGAAAAAGAGTATTCCACACTCGCTGTCATGGCTGCGATCGGCGCTGACTAACGCACGCTGCACTGTAAACGCAGTTACCAACATCGCACGAAAAGCGAATACGACTCCATTCGTGATACATGAACCGCGAACGACACGACACAGGATTAGGTTCTAGTAGGATCGAACATTACGCGCGCCAAGCGGGCAAGTTAAGTGCACTTACGGGAAGTACGCTTTGGAACCCTGAGTGACATTTGAGGTAAGCAGTGCTAAATGGGAAAACAGAGGGCACTTGTAGCAAAGAAGACATGGCGACAGATTGCGAGCGCGTTTTTGGAAGATGTACATGAAGAATAAAAAAAATCGGAAGCATGATTGCTTTACGTTGAATTATACATAAAAACAAAGTTAAGCCATTTTTTTTCTCACCGAGAAACGCAGCTGTCTTGTATACAAGCGTTGCAAGTCAATACCGAACAAGACACATGCGGTCGAGACGCAGCGAAGAGCATTCACGGATAGTAACACTACACTGTAGTAACATTCCGCTTGCGTCGTTTAGATGTGGTAAAGCGCGCTTCAGCCGTAGTGTACTCCCCGTAGGTACACTTTCACTTGCCCGCTTGACATGGGTATTACAGTCTAGTTATCCTGGCGGGGTGAGTCGCACATAATCGATTCTGCAACACTTCTTATTGATTGTGCCATTAGGCTAGCGGGCTCTGCTATAATTAAGGCGCACAGAAATGATATTTGGCATGTTTCAGTAACTTTGTACTGCGTCATTTGTCCCTCGAGTGCAAGAGTCACTTTAGCTTGTACCGTATTGGCTTGATTAAATCATTTCAGTGCGATGGAAGAGCGAAACGAGCATCTTTCGGACGATAACTTCATGCGAGTCTGTTTTGGTAGAACGCATTGGTCATTGAAGTTGAGCTTGCTGCGATTAACCAGCCACGTAGACACACGCTCTCTTCAAACGCAGAAGCTGCGTGGTTCCTGACTACGGCCCTTGGCATGCGTCGCTGTTGCCCCACGTCTCAACAACGCCTCCCATCAACTGTACAGAGTACCCAGAGCACAGCTACACGAAAGTAAGTTTATCTGCCTCGCGCTAGCCATAGGATGTCGTTGTTAGCGACTATATTTGGTGTACGTGCTTTATCTTCATCACATGGAGTTCTTCGTCTCCCATGGTGACGGTGGCACCTAAGAGCGGTGGAGCGAACTTTTGAAAATATATTCTTGCTTTCACAGTATAATTTACTGCAAATGCGAGAACATGTTACAAACTCTGAAGCTAGTACTTATGCCAAGACACATATTTCTAACTGCGCATGCGTGTTTTAGCGTCCACATGTCTCTATTCTTTTTTTTTTGTTTTGTTTTTGTAAGGGAAACAAGTGTGGTTCCACTCTCGCATCGTTTATTCTTGAGACACCAGTTTTGACGGTGGAACACAAGATTAACTACTTCAGCCGAGCAGGAAACATCACTGAGCTTTGTTCCCTCGCGCCAGTTTTCGTTAGCGCACAAACACCGTTACGAGGTGCACTTGTCCTCAACGAGTTGGTCATCAGTGTCAGTGGACACGGCTAGGATACGCTACCATTGCACGTCGGGACAATGAGTGGCCTGAGTTGAAATTATACATCGTCCGATATATTGTCAAGAATTGCTTAATAGATCGAATCGTTCGGATTTTGAAGCTCCACTTGTGAAGAGATTAGCATGTCTAGCAAAATTATGAGAACGTTCGTTGGCCTCAGTGAGTCGATTGCAAGAGGAGAGCGTTCACGTTAAACATTAAGAGAGGAAGGCCGTATCCAGTGTCTAAGCAGTAGCAGCGCAGAAACGCTATACGTTAAGGCTCATTCACATGTGCGACTAGCACCGCAAAGCGCGACCAAGTTAGTCGCAAAGCGACTGTGGTTGCAAATGGACGTTTCATTCCTAAGGCGGCTGCTTCGGCTCACTCACTACAAGATTTTTCAGTCGTGCGATTGCAGTCGCTAACCTATGAACCAATCACATTCGCAGGAACAGGACGTGAGTTTATTTTACGAGGCGATGGCAGTGCGAGCATACGCGAACTCGGTGCAGTGACGGGTGTACGTCGCACACGCAGGTGTGCACATCGATCACCTTTATTCGCTTTTTGGTCGCCGGTCGCAAATGGCCGCGCGACCGATGCTAGCCGCAAGTGCGAATGAGCCTTTAATCTTTCGTATCCTTCTGCGTAACTCGGTGAACAGTACCGCGTAACCGCGGCTTAAATCTCCGCATTTAACGACGTTCTCTGTCTGTTACTTGTTACCGCAGATGAACAAGATTTTCATCGACACGTCGGCCATGACGATAACGGATAACGAGACAACAGCGAAGCCACCAATAACGTGTTGCTATCACACCTTGCATCGGCCTTCCAACGCTGGCAGCGACAACGACACCGTGTGAGCGCCTTTGTCAAAAAAGCGCGCACGTCTCTTGCACTTGCCGCAGAGTATACGTTCAGGAAATGACGTAGAACGGTGTTAGAAACAATAGCGTTTTATGTCATTCTCAGCCTTTTCGCGCCGTAATAGGTTGCAGTAAAATCGACAGTCGTGTTGGTATTTCAACATTGAAACAGTAGAGCCCTGGGGTGCTATGCAGGATGGCCCGAGTTCGGCGAAACTCGGTATCTTTCCGAGCTCTGGCGACACCCCCTTTTGAACAAGCTAATAGTACGATAAGGTGAAATCCATCCCTCAGCGCGCGCTCCGTTCCATTGGTTACGATGGAACGCGGCGTCACATCAAGGGCGGCCGAGAAGGTTGGGTGGTGTCTTCAAACTAGAGGCACCTTCTTTCACTTGTTTGTCGTTCCGCTGAGTGCAGTAGTGCACCCATGCAAGAAAGTGGCAGAAAGCTCTACTAACTATATTTTTTATGTGTGCGCGGGCCGTTTGAATTCATTTTCAAGCGTTTAATGTCTGCAGCAAGTATCCTTTAGAATAATCAGCGCCGTGGCCTCCGAGATTAGTTCCGACCGAGCGCCTTACAACACCGCGGCTAGAGCTAATCGCCGAGGCCACGTGTATAATCACCATGGTCGGCCTGTACATTCTAGCGCGTTGCTCGGCCGGCGCGCGCCCTCGTCGTTCTCTTCTTCATCGTCTGCTCGTTCCCAGAGCACGTGCGCCCGACTGATTAGCTAACTAGCTGGGTGGTATACCTAGCTAAGTCAGGACGTGCTATGACGAAGCTGATTAGGCCAAATCTTGCTAAGGTCGAGATAACTAAGCCACGTCTTACTAAGACCATGCTAATGAAGTCGTGTAAAGCTAAGAACAAGGTAATTGAGATCATAATAAATAACATGACGCTAATTAGGAGCGTGTAATTAAAACCAAGATAATCAAGACCTTACTCGCCGAGATCGTGTTAATTCGGATCGTGCTAATTACGATTATGCTAATTGCCTCTGTACTATTCAGAACCTTGCAAACTAAACATGTGTATTTAATGCCGTTGTAATTAAGACATTATTAAGTATTGTTAATTAACACGACACTAATTCTGAGCGTGCTAATTAAGATGGTGCTCATTAGAATTACGCTAATTACCTCTGTACTATTCAAGACCTCGCGAATTAAACCTGCGTAATTAATGGCGCGGTATTTAAAACATTATCAATTAATACTAAATAACACGGTGATAATTAAGAGCGTGTAATTAAAACAAAGATAATCAAGAGCTTACTCACCGAATACGTGTTAATTCTTAAAATGCTAATTATACATGTACCTAATTAATGTCGTGGTAATTAAAACATTAACAATTAAGAAAGGGCTATTCACTATCATGTTAGTTAAGACCTTCCTAAGCAATAGCATCAATACTGAGACCGAACTGACACGGTCATTACACCGAAGCAGACCAAGCAGACTGAGTAGACGAGCCACGTAGAAAGGTGGAAAAAGCTAGGTGACCACAAGCTCCTCCGATGGCCCCAGCCTTTGCGCAAGTAGTGCAAGCTTAACAAATTATTTTATATGTAAATAAGCTGCTGAGTAGCGTCCACCACATGAAACACTTGACAGGCACACCGGCACTATGACAGTCACGAGTTGAACTGGGGCCTTTTCAGAATCAACGAGTTTGTGCCCGAGTTCGCGCGTCAATCAATTTGATTGAAAGACGCCCTCGGCGAAGAGCGGGTCCGCCCACCGCGTTTCCTCTTGCCGAGGAACAGTGCTCACGCAACAACGCCAGCGAGCGGCACGATTCATCTATGAGCTTAATCGCACAGACTATGCACACACGCGCGAAGAACTAAAGGTTATATCATCACGTGGCTACGATGTCTCGCATTCAATTTCACCGCTTCTCACGACGTACCACTCACAGCTATGAAGCAAGTGCCCCTGGTGGGATTTGCGGCGAGAAATGTTACTATTACTTGTTTGCGGAGACACTGTTTCTACCGATTCGCTAATACAAAAAAAAAAATGTTCATACGTGTAATGTAAGTATAGCAGTAACATGTACATTTATCTGTAATATTCCAGAGAAGCGAAACGAGCTGCACCAGAGTGCTGCGTGGTCGCCCTTGTTGCCTTCGTGAGTGGAAATTTCCATGCTGTAGGTGGAACGAAAGAATTTTCCCCGAAAGAGGACAAACGCCCACGAACACGCCCGTGGGAGGCGCGATCATCAGTTGGCAAAAAGATAGCGCGACAATTACGCTGACGTCGCTGCACTGTCAAAATGTTGACTGAGTGGCGGCGCTGACGCGTTCGCACGCGGTATTCCTTTGAAAACCGCCGCAAATGCCGCGCATGCGTTTGTGACGCCATTCTCGTTCTTGTAGCCGTTTTTATCAACGCTTCTATCGCGCGCTCCGCACTGTCTTCCTATCATGACCGTCGTAGGGCGGGCTCGGAGCAAACTCGTGTGCCCGAGAAGCTCGGGCCATCCTGCATAGCACCCCTGCAAAAAGAAAACAAAAAGGACAAAGAAAAAAAGTAATGTAAACGCGAACACTCCCTCGCAAAACTCAACTTTGAGTTAGCGTATGTTTGTGTCTTCTCTTCTTTTCTTGATAAACTATCTGTCGGCACGTCCGTTCCTCTATCGCGTAAGGCGAATCACAATAAACAAAGAAATCTATAAAAGAAAATGAATTTTCGTGGCGGTGCTGGGTTTTGAACCGGCGGCCCTATATATATTCGGAAGGCCTGACTAGACTGCACACCCACTCTTGCGGAATCTAAATGTGTCTGAACCATATGAATGCGTCGTAAGGGCGATAAAAAAATGCACAGAAATTCTCTTTTTGGGAGTTGCCTGAGTGACGCACTAGCATATGGTCCTACCATAGAAAGTCCACGATTGCGGCCTTCGCTGAAACATTCTTTTCAGGCGACATCGGCATGGTGCCTTTCATCTTATTCCTATAGCATCTTATTTCAATCTTCCTGAATAGCCCCATGGCAGGCGCAACCCGTGGCCATCGAAAAGCGTGTATGGCATTAAATTTTCGCAAAGTCGGAATTTTTTCCGATATGTACAATGATCCAGGATAACTTATACATAGGCGAGTTGGCGTCTGCGGAACATATTGTAGCGGCGTGAAACTCAAAAGTTGTGCGATTCTACAATATGTGTTGTGCAATGATCCATGTCGACTTTACGTGTTGTCATAGAGATGACTTTTATTACACCATCACGAACTATTTATAAAAAGGCTTCATAGAAATAAAAGTAGCTAAAGTGGTTGCTTGGGCGAGTTGGTACGACATACTTCACATAAAAAACAGCGCTAAAAAACGGCGGACAAGAGAAAGAAGGACACGGACGGCGGCGCCGTCTGTGTTTTTCTTTCTTTTGTCCGCCGTTTTTTAGCGCTGTTTTTTATGTGAAGCTTCATAGAAGGTGTTCTCCGTTCACTTTCTTTCTTTCTTTTTTTTTTTACCGCCGGCGCAACGCATTTTGATGGCTAAGTTACATTCACATTCTCCAAGCATGGGTTATGACACTCGTTTTCGGGGAGTGTGGTTTATGTTCAGAGCCCCTCACCTCCGGCGTAACGAATTTCTTGTACTCTTACTTCTTTATAGCGATTTTTCACGTGACAGAGAGACGGACAGTTTTCTCGTTATATCGGCATAGAAATGCTTAAGCATTGAAAAAGGAAGGAAATTTGCGCGACTTTCTTTCGTGGCTCCATGCCTCCGTGGAGTGGTCGGGAGTTATTCCCATTTTTCAAAGATTATCTCAGTCTAACGAGTTTTCGCACAACTAATTGGCTCATTTTCATGGTAAAAAAGGATTTCTCCAAACTGCGCGGCCCGCAGCGGCTCGCTCGTACAAGCGAGAGCCGATCTCGAGGGCAGTACTGCTAGCATTATAGAATCAATCGTGGGCGCAACAAAACATGCAATCGCGGCTTTGTTTTCAGCGTAATTTATTTGGATTTTTGTCCCGCAGGCAGTCGGATACCTGCGTGCCCGTCAGCAATGGCACGGTCATCATGTTCGAGTTTATCCGACTGCTGTGCTCGGACTCCGAGGGGGCGCTCGTGTACAGAAACTTCCACGCCTTCGTGATCCGCAAGCCTGAAGTCGAGGCGCGCTGTGCCCGGAGCTTAGGCCATCAGCCTACAGATGGGGCCAACGGCGGCGACTTCGTGATAACGCCGCCGAAGCGCGGGAAATTCGCCTATAGCGTGCTGCTGGTGGGCGCGGACTCGCTCTCCCGTAACAACATGAAGCGCTCGCATAACAAAACAGTCAAGTGAGCAGACAGTTTTCATTACTCAGATAAATGCTAATCGGACTCACCTCGGTCATGGTGCAACACTTGAATCGAGCCGCCTCGGTGGTACAGTGGTTACGTGGTACAGTGGTACAGTGGTGGTACAGTGTTCGGCTGCCGACCCGATGGTCGCGGTTTCGATGCCGGTCGCGGTGGTCGTATTTTCGAAGGAGCCGAAAATGCAAGAGGCCCGTGTACTCTATGTGCACGTTAAAGAACCCCAGGCGGTCCAAATTTTCGGTGCCCACCATGACGGCGTGCCTCATAAATATATCGTGGTTTTGGCGCGTAAGACCCCAGAATTATTCCTTTCTTAGCTTCGTTTCAGGTGTAATATTAAACCGCCACGGTGGTCTAGTGGTTATGGTGCTCGACCGCTGTCCCGCAGGTCGTGGGATCGAATCTCGGCCGCGACGGCCGCATTTTTGATGGAGGTGCATTTTCGATGGAGATTTAGATGCACGTCAAAGAACACCACATACTCAAAATTTTCGGAGCCCTCCACTATGGCGTCTCTCATAATCAAATCGTGGTTTTGAGACGTTAAAGTCCAACAATTATTATTATTAATTATTATTATAAGTGCAATATTACTAACACTTGAAGCGAAGCAAAGAAAGAAAGAATGCTGGGGTTTGTACTGCATAACTTGACTGCAAAAGCGACGGCGATGGACGGCCATAGGCTCCGCTGAACCGGCGTTGCATCGGAGCCAAAGATGCGTTGTGCGTACCACTGCTCTTACGATCGTTCTGAGCACGGGCACACGCCCACAGGCATCGCAGCAGATGATACGTAGAGACACAACACTTTTCACTCGATACAGTGTTTTTATTGCGATAGCAATTATATGGACAGTCTCGACGGGTTTATCCCGCCGTTGCCGTCATGTCCCTCCCGTATGAAGTCCAAATTGATAAGTTCCCCGCCCATCGTATGTTCTACCGCGGGCAAAAGCGCGCGAGCGGGGGCGACGAACGCGGCCGAAGCAGAGATCAAACAAGCCGGCCCATTTCCGTCGCTCGGAGTCGGGAGGCCTACCGTTGAAGCAGACAGGAAACGCCACGCCCTTCTTTAACGAGCATGAAAAGACGCATGCACCCTCCGTCGCTCGGAGGGGGGAGGGGGGGGGGGGTGTCGCGCGAGCAGAGCAACTTTGAACTTTGTATCTAAGGGTGCGGTCGGGATCGCTGGCGCGCGCGCTATCTCCACAGCCATCACAGCGGGCGGCTCGTATAACCTTCTACGTGCTGCGCTCTCAACGCGAAGTGACTATGCGGAGAGCATCTCTCCCTGGAGCGGGCGTATTCTCTTACACCAACGTTTTGTACTTACGTGAGATCGGATACAAAACAGTTAGCTGCCAGCCTCACTTCGTATAAAACTACAATTTGTTACTATCGCATTCATTGCTTCGCCCTTGCGGTGAAACTGACTTTTTTGGTGAGTACTTTCGAGAGAAGAACACGCAGGTTCGTTTTCGATCTTGCAAGAAAAAAACGAATTCATTACTTGGTAACTCGTAACTTGGACTTTTTTTTTTACTTCTTCATTTGTATGTTCGAAATCTTTTTCTTTTTTTTTGCACCCTTGTTCATGGAACTATGTTTTACTTTGTTTATTATTGTCATTGTATATTACCAATGTTCTTATTTGCAAGTTTGTATAACTGTCTGAAACCCCCATGTGTAATGCCCGAATGGGCGTTTAGGGTATATGTTCAAAAAAAAAAAAAACCACCAAATCTAGAAGACAGTTGCAAAGCGTTGCATACCCTCGAGGTTGAATGCATACAACGCAAGCTTTGTGCAACAAGTTTTACAAACGAAAGAGTGAAGCAAGTTTTAAGTTGAAATTACTTGATATCACCTTGTTTGAGGCTCAATAAGCAAGCGCCGTGAATCTTAAGAACGTAATACATTCCAAGCAGATCCGAAGCCTGTGCTTCCCATCATTCGCATGGCGATTGAAGCACCCTTCAAGAAGCCCGTGTCGTGGTCGAGAACAGAGCACACGAACGAGCAGACGGATAACGACAACTGTTCAATGAGTTAAAGGGACCGACAACTGCCCAGAACATGAAATAAGATGACTGCACTGATGGAAAGATTGTCCGTCGCATTGACTCAAACCAACCCTGTTTATCTCGTGAGAGGCGGATTTATATATTCATTTCTTCATTGAAAGTCGCGAAAAATGACCTTTGGCGCCTCTGGCGGCAAAATCATACACGGTCCGATGAAGCCGGTCACGTGACCATTGATTGGTGTATGCGTTCGATGACTTTTCTGTTAGTACTGAAATATTGTTCATTTCTTTATATTAAAAGATATTACTCCATAAAAATGTACATATAGGCCTGCGTTAGTTGTATGCAACAAAGTGGCGCTGCCTTCACTTGGCGTAATGATCCCATGCTGCGAAAAGCCATCCATGACACAGGCGCAGGCAACCTTGGTCGCAGGCGCGCACAACGCTGTACAAACACCGAGAAGGTGTTTAAAGCCACATCATTTCATTGTAACAGCTTGCTATTTTCAAAAATGGCTGGAAAGCTCAAAATAAAGGTGGTTAAGCATAGCTACAGTAATTCCTGCGAAAGCAGTACAACGACAGCTTTCACAAGGGCTAGCGGCATTGCTATCAATTCTCAGCGTTGCTAGAGCAAGCCTTCATACGTGTTTGGAGCCTTTCAGATCGAAAAATACTGCTTATAAAATACCTACGTGCTTTTAGGATAAACCACTGCAGCTACAAACGCTACGAAGGGTAAGCTTCCTGTCGCGCCGTAAAAAGCTGGCTCGAGAAAAATCAGTTGTCGGTCCCTTTAAGGGTTAAAGCACGTGGGCTCGCGCGGCTACATGTTAGGTCAACAGACACTGGTCCCAGAGAACATCTTCCCGCCTGATCTTTCACTCGTCACGTGATGCGGTACGCATGGCGCCATCTCATTGTGGCTGCGCCCGCGACAGCCCGCATAAACGCGAGCGCGGGATTGGTCTCTAGTTTTTGTATTATGAATCTCTACGGCATACACAAACACGCTGCTATAGCAGCGTGTTTGTGTATGCCAAACGTTGGCTCTAGCTACTTACCATGTTCAACGATTTCTTCTTATTGCATTGATTATTATAATTCGTAAACTTTATCGTGTTTCTTTGCGGTTGTTTAATGTGAACTCCTTCTCTAACTCTAATTGAGTTTTGATGGTGTCACACTAAATGCGAAAGGCTTAGTCCAAGCGACCTTTTTTTTTTTTTTTGCACTTCGTTTGGCTCAGTACAACGAAATGCGCGTCCTCTTCTTGCAGGTACCTGGAATCGCGGATGCAGGCAGTATGGTTGAACGGCATGAACGCGTTGGGGGAGAACACTATGGCGAACGTCGTACCCCTGTTGACCGGACAGCACATCCGCGAAATAGACAGAAGCTGCAGAAAGAGCGAAGATGAGTTCTGGGACAACTGTACTTTCATTTGGACGGTGCGTTTATTTACAATGCAACGTATACAGAGAAGTAACCTATCTTACGGGGAGCCTAGGCTTGTTATTAAGAAAAATCATGTTCCAGGTCCACGCCGTAATTGCTTTACTGTTATTCTGTCCCAGCTTAAGCTGCGGGTTCGCCCGTGATTCTATAATTCGATCTTTACACTGAAGTGCACTGTAAACCATATTACATCCATATAGGTGTTTCTTGGTGTATATAACTTACACCCATACACCCCACGGAAAGAGCGCAGCAAGCAGGATTACACCCTTTCCATGGGCATACTTCACGGACTTACACCCTTTATGCAGCAATTTTCCAGGGTGTAATATGAAAACTACACCCTTATGGCAAAAATGGACTGGGGTGTTTAAGCAAACATACACCCTAACACCCTTTCAAAAATATATAATAATAATAATAATAATAATAATAATAATAATAATAATAATAATAATAATAATAATAATTGTTGGGGTTTAACGTGCCAAAACCACGATATGATTATGAAAGACGCCGTAGTGCTGGGCTCCGGAAATTTTGACCACCTGGGGTTCTTTAACGTGCACCTAAATTTAAGGTGCACCTAAATCTAAGTAGTACATGCAACCTCCTTGAGTACATGGGCCTCAAGCATTTTCGCCTCCATCGAAAATGCGGCCGCCGTGGCCGGGATTCCCACCATAACCACTAGACCACCGTGGCGGGTCCCTTTCAAAAATATAAATAACGCCCCCCCCCCCCTTTTTCCCCTTCCTTCTGAAGCACTATAAAGTAAATCCCGTAGCTAGTTCTTCCAGGGGAGGTCTATAGCTATAATTCATCACCCACTCTGGGAAAATACCAGATGCAACTTATTTCGTGCATGCATGCTATATCCTAAAATGTTGTAGCACGGGGGGGGGGGGGATAAGCGAGCGCCCCCCCCCCCGGGCGAGGGAAACAGTGTCGTCACGCAGGGCGTTTTCGCAGTGAATGTGGCAGACGCGCGCTTTTTGGTGCGTAGGTTTCGGTATCGCCAGCAAAATTAGCCAGATTTCATCGCTCCGCTGTGATTACCAGTGGCCGCCTTCCACAAATTTCAAAACGGCTATGGGCTATTCGCTGGAAGGGCTTCCATTCGCCCATTCGACTCGACCACTTATTTCCTGTGGTTAAAAAGTTATTTTCTTAATTTCTATAATTACTGCCGTATTTAATGGTTTGTACCATTTAATGTTTGTACGCATCTCAAAATGCCCTCTCCCACAGTAAAGGTAACGCCGCAGGTAGCACGCAGATACCTCCTTTCTGTGATTTTTAAAAAATACTGGACACATTTCTTGAAACACCCTGTATATGTTGCTTCCCACTGCGAGCCTTCTCTCTGTAGTAACATGGCTTTCATTATGGCTAACAACTGTTACGTTCGAATGCAATGATGGGAACAGAGTTTCGCTATAAAAGCGTAAAACCTGCTTTCTATTCCTTCTGACGACATGGATCCTTGTTTTTTGTTTCTTGGTATTTGAGTACAGTGCCTTCCACTCAATTTTTTGCAACAGGGTTTGATCGATTACTAATATCGGTTGTCCTATTTTACAACAGCAACGGCGGCTTTATTCGATCTCAGTCAAATTATTTAATTGTCTACTAATTTTTGTTTCTTTATAATGCGAAAAGCTTTTGCTTCGACTAGCATGAAGAATTTCGAAATGGTGCCTGATGAGACGACGCTGGTGTGTCAGAGAATATGAAAAAGTCACAGTTTCGCCGCAAGGGCGAAGCAATGAATACGATAGCAAGAAACTAATGCTATACGAAGTGAGGCTCGCCAATGGATACTCTCAGTTTGAACAGCGCTCCTGTTGCAAAGGCGGCCGAACCGGCGAAGGAAACTAGCGTGCTTCAAGTGTCGAGCTGTGACACTTGATAGTTCGCGTCCATCTTCCGTTTGTTCGTTTAGCGGCGTCCCTTGAGCTCGAGTGACTTTCGTACGCTCCGTAACATGAGCGCGGACATCACGGTGAAAGCTCGAAACATCCCTCTTCCCCTCACCACGAGAAAACCGCGCGAGCAGACAGCGGAAGGGCAAGGCTCTCCCGGCGCAAATATAAGAAGAAGCGAGCGAGCTCGCCGACGACTTTTAAATGCGCCCGTCGCGCTCCTAGTGCCATCTCGCTGGTAATGAAACGCTTACAAGCGCCTGCCGTCTCTGAGTCCGTCCAGCGGTAAAGGGTGTGTATATAACGCTCGCCGTTAGCTACGTGGAGGATCTGCGTTTCGTGGCGTAGTGGTTAGCGCCACTCGCTGCGGAGCAAGAGCTCCCTGGTTCGATTCCGCGCTTCGGAAGCATTTTTCTGAATTAATTTTCTTTGGGGCTTATATATATATATACATCCTTATTCATATACGGTGCATGACGGCGGCGACGGCAAAATTCAGCCGAGACTGTCCATATAATTGCTATCGTAATAAGTATTTTTTTCCCATGATTGAAGTCCCCGCACATTGCTCGTGATTGACTGCAATGTCGAATTTCTAAGTAGCAGTGAACGTTGCGCGGTATTCAGTGCGCGGCATTCAAAAACTTCCGAGACATAACTCTATGAAGCCTACTATTTAATGGCTCAGACATGAGGACCGCGATGACTAGCAATACGGCAGGACGCCAATTTCTCTGAAAGGTTGAAACGTGATCGCCGGCTTAATGACGTTTGCTTGCGTCACGAAATTATTCGCTTCATCTTGCATTCGTCGTTCCTGACCATCCAAGGCCTCCGACGTAAAAAATGTTAGGAAAAAATTTGGAGGACGCTTGAGCTTCGCCTTCTAGAGTAGAACGCGATAGCGTAATCGGGCCCCGTATGCATCACCTTCCCAATTGCTAGCCTAGTTTCGGTTCTCGGTCGATGCCTCAACAGGAAACGAACGTCAGTGCGCGTAACATTGGTCGTTTCAAACCACGCTAGAATGCCTGCTGCAAGTACACTTGCGAAGTGCCCACTACGCCATAACGCTTCCTTTTGCGAATCAGCGAAGGGCACACTACGCCCACTACGCCAATCAGCCCACAACGCGTCCGTAAGGCAACACGCGAACCTACGCAGCTGCTCACTTTGTTGATGATTTTGCTGATGATGATAATGAAATATGCCTGATTGCTTTGTAATGTGTGGGCCTTTAAAACACCCGTTCGTTGTGCAATTCCCATGTGTTGACGCCTGGCGCGATTCTACGCTTCTGCCACGCAATATTACATGCGTTAAGGAGTTTCAAGCAATATCGTCGCTTCTGTGACAGAATACCCGCTTGCCACGCAGAAGGCGTGGGTTCGATTCTCATTCGAACAGAAGATTTTTATTATTTATTTCATTTGCATTTTTTTCTCCATTTTCACTCGTGGACAACACTGATTTTTCGCTCACAACCAACGACGCCGGCACCGACGCCGACGCCGTAATTCCTGCGAAACGAGCTCTTTTACGCTATCGCGTTAAAACAAGCAATACAGGACATTCTTCGGTACGCAGATGTTCGCCAACGCGGGCTACCGTACCTTGTACGCCGAAGACAACACCGAAATATCCACCTTCAACTACCTGAAGCCTGGATTCAGAGAACAGCCCACGGATTATTACATTCGGCCCTTCCTCGTTCCATTTGAAAATGAGATGGGTTATCTCAAGGTGAGATGCCTCTCATGTATATGCAGTATAAGGATACTTGGGTAGAAGCCTTCGTACATAACACCATTCAACTATAAATAAACTTCGCTCCTATTAACATTCAGGTTGGTCTTTCTGTACACAACCGTCAACACCTCCATGTTTATGCTGTTTTATTGTTTGTTCGGGGTTTCTTTTTATTTATTTGTCGACAAACACATTCGGTGGTGAACCAGAAGTGTCTCTCAATTAACTTAATATCGCTAAATGCTAGCGCCAGGAAACTGTTACAAAGAAACTACTTAATGTCTAAGTGTAGAAGAGAGCTAGAGACGAGGCGTTAGAGCCAAAGAAGTGATCATAGAGCAGGTTTTAGCGCTCGTGTCGTGTTTATGTTCCTAACTTGTGTCAACGTATTTTTTGCGCTACTTGCTCTATGATGCATTCTTACAAACTTGCCCACATATCCGTTCTCAAAGAAGTGAGTTCATCTGAGACAGGCCCGTAGCCAGGAATTTTTTTCGGGGGAGGGGGGGGGGCTGTTATGACCGGCAATTGGTGGCGACGCGCTCACCATAAGAATGGACAGGCAATGCGTTCTCACACTGCTAGAACACCTGCATCCTTCCTAGAAACGGAATCCCCGGGACTGGAAACGACCGACAATGGGCCACCTGGATTTGGCTTGGTGTGCTGCCGAGACGACCTGACCTGTATGTTTTGACAGGAGTCGCCGCAGACCCTTTTCTGCCCTTCGGGGAAGAGTCCTAGGAACAATCCCGAGGAACCTGTTGCCTTGCTTCCCCCACAAGCGTGCCGTCGACTGCCGGACCCTTGCTGTTTCAAGAGTGCAGCGACCCCTCAGCGACAGTGAAATGGACTGTGCCATGGTGGGTGGGGTCGTGTGTGTGATTGGTGGTCATCAAGAAGGAGGAGCCAGCCTGAGGGGTTAAAACGACGGTGCTAAGTGAGAAATGGGGCTCTGAACCCTCGGTAACAGGCTCATCCAATTCGCTCGTCGCTGAACTCTGACCTTGTCACTATGTAACTGAGTGTTCAAAAAGTGCCAGTAAACTTGTTGTTATTGTTTTCCCAACTTGCTAGCATCAGTTCCTCAACCCGGACACTCGACTATGCTATCAAACGGAGTCCGGGTACGACGCTGCCCTATCGTAGCAACAACCTGGTTGCCGAGGAGGGACGGATCTAAATACCGGTCGCAACAACTGGTTGCAGCGATGGGATGGATCCAAATACCCGGTCGCAACAGGGCCCACTTGTTGATAACCTTGACTATTTGAGAAAAACACATATTTTTATTATTTATTTGAGGTAAAAACAGCTACTTCAACAAAATTTCAGGAAGGGGCCCGGGCCGAGCCCCTAGCCCCCCTTCCCCCCCCCCCCTCCTGGCTACAGACCTGATCTGAGAAGCCGTCGCAGTATTAAACCCAAAACATTTATCCAAAACTCTTTGCCTGCGCGCTCGAATCACGAACTTGACGTTTCTCACCTATATGGCGACGATTTTTTCACAGCCCATGAACTGCTACACTTGCGTGGGGCCGTATCATGTCGCCGAAGTGGTGCTAAACTACACGCGTGACTTCGCCATCACCTTCAGGAACGAGCCGTACTTCGCCTTCACCTGGGTCAACGCGCTTACGCACGACGCCGCCTCGACGACGTGGGGCGGAGACGAGATCTTTCTCAAGTTCTTCGAGGCGAGTGCAACTTATCACATGCTCCGCGACTCTTGTTTCGAAGGCCAAATTGTAATTGTCAAAAGTAACGAAGTCCAATTCGTTTTCTTGCTGCTGGGTAATCGGTACGTTTCATTCATGAACCAAGACTGCACGCTTGCTGTTTCGTAGCACTGCGGTCTAAATATCTGCAGTTCGATCAGATGTCTGGCCCATACAATGCTCCACACTGCATCAGTGGGGGCGTTGCGCAGACATCAGTTTAAATTGCTCAACAGAGTCTAGAATGAAGCGCGCTAGCTACAGCCTGCTTTGCCATTGTCCTTCATGCCCACCACATCACATATAAATACATAAGTTGAGTATACGATAAGCCCTGACTAAGATGAATTCTCTTGTTCTCTGTATTATGAAGACAAGTCCTTCTAGCGAAATGCTGCCACCAGCGACATAATGTGTTTAGCATATGTTTTTGTTCCGAAATCCTCACTTCCGGCACTTGCGGGCGCGAGCAGTCACTATACGAGGGCGGCCACCTGAATAAAACCATCGTGGTGTTCCTGAGCGACCACGGCATGCGCTGGCACGGCATCCGGCAAACGTTCGCCGGTCTGCTCGAGGGGCGCCTGCCGGGCTACCTGTGGTACTTGCCTCGCGAACTCACTCGCCGCCACCCGCAGCTCTTGCAAATGCTGAAGAAGAACGCACACCGCCTGACCACGCCTCTCGACGTGTACGCCACGCTGCGGGGAGTGCTGGAAGATTTCAAGCTTCTGGACGCGCCCAGCACCCAGCCATTCCTGGTATACTCGTGCGCGTTACACATCGACGTTATAAAAGTGATAGAGAAAGGGATGATTGTGGTTTGAGATTAGCAAAACCGCAAAGTAAAGGTAGCAACCCAACCCGTTAAACTACTTTCGTATTTATCCTACATTAGACCGATCTTAGAGTATATGCCAGAGTCGTATATGGTCCGCATCGGACGCGTTATTCGAAGGCCGCAGGTTCGGTCCCTGCCGGCGGCAAGTTATCTTTTCGTCCACTTTAGTTTCTTCATATTTATATCCTAATCAACCAGGTCCTGTGCTTTCTGCAGGTATAACGTGGCAGCAGAAAGCACAGGACCGGGTTGATTGGCGGAACATGGGAGAGGCCTTTGCCCTGCAGTGGGCGTAGACAGGCTGATGATGATGATGATGATACAACTAACACGCCCAATACTTTCCTTTGGCATTATTGTCTGTTAGTTCTCATTAATATCGTGTCTAACAAAGAAAAAAAAACGAGCCCTTAAAACTCATCTTATTTCCTTAACTTAAATTAATTTACACCAGTATTGGCACATCTTTTAGTGCCTTTCCGCTTCACATGACTGCGGGATGAGTGCTGTGTGGTGCATCCTCTCATCCGATTTCATCGTCCACAGCGGGAAACACAGCGCAAGTACGACGGAGTTCGGATGGCGTCGCTGTTCACCCCGGTTCGCTTGAACCGAACGTGTGACGACACCGGCATGGATAAACAGTGGTGCTCGTGTCTGCTCCGAACAGCCATTTCGACGTCCCAGCGGCCAGTGCCTCAGGTGAGAGTGAGTGAGTGAGTGAGTGAGTGAGTGAGTGAGTGAGTGAGTGAGTGAGTGAGTGAGTGAGTGAGTGAGTGAGTGAGTGAGTGAGTGAGTGAGCGAGTGAGTGAGTGAGTGAGTGAGTGAGTGAGTGAGTGAGTGAGTGAGTGAGTGAGTGAGTGAGTGAGTGAGTGAGTGAGTGAGTGAGTGAGTGAGTGAGCGAGCGAGCGAGCGTGCGTGCGTGCGTGCGTGCGTGCGTGCCTTGCGTGTTCGTGTTAGTGTGCGTGCGCGTGCGTGTGTGCGTGAGAGAGATAACAATGATAACTCACACGAGTTCGGTGGTTTGTTATTTAGGACCAAACTAAATGGAAGCATCCGATGTGATTAATTGTTCATTCTCCCGTCCATTACAGGTGGCCAAAGCAGTGATCCGTGATATCAACCGCATACTGAAACCGTACGCGCAAAGATGTGCTAGGCTAAGCCTCCAGCGTGTTGAGAGCGCATACGCTCACACAGTCGAGGACCCCAAGGAAAGCGTGAGTGGGCCTGCTTTTCATTTATCTTTTTCATCTGTGTCATCACTGCTGATTTGGTAGGGGTTTAAGATTATGCTACATATGGCAACTTTCTAGCATCAGTAAAAATTAAGAAGCTACCCTCACTCCGCGTATTTTATAATCATGATGCAGATTATGATTCAGATGATGATACTATTTGATGGAGGGTGGCGACAAATATTCGCTATGTTTTAGCTGCAGTCAAGCTTTGAGGGAGCTCAGTTGGGAGAGCTTTACACTGAAGATCTAAAGGTGCCTGGTTCGTTCCCGTGTTTCGGCACCAAGGTGATATTAAAGAAGCGAGAGACTGACTCAGACACAGAGGGGCCGTTCGATTCACATAGTCGTCTTATTCCTCTTGTTCGAGCACCACTCTTAATTATAGCGCTTCTTTTTTCTACATCCGTCGTCATCTAGCACTCTGTCTAGCTCTGCTTTAGTTACCTATGGCCTCCGTCGTTTTTATCTCGGTATCATTCCCCGAATGTTTTCCGCCAACCACTACTTTCGACGACCTGCCATTATCATCCATTCACTATTTAATTTTTAAGCTAGAAGTGGTCAGCACAGGTGCTCTTTAAATCGTATCAAATCAAAAATCACATCAAATCAGTATGTTTCTTTTTAAGGGTGGAGCACTTTAGCGGCCCGGGCTGTCGTATCCTGTGATCGTATACTGACGTAGCTTGGCGTAACGCGGGCAAAACCACGAATGGCATAGCCATCTGCAGCATATTGAGCGCGCGCTCGCGCCAAGAAGTCTTCTTCCTCTTGTTCATCGAGCGCCTTGATGAGGATAAGTGCGAAGCACTTTAGGGGCCCTAGCTGCTGTGTGCTGTCGTATGCTGTCGTCGCTTGGCGTAACGCAGGCAAAATCACGTATAAAAATAAAAAAAAAAGATGAAGCAAGCGAGAAATAGAAAGTGAGAAAGAAAGGAATAAAATAGGAAGAAAAATAGAAAGAGCAAGAACTAGAAAGAAATAGATGAAGAGAGGGGAAGAAATAAATTGAAATAAATAGAGAAAACAACAAAAAAGAGAAAAAAAATAACGAGAAGAGAAAACTGAAAAGAAACAAAGAAGGCTGTCCAGCTCCGCACTTCCTTCAGGCTTGGAACCCTTAGTGCGAAGCTTCCTTAATTTTTTTAATACAGAACCGATACCGAGGACCATGCACAAAAAATCCAGCAAGACTTAACGTGGTCCCTGCCCCGTTTTACAGGCAGCAACAAAGCAATAAAGGATAAACGCTTTTTAGCGCAAAGTAGTATTCTTACACCAATAACTAGGAAAGATTACCAGGAAAACTGTGAGGATTCTATCAGAGAAAAGTGAGGCGCAGCACAGGTGTAACGAGTAATGTTCCATATACAGCTAGTCATCAAGTATTACAAAAACACCGAACAAGAATCTCCGAAAAATGCAGCGCTATATA
Organism: Rhipicephalus sanguineus; assembly: GCF_013339695.2. NCBI lineage: Eukaryota > Metazoa > Arthropoda > Arachnida > Ixodida > Ixodidae > Rhipicephalus > Rhipicephalus sanguineus. Next base: position 5,129,981 of record NC_051180.1, read on the forward strand.
CGTAATTCTTATGTTACACGATATGCACATTAATTCTTTCAGCAGCATATACGGAACGACTTGATACGCATATTGAAAAATCGAAAGGCAGAAAAGTGTCAGGGTTTTTTTGTTTGTTTGTTTGTTTGTTTGTTTGTTTGTTTGTTTGTTTGTTTGTTTGTTTGTTTGTTTGTTTGTTTGTTTGTTTGTTTGTTTGTTTGTTTGTTTGTTTGTTTGTTTGTTTGTTATGAATCGCTAATCTTGGTTTTGCTGTGTTAGCTATACTTTGGTGCATGTGAAAGAACTGTAACGAAGAGCGGTGTCATGAAAATAAAGCGAAGCTATGCACTACTGTGTCGCCCTTGCCCCCTTTGGTAGTATTAAATGTGAAACCCCCGCATATTTCAATCAGTCAATTGTTCATTGAGTCAGTCATTTAACAAATTTTCTGGGAGGAATTTATTTCACGCTTCGTATAACCATTGCAATTTTGTCACAGAGATAGACATTGAATTTAATTTAATTCAGGAGTTGAACCCAACCCACTGTGACATAAACGGTACGCGGGTCACGAAGTATATGCCGTAGTGAGTTTACCGGGATAGTTTTGATCACGTTGGATGTTTTAACGTGCGGCAGCCGCGACCGGAATTGAACTCGCGTCCTTGTGGCCAACGACGCGACGCCATAGCGACGGTGCTATCTCACCGTGAGTAAAGATAATTACGGTGGCATGTCAGACACGTCTTCAACGTACTCAGCTACATGCTCCTGGGACCCGAAGGCAGCTGTGGGGCATAATAGATTTGCGAGTTGGTACTTAGTACTGACGGGTACGTTAATAACATTGAAACCATTTTTTTTTGTTTAAATATTCTCATTAGATGCTAGAACGAGGGCCCCTCATATAGATCCCTTAACTTAAAAACTCACTTTCATTGCAATAAGCAGAGAGATGTCGTGTTGGTGAAATGTTCGAGCTGCTATCCTGGATTTCCATGCCGTTTCGCGGTCTTCGAGACATACATAATGGTTTACGTTTGTTGTCTTTGATGACGCGATGCCCCATGTCAAATTATCATTTTCTTTTAAAATGAATGGTTTGCAATAATATAACTAACCCATTTTTGTGCCATTTCGCTGACACCTTCTTATATGCAAGGCATGAATATGTCACCTAATTTCTTCCGGTTTAGCTTTCAGAATGATTCAATCCATTGTGAACCCGCCACGGTGGTGTACTCGTTATGGTGCTCGACTGCTGACCCGAAGGTCACGGGATGGAATCCCGGGCGCGGCAGCCGCATTTCGATGGAGGCCAAATGCTAGAGGCCCGTGTACTTAGATTTACGTGCACGTTAAAATACCCCAGGTGGTCGAGATTTCCGAAGCCCTCCACTACGCCGTGTGTCATAATGAAATCGTGGTTTCGGAACGTAAAACCCCGAAAGTTATTATTTATCTATGAATCCATTGTGAAACAAGTTCAGGGGAAGGCGGGAGCTTAAAGCGTCAGAGATCGTTCGAACAGGGGATGTCGCTGGAGTCATCGTTTCGGCAAGCGGACTCAACTTCAAGGCCTCCTGCCTTGACGAAGACCAGTCCGGTTGTCGACACGTTAGCTTCAGTATATATATATATATATATATATATATATATATTATATATATATAATATATATATATATATATAGATATATATATATATATATATATATATATATATATTATATATACTATATATACTGTAGTGAAGAGTACGTGACGACGACGAAGAGCGAAGAAAGCAAGCCACAGTGCGAGCGACAGCCACGCGCCCGAGCTTGCGCTTGCCTGGATCTTGGCCCTTGACGTCCCACGGCGTTCTCGCAGTTTGTACGTGAATATATATATATATATATATATATATATATATATATATATATATATAATATTATATTATATATATATATATATATATATATATATATATATATATATATATAGAACGTTGACGGGTCACAAGTGGCACGTACTTTAACGTAAAGCCTTTCGCAAAAACGGTGTAGTAGAAACTGAGTTATGCCCCTGACACACGGGCAAAAGTAAAGTGCTTTGAAGTAAACCACTTTTGTCGCCCAAAGGGACCATTTGCAGAAAGGAGTTGCGCCGATGACACACGGCACCGGACTAGTGCTTTAGGTGGTTCCTCAGAAGAACGCTGAAAATAAATGGCGCTTCTTATGCGAGCGATGTATTTTTAAAAAACCTGCGCATGTAGATCACTTTTAGCGTTCCCAGAACTCGAAAACGTTCGTTTTTAATGTTTGACGGCTTATATTGCTCACGTTCGTTTCTTTTTCTTTTTTTTGCATTTTAGCAGCGACCTCGATTGGTTTTGCAACTATGAACAGTCGGTGTTCTGGTACCCACGTTCTTGCCGTCCTTTCTCGCGTTTGTGACAGTGCCGGCGTACCGCGTTTTATTCATAGCGTTATTAACACAACTGTGATCACGTGATGGATTAGCGGAGTAATTAGCGGTAGCGATAAAGGAAGATTTGCGGTAACCCTGACGCTTGTTGCTCTCGGATTTCTTGATGGTTAGATTACCGCAGCGCAGGCGAAACTCAAACGACTACTCGCCAGAGTCTTTACAAAAGAGCGCAGAGACGCGCCTTCACATTACAAGAGCAAACAAATGCACACAGCAGAGGCGACCGAAGCCAGCGCACAGCCGACGCGCTTCTAAGCGTTCTTGTGGAACGCGGACCGCGATGGCAAACACGCCGATGAGCGTCCCTTGCAGCGCACTCGCAGGTAGCGTGGAGTCGCGTGTTCCTCGATAAGCGAGTTGACCTTGCAGATCGGGTTTTGTAGGCACGGTGATAAGAACACACACTGAAGACACCAACGTGGCGGCGCCAGTGACGTGATGCGGGCGTGCGAGAGTATAGCTACTGTAAACATTTACTGTTTAACAAATCGTTTCACTACTGAAAATGAAAACATTTTCTCTAGGGGAAGAAATCACGGGGCAACCTAGCGTTGTGACACGCTTTCTTCTATTGATCAGCTCTGCACACTGTGTGCGAGAGTACTCCTTTACTGCCCGAAAAGTAGATGCGGGATCTGCTTTCCGGAAAAGGACCTTTGCCGGAAAGGAGTTACTCCTTTGTCGTGTGTCACTGCACCCGAACGCCTTTCCGGAAGATGTCCCCTTGTCTAAAGGACTTTAGAGTGCCCGTGTGTCAGGGGTATTAAAGAACAGGTGAATATTGCCTAGAGGTCCGGGAGCATGCCTTGTACCAACACGCCAAAAAACTCAGTTTCGCCGCAAGGGCGAAGCAACGAATACGATAGCAGCAAATTGGAATGTTATACGAAAAAAGACTAGCAGCTAACTCCTTCGGGATCCGATCTCAAGCGGTTTTGGTGCTTTTCGTCGCCTCAACGCGATGTAAGCGACGACAGCACGTGCAAAGGTAGGAGCCCCTCCTCCCCTCGACATCCCTTCATGCCCCATTTCCCCACAAAATACGGGCGGGGTGTTTTTTCTCTCTGCTTGAAGAGCCATAGACGGCATCTCAAACACGCAGGGCGATGTTATCGCATCCGCCCTTGGCGCTACAGATATGGCCGGCTCGTTTTAATATCCGCTTCAGCCGCATTCGTCGCCAGCGCTCGCGCGCTTTTACTCGCACGTAGAACATACGACGCGCGGAGCGATGTTATCAATTTGGACGTTATACGGAACAAGACGGCGACGGCGACGGCAAAAAGTCGCCGTGAGTGTCCATATAATTACTATCACAATAAAACTCCTGCACGCAGGTCAGTTACCAGCCGCTGTGGTACGAGCGGTTCTTTCCTCTCGGTTGGAGTAGCGACGTCCGGGAGTACACCGTCAGCCTCGTGACGACTCCTGGCGGGGCGATGTTCGAGGCCACGGCACGCGTTTTCGACGGTGCCGTCACCGTCATGGGAGAAGTTCTGCGCACTTCTCTGTACGGAAACAGCTCGCACTGCGTGCCCACCATGCCGTACCGCAAGTTCTGCTACTGTTTGCAGCCCGCCTCTCCGTCGTAGTAAGCACGGTCCTTCTGTGCCTGACTTTGACAAACTTGAAAGGCCCGCGAACGTTCACTGCCCGAGACGACGACAGCGTGTAAACTTTCGCGCTGGCTTCTATTGTATCGTAGACATCCGCCTAATGTTTCTTTATTTCGTAATGCCTGTTGACAACTGTAATAAAATATTTTAGCGAGTGTCATGTGTAAGGGTGGTCGACGCATCTCTTCATCTTCAAAAACGTGTATACGGATAACGTATACGCCCGAACCTGGTAAGTCTTATGCAGCAAAACTCCCTTAAGGGCGTATCAAATGCTTTCGCCGGAGTCTCACGAATTGACCATCGTTACGTACTTCTGGGGAAGTATACCCACCAGAAGTGAAATATATGAAATACTCTGGAAAGATAAGGTGAGAAGGTCACAAAGAAATCTCTGGAATGAGGGGCCTCAAAGTGTCCTAATTATGCGGGCCAGAGGGAGCTTGCGCATGGAAACAGAGATTGCGGCTTAAGGAGATCCAGTTTCTCTTCTCGTCTACGAAACAGGCTCAAGCTTACATCTTACTCGAGCTTCCCACACTGCGCTTATCTCGAAGCTTGGCTAATTGCTGTTCAAGTAGCGCAACTTTTGAAAGGCGTCATTCTTACGCCACCAGTGAGAGCCGCGACTAACACGAACATCAAGACCTCACGTATAGGCAACCAGTAACGACAGGGGTAGTAAGAAAGCCTTGGAGGGAATGAAAAGAGGCAAGGCCGCGAATCGGGTAACGCAAGATCTGTTGAAAGACTGCTCCGTTTCCTTCCTCCATGCCGGGAATTGGACCTTCACGCACGTGCTTAGCAGCGCAGCAATTCAGTTGCTACAGGCAACGACGACTGCAGTGTGTTCGTATCCAGGCAACAAAGAAATGTGGCAACATGCAATAGGAAGTCACCTCGACAAAAAGATCAGATTGACATATCACAAACGGCTCATCGCCAACAATCTCGCGATGTAGAAAGCATCAATTATTGGAAAACGGCGCATTCAAATAGCGCGTGGCCGGCGCACCTTTGAGGGCCGCATTTCTGTACGCTCGCCGGCGCAGGGTTTTTTTGCGTACGACGCCGCCACTGAAATCTGTAAGTTATAAAAGCATCGCATAAAAATGGCTTTTTATGACTGTCGAGCTGCGCGCTGTTTACCTTAGATTGGTGCACAGCGTTTTCTATAACGCATTCGCTCCTGCTACAGCCGCATTGGAACGCTATAGCTTTCGCGGCCGTAGTGTTCTTGTCATCTTTTAGAGCTATACTATAGCATAATTTCAGGGGCTTCAGTGATCCGTAGTTTCTAAGTAAAACAAATAAATAACCTTTATTAAGTGGTTCCGATGACTGAATCCTGAGCTCCGGGCCTCTCGTGAATCCCACTCCTGTAACCAATAATCGAAAGGAGGATTTCTTTTTTCTTCCGTAATTGACTGTACCTTGTAAGGCAGAATAGAACACCAAATTATAACATCGCACGCGCAAGTAAGCGCGTCAAGACGCTTCGGGCGTTTCACAACGCTGTTGCGTTGCCGTTGGTTTCTTGTCATGCATACACCCATGGCCTCCGCGATTAGCTCCGCAGGCGCGTTGCCAGGCCTAATCGCGGAGGCCACGCATACACCATCGTGGCGCGTTGCGTGCACCAACACATACGTCATTGCAGTCTACCTCACCGCTCACAAAATGCTATTGTGTAAAATTTACGCCGCCGGTACCGCGTCCCGATTGTAACGTTAACGCATTTCTCTCACGTTAGGCTCTAAATCGAAACTGATATTTTTTTTCCCTGGATAACAAAGAAGCACATTGGTCAAAAGAAGAGGAAGAAGAAGAAGCGCGCGCTACGTGCCTCCGGTAGTGGTTCGGCGTATTTTAGTTTAGAATGTCTCGCTCATACGTACAACCGCGTTGCTAAGTCGTGCTGCGCCTAGCGTCGCCTCTTGCCATTCTTTTGGTTTGTCCTCAAACGCCAATCTTGGAAGATCTGCTCAGCACGAGTCGAGCTTTGCGACATGTTTAGAGTGCCTCCTCAATCACTGCCTCGTAAGTCGGCGTCATTTTGTGTCCCGCAAGCGGCGAATGTTTAGTAGCCCTAGTTGATGTTTTGATGCTTATTTTTATTTGGATTTTTATTTTATATTTTTTCCTGTTTTTGCTGTTCACCGTCTCTTTCTTTATATTTATCCGAGGGTCCCGTTTGCAGTCACTGACTTTAGGACCCTCGTCTACATAGGCACCCGGCAATGCAGTTTCCGAGATACGATGGTAGCGCCAGAAAACACAGCCTAGCGAGTAGACGCAGCAAAATCGAGTGTATATCCTCCGCATCCTCCATGTTCAGAAACGCTCCTTGACTTGAACGTGACTTGCCACCGCCTCAATGCAGTGCGTTTGAAACGCGTTTGTAGCGTTTGTGCTGCCTTGGCACAGCCTGAAAAGAGCGCGTTCTAAACGCGTTTGTGCTGCATTGAAGGCGTGGCAGCATCCCTGTGTGATTACGAACGCACGTAGGAGGCGGTTCGTTGAAAGAGGGCGCCCAAAAGGGAGACACTTGAGCGCGTCGATGTGTCTAGCGAGCGTTTCATTTTCTTGGTATCCCTGGCGGCTGGTGCCCTCAACACTTAGGCGTTCGATAAGAGCTCCATCGCGCCCTCTGGTCAGTGACGGGTGCCTATATTGGTTTGTGCCAATCATTGTAAGTTGAATTAATAAACTGGAACTCAAACTGAACTGATGCATCTTTGTTCTATATTGAAAAATCTATAGTATAAAACACGGCTTGATGAACTTGTTCTTCACTAGCCGCTGTTCTTCTGATTGCAGGTAAACCGAGAACACCGAGGAACACGTCCGAGCATGATGGCTGGAGCGCATTTCTTCTCTCCCTGCGCTCCAAGAAGGCCACGCTGGCCGCGCTCACGGTCTTTAGCGTGGTAGCGGTGTTCACCTTCGGGCCCGACCTACACCTCAAGCTCGTGCAAGCCAGCGATAGTGAAAAACGCTTCGTCATTTTCACCGAGTAAGATTGCCACTAGTAACATCTTCGCAAGTACGTTATTTTTTTATTTTTTTCAGGCTGATCATCCACTTCGATGGCTACTCGTAGTCCCGCTACTTCATCCACAAGCTTAACGAGTCGTTCACATAAATGTAGTAGGTTCTCGATAAATTAAACTCTGATAACTGAAACCTTTGGTTAATTAAAACAAATCTTAAATTTGTGGTTGACCCGCTATGTTTTCAGGGTATTTTGAAGCCGCTTAATTCAAACTGCCCCACAGTACGAATGCATCTTATCGATACTTTGCTGCTTGTCCATGCATCGTATATCTGCCAACTTTGTTGCTCCTATGCTGAAGATTCGTGTTTTTATGTCACGAACAGTCGCAAATAAAGCCGATTGCCTGCCTACACAAGGGCCCAACTAGCCAAACCGCGTGCATCAACAATCGTATGCTGACTGAGGAAGAAAAAAAAAACAACAAAAAAAAACGAAATGGTCTGACCTTATTAGTCTATCGCGTGCCGAACGCTACTTAAAGTCACTTTCGCCGGAATGTACTCCCGTCGTGCAAAAAAGCGTCCTAAGAATGGGAAGGGGCTATCAACTGCCACGGGACGCAACACATTTCGTCCCTAAATTACGCACATGTGCATGCGTTGGGCAGTAACGAGTACCAGTATTATCGCTGATGTCTAAGAAATTTACTGGCCACCATGCAGAGCTGCCTATGACGTTGCTGCGGCACTGAGAAACAATATCACAATGCTAGTTGGTATGTTGCCCTGAGTCAAATTTATTACAACTTCTGATAATTCAAACAAAGTGATGAGGTTCCTTCAAGTTTCTATTATCGAGAGTCTACTGTAGTTGCATGGTCGATATTGGAAATATCATTTTTTTTTTTTGCCATCTCCTATTATACATTGAAGACAGAACTGTCGAGTTTTTGGTGTTTTGGGTAGAGTAGCAGAATAGTGTAACAAAAAAAAAGCACAACACATACACAGACAGAGAAAAGAACAAGCGCACAAATAAATTAAGTTCTTATTCAGCCTGTTCTTTCCTCTGCCTGTGTTAGTGTTGCGGCGTAGCCCGGGGGGGGGGGGGGGGGGGGCTCGGCTCGTCAGGCCCGCCCCTCTCCCTTCCCGAAATATTTCAATTTTGCGTGTGTAATATAAACGCACACATACAAACGCACGCACGAACATACATAAAGTAGAACTGAATAACTGAGTGTCAAATATCTTTTGACTTGTACTGTATAGGATTGATTAAACAAGTTCGTAGGATGGAAGTTCGAAACGAGCATCCGGGGCGATAACTTCACGCGGGAACGTTTTAGGTAGAAAGCAGTGGTCATTTGAGTTTTGCTTGGTGTCATTAACATGTCAGTCAAACGCAGAAGCTGTGTGGTTCCTGACTACGGCCCTTGGCATGCGTCGGTGTTGCCGTACGTCGCAACATCGCGCCCCGTCAACTGTACAAAGTACCCAGCATACAGCTACACCGAAGTGAGTTTATCTGTTTATCGTTAGCCATGGCAGTACTGCGGTTGGTGGCTACTTTGCTGCGAATTTGCTACTTCACGACACCGTCTGGCGAGTAAAATTCTATAGGTGGGCTCCATGGCTGCTTTCTGGCCACATTGAACGTTTATTTTGGCGCATTTAGATGGCAAGTATATTGCGTGGTTAAAATAAATATGTCGGGAGTAACAATATGGCAGTATGGTTTATGAGATAAGATTATGCAGTGACAATTCCGACGCACTGTTTAGGCTGGTAGACACCTGCGATTAGCAATGGTCGCTTGGCGACCACGTTACTCGCCAAGCGACTGGTCGCAAACGGCCGCAAATGGCCGCTTTGGTCGCAGAGCGACTGCTTTGACTCAGTCGCTCGCTGCTCGACGTTTCAGTGGCGCGACTGCAGTCGCACACCTCTGAACCAATCAGATGCGCTGGGACAGAAAGTCAGCTTATTTTACGGGGTAATGACAATGCTAGCGGATATGAATTCTGGGTGGCGACGGGTATAGGTCGCAAGCAGGTGTGAACATTGGTTGCATAGAGTGGCTTTTTGATCACGAGTCGCAGTTTGTCGCGCGACTGGCGCTATATGTCGTAGGTGCGAATAAGAGGGAAAAGCTGGGTTTCATGACTGCTTTGCTAGCAGTACGACTTTAGTTGGAATAGCGCGGGCCAAATATTAACATTTTCTAGGGCAGTGATTAGTTATATATGCGTAGGATTCCACACTGAAGCAGCTTATTGAAAGTGTGAACATCGGTCCCCTTGAGTCGCTTTTTGGTCGTCAGTCGCAACTGTGCGACCGCTGCTATTCGCAAGTGTGAATGAGCCTTAGGTCGTCCGTATCCTTCTGCGTGGCTCTAAGAACAGTACCGCATAACCGCGGCTTAAATCTCCGCATTTAACGACGTTCCTTGCCTATTTCTCTTTATCGCAGATGAACAGGATTTTCATCAACACATCGGCTATAGCGGCTAACAAAACAAGAGCGAAGCCACCAATAAAGTGCTGCTATCAAGTCGTGCATCGACCCTCCTACATTGGCAACGACAGCATAACCATGTGAGCCACTTTATCGAAGCGCGCGCGTCTCTTGCAATTGCAGTGTAGTATACGTTCAGGTAATCCCGTAGAACTGTGTTAGAAACGATAGCGTTTTATGTCATGCTTAGCGTAGTCGTTGAAACTTTGCCCCTCCTAATGAAGAACACTAGGCACGCTTACCGGTGACACACACACAACATACACACACATTATATATATTGTCACGTGGTCGTGACGTCGACGAAGGCAGCAGTCAGCAAGTCGAGATGAAACTCTTTATTAGGCCGAACTTGTGGCCGAGAAACTGAAAGCTACAGCAATACACTGATAGCGGCGGACAGAGCGTCGACCGTCGATCAACTCACAAGCGGTCAAGCGCGTCGGCTTTTATACAGGCGCTATGGAACTTTCCAGCAATATCGCTGGTGGCGGCGTTATCTCTCGACAAAGCTGGAACATTCGCGTGCGGCACGCAATCTTAACAAAACGATCTACTAAAATCGTGAAGCTTCTCGAACACTGCTTCACGGCCAGCGTCGAGCGTTGATAACCATCCTTGCTGGTCAAACTCGAACACATCAAAATAAAGAAGAAGCGGCCGTGGCAATATATTATATATAGATATATATATATATATATATAATATATTATCACACAGCTTGCACTGTCGCGCAACGCTGGGTCACAGAAAGGCTGGGGTGCTATTCTGGACATTGTCAAATTCCGCCATGTTGTCAAATTCCGCCATGTTGATGATTTGATTGGTCACGCGAGTCGTTCGCATTGTGGCGCTGCAATGGCGTTACGACACAGGAATCCGCGATGACGTAACGTGCCAAAAAATAGTTAATTTTTTCGAAGTAACGCTTCGCCGTACTCTGTCATGTAGAAATAAAGGTTTGGGGAACAACGAAACCGAAATATGGTACTGAG